>NC_042967.1:1755607-2068107 GCF_901001165.1 Salmo trutta | reverse complement strand
CATACCGTACAGATCAGTGTATCCACTAGAGACTGCCTAAAGAATTGTAGCTTGTTTTTGGTCGCAGGTCCAGGAATGTCTGAAGAATTACAACATTTACCTGGAGCTAACTCTGCAAATAGCACTGCTGGGTGATTCGAAAAATCATAGTCCATCGATCATTAATATAATAATACCTTTAGGAAAATGTTTCTTTAATTTACAATCTGTAGAAGCTACTGTATGATAATAGAAAGATTCAGAACTTTTGTGAAACATCACAGCACAGTTAAAAATACATGGTGATTAGAAATCAAACTGGATGTTCATCAGAGATAAATGGGAGGGGTTGAGGGTAGCTGAAGGATGGGATTAAAAACAAGCAAAAAACTGTGTCATTGTGTCTGTAAAATGTATACGCTGGAAATAGAAGCCTAAATGTTCTTGTTCATTAGTTTACTCCAATTAGGGGAGGGGGTGGTAAGGTTAGGGGAACATAATAAAGGAAATATATTTTAAAAAAGATATATGGGGGATTGGAAATGATGCAGACAATTGCATTGATGGAAGCTACAATCTATCTGCAATATTAAAGGTGATCTACCCCTTACAAGTTTTTATAAAAATAGGTGCACTTTAAAGTTTGAGAAGATTAAAATGTGTGTATTTAAATTGACAAGAAATGGCAACACTTCCATGTTTTGGCTTGGATGCCTTCATCACAATGTTTTTCACTGAAGCTTATGGATACAATTACTACCTTTATCTAAAGTGGCCTACCTTTCAGCGTTGTGTGATGTGGTGTTTCACCATCCACTTGTCCCACTAGCCTAGTAATAACGCTCTTGCATGGGGGAGAGACACACAAACACACACACTATGTAACACACATACAAATGGATACAAGCTAGACAAATATAGTTGACTAGCTCATTGGAGTCTGAGCACTATGAAAGTAGTGTCCAAAATAGGGAATAGCGTGCCATTTGGGATGCATGTTGAGAAGGAGAGGTCAGGCTACTAACTGGGCCTCGAAGGCTACACGCCAAACTAGTACTAAGCTGAAAATCTCATTAATGGTTCATTTAAGATGTTGGGTTAACTGTGTTATAAATGAATGTACATTTTATTGCAGTCATTATCAAAAAACGGTTGATGAAGCGCTACGTCTGTGAGCCGGTGTGACAGGTCGCATCAGGAGAAGCGCCAGAGCAGCAGAAGGGACAAATATTATCTGGGAGAAGACGACCTTTTTCTGTAACATCTCTGCTTCAGACCCTCCCTCTCTCTCTCCGTCCCTTTCTCACTCTCCCGACCGGCAGGCAGCGTTAGTAACACAGTCATTGCACAAACACGCACGCACAGAGTGCGAGGCAGAGAAAGAGAATGGATGAGTTGTGATTTATTTTTCGAGATAAGGAAAACTATGTATGGCGATTGTGTGGGTACGTGCGCGTGTGCATGTTCGCAAGTGCTAGCATGCATTTGTGTGTCTGTCATAAACTTTGTCGTCTGAAGAGGAGAAATCATCGGACCAATATGCAGCGGGTATATTGCTCATCTTTGATTTATTGAAGGTAACCACACTTAATAATGACGATAACAGTCCAGTAAGGTGCACAGACTAAACCGGAAACAACCACCCACAAACACAAGTGAAAACACACACAACTAAATATGGCCTCCAATCAGAGATAACAACAAACAGCTGCCTCTGATTGGAGGTCATTGACAAAACTAACATAGACATAGAAAAACTAGAAAAAACACATAGAAATAGAAAACATAGAACATAAACCAAAAACCCCGAAACACACTAAACAAACACCCCCTGCCACGCCCTGACCAAACTACAATAACAAATAACCCCTTATACTAGTCAGGACATGACAGTGTTGTTTAGCAGGGATGCACACACAACCATGTACGGCACTCTAGCTGGTTGTTGGCAGCTATAACCCACCCCCCCTAACCTTATGGAAGTTATAGCAGGTGGGAGTATGAATTGTAATTCACATCAGGTCATCTCCTTGGCATCTGCCACTCACTCAGCCTGGTTGCTCAGGGCTACAGTCTATTTCTGCAGGGTCAGCACTTCTTATAAGCGGACGGATGCTGACGTGATGATTTCAAGCAGACGGACAGACGGACAGAGACAGACACGCAAATGGATGAGATGACACACACACACGCAGATGCATGCATGCGCACACACCCTTTCTGGTCTAAAAGACAGTTTCCTTTTTAGCAGCACAATGGACAAACAGCTTTTTCTTTACTTTTGCAAAGGCAGTTGTCGACACAGTAACGAGAGGATCTCTTTGTGTCTTGGATGATGCAAAGTGATGGCTCTACAGTAATAGGATTCTGTCGTCACCCACGGGCCTCAATAATGGCATGGTGAAATACATTGGTAGAATTGCAGACTTCGGACTTGATTACATCCTGTGTCTGAGTTTAAATGTGTTCCCGAAGGATACAAACAGGAACCTGTCAAATCTTGCCTTCTACAACATCTATCATCAAACAACAGTCACCAAACCAAAAAGTCCCCAGAATTATGTTCTACCCAATCATTGTAGCCTATTGTAAGTAACTTATGTGGAGTCGGCATTGAAACTCCTATCCTACACCAGGGTTGGAGTCAAATCCGTTTCTACTCAGTCAATTCAGGAAGTAGGTCTGCACTGAAATGCAAATGACAGGGACATTTAAATGCGAGTTAGCTTCCTGATTTGAAATGGAATCGACCCCAACCCAGTCCTGAACATTTGCTTACAAGCTTTTGTTTTTCACTCAAGATTTCAAGGTGTCTCGCTCAGGCATCAACAGAGCAGTTTCATCAACCAACTGTGGCACCTGGGCAGCACCAAGTAACCTTCTGTTTCTCAAGCTGTCTGCCCTGCTCTCCTGCAATGGCATGCAAGTGAATTGCCAGGACTTACTTGCAATACAGTGGAAAATAAACAAGTATTTGTTTGCGAGCCAGCCAGCAGGGCATTTTCCCACTGTTTCACAACATTTTACTACCAGCTGGGAGGTTTGACCTTCTAAAAATATAAATCCAGTCTATGGATGGCTCATGAATATGGAGAGTTGAGTTTATCCCAATACTGGTAGTAGCTGCTACTAATTCTGAAATGCCTATATGGCATGGGCTAAATTGAAATGCATAAGCATGGTAGCAATTGAAATGGAAGAGTTTGGAGATTATGGGAAAATTATTAGACCAAGTTGAGGACAAAGCAGTTCACATGGAAAATGTGAGTGTCATGTACTAGCCTAAATCTGTCAATGTTACATTGAACTGGGTGAATGGAATATGAATGACAGTCATCCAACATGCTGTAATAGAAATAAGGCCATGCTCATGAAAAAAAAAATCATCCTCCATCTTAGACGGCACCGACCGCCACTGGAGAGAATGTTGTCAACGTTGATGCTCACACAGTCCTAAAAGTCATGAGTCATCAGTCTGTGTCATCCTCACTATGCAACCTCATCACACACACACACACACACACACACACACACACACACACACACACACACACACACACACACACACACACACACACACCAACACTAATGCCTGTATGGTTCGACCAAGCTACAAACCAGCTTCAACTAGTGTTATGTCAATGTTTACCCCTTATCAACTTGCTAGTACTCCAAGGAATACATGAGGTTCATTTCAGCGAACATACATCAAACGGCTTTCCATATTTAATTCAAAACCCCATTTTGCTGAGTGGTGAATCTAATCACACAGGACAGGGGTTCAAAGGGCAAGATCCCTTTTTGCATGCCATGTCACTTCAACCTGGGGCGGAAGCCATCGCAGCTGGGATGGCACTTAATGCTGTAATGGACCCAGGTTTGATGCTGTTGAACCAGCCAACGGTAATAAGGAGACTAGGGGGGTGCTTACATGAGATTGTTTTAAAAGTAGGTCCTATTGGCCCCGGTCAAAAGTAGTTCACTATATAAGGAATAGGATGTCATTTGGGACGCAATCTAGACTATACCTCCAAATCCACTCAGACACAAGTGGTGAAATCTAACCTGGTCCCAGATCTGTTTGTGCTGCCTTGCAAGTTTGACCCCGCCAAAATTTGATTTGCCAAAAAGAACTGTTATTACCGCAGAACCTTTGGACGTCTCATTTAGCAAGGTTGAGGCACTGTAAGACTCACTGTTTAACATAGTCAAGCGAGTGGTGTCTTTATGCCCTGCCACTTTGTCAGTTCCGAGTCATACAGTGCTGTTGTTAAGTATGCTATGCTCGTCGTTTTCATTTGCGCGCCGAGTTCATAGTCATAACCGGACTCCCCTTTAACAGCTTGAGGTTGTCAGACCATGACAGAGAAAACACCCAATACATTGTGCTTGGTTATGATGAGTGATGCTTCCGAGAGAGGAAAGCCGTAAGCAAGGGACTGGGGGGAGAGAGGGAGGGAGGGTGTTTGTGTGTTTGTGTGTGTGTGTGTGTGTGTGTGTGTGTGTGTGTGTGTGGCTACGGAACCCTGACCTGTTCACCGGACGTGCTTGTTGCACCCTCGACAACTACTCTGATTATTATTATTTGACCATGCTGGTCATTTATGAACATTTTAAGATCTTGACCATGTTCTGTTATAATATCCACCCGGCACAGCCAGAAGAGGACTGGCCACCCCTCATAGCCTGGTTCCTCTCTAGGTTTCTTCCTAGGTTTTTGGCCTTTCTAGGGAGTTTTTCCTAGGGAGTTTTTCCTAACTACCGTGCTTCTTTCACATGCATTGCTTGCTATTTGGGGTTTTAGTGTTTCTGTACAGCACTTTGAGATTTCAGCTGATATACGAAGGGCTATATAAATAAATTTGATTTGATTTGTGTGTGTGTGTGTGTGTGTGTGTGTGTGTGTGTGTGTGTGTGTGTGTGTGTGTGTGTGTGTGTGTGTGTGTGTGCGTGTGCGTGTGCGTGTGTGATTGAGTGAGTGAGAGAGAGAGAGGCAAAAGAGGTGTGAGAGAGAGAGGCGAGAGAGAAGTAGAGCGTGAGAGCAACAGAAAGGCATCCTCTCTCATACTTTAACAGTCTACCCACACAACCAGCCCAGATGGCTATGGTATGAGTCACTGAGGACTAGAGTCTGAATTCAATCATTTGTCACCTTGAGATGCTAAACAGCCAGGTAAATACAGGGCCAGGGATGTGCTCACTGCTCTTGCAGCTATCCTCGCTCAGGTTACAGTACATTATTGGTTTAGCAGCAGTCCTTATGATGAGGCTGTAAATGGATTACATTTGACATGATGCCTCAATCAACCCCAAGAAGCATACTGATGGGTGGATACTCAAGAAAGATGCCTATTCTTCAAGGACACAGCAATCTTCTGGACAAAAATGTCCCTTGTCCCGTATATTTTTCCTCACCTCCGTTTCCAATATCATGAAAACAACTGAAGTATTTGAATATATTGTGCACCCACCCACATGGTAATAGACAAAAGTGCATGGTGAAAACAGATGTCTCATCAAGCTGAAAAATTATCACATGCTGTTTTTTTGTTGTTGCTTTTGTAGATTAGATACATGAGAAGATTTGTGCAGAGCTACAATATTTTTCAGACATTTTGAATCTCAAAAGGCTGTTTCCCTCACCCTATTTCCCTCAAATGTTGTTAGAAAATTTGAGAAAAAAAACCCCTCCAACATATGTGATGGCACCTTCCACCAGCAAGCCAGCAGGGAGAACCAGGCTGTCTCAAATCACACTACTTTTGACGAGAACCAATTGGATTTCCAACCTTTTTTTTAACCGTGGCACACCTTGATGGGATATACAATTCTGCGGCACACCTAAAATGTCCCTAGGAATTTATTTGATCATGACCTCCATCTCATCTGAGCCATACTGCAAATAATCTATTTTATGTAAAAAAAATTATAATAATTATACATTTTTTTCATAGTTCCTTACTCATGATGGTTGATTTGTGTGTACCCCTTTAACCCCTTACACTCGTGGGAATTGGCCTATATGGATAGGGCTGTATATAAATGTTTTTTACAAGAGAAATATGAAAGCATATGAATAACAATAGAAGCAATTAAAGGGAACAATTTGGAGATTATGGAAAAGTTATTAAACTAAAGTTCACAACAGTTCACCTGACAAGACTGAAATGTTACACTGTTCATTTTATTTGCATTTTACATTTCCTTTTGTTGGAAACAAAATCTGAAAATACTCTGGATACATTCAGTAACATAATACAAATATTCCTGGAAAAGGGTTTGAATTAGAGGATTTACTAGGTGGCCACACACCTTTCCAGTTTGCACAGTTCCTAAGTAATTTCAATGCACTTTTATGACTCAAAGATGAGTCTTCAACTATAAGGTGTTTGTTTTAGCTCTCCTAGGAACTAGAGCAAGCACTCTTGTAGTTGTTTCCTTGGAACACAGCTCTGCATCCCCACAAATACACAATTACTGTAGTTTTTTACTCAATCCAAAAATGGTCCATTATAAATCGCAATCTGGGTCAGGGAGGGTATAATTTCAAATATTAATCTATTGCCAACATGACTAGCTAATTTATAAAATACAATCTTACAGTGTTAGGCTCATAATGTTAGTGTGCATAGAATGGAGACATTAATGCATTCAGATGTGTGGTCCGTGGAAAATGTTTTAATTCTGTTCAGGACAACCCAGGGTATAAAGCCATGTCATATTGTAACTGTACATCAAACATAGTGATCAAAAACATTGACACAGTGTATGATATAAGTTTTATGATATGGAAATGTTAAGTGCACATTGGACTCTAGGGTGTTTGGCGTGATTGTAGATAGCAAAACAGTATTTATTATAATCCTCAACGTCTCATCTAACAAAATATACTGAACAAAAAAAATGCAATATGCAACATTTCTAATATTTTACTGAGTTACAGTTCATAGAAGGAAGTCAGTCAATTGAAAGAAAGAAATTAGGCCCTGCAATGATGTGGCGGTGAGTTGGAAGCAGGTGAAACGTTTTAATAAAACAACAAAACCAAGAACACAACACTAACATAAGGCAGACCGCCGATACACAAGAACAATACCAACTGGTGAGTGAACATGGGAGAGTAACATATAAAGGGGAGGAGATGATGAAGGTAATGGAGTCCAGGTGTGAATCATAATTATTAACAGGTGTGCATATTGATGAGTGCCAGGTGTGCGTAATGATGAATCCCAGGACCAGTGGTTACTACTCTGGCGACGTCATATGCCAGAGGGGAGGAGCAGGAGCATACGTGACAGGCCCTAATTATTATGGATTTCACATGGCTGGGCAGGGGCGCAGCCACAGGTGGGCCTGGGAGGGCTTAGGCCCACCCACTAGACCTGCCAATCAGAATTCGAAATACTCATCAGCACCTAATTTTTACTCAAGAGTGCAGCATCTCTCATTGCTGGTTTAATAACTAATATATTTAATTTAACTCTAACAGGGATTATTCCTAAAATATGTACGGGAAGGTCTGCTCAATCCAAGAGTACAACCAACTGATTACAGCATTACCCCAAAAATGGAGGAGGCAGGTGCCAGCGGGAGGAGGTAGGGAACTGGTCTGACTGCCTAATATAAAGGATCAAAACTAACGGAGGAATGAAAAAAAGATACTAGTTTCATTTGTTGACAACTGTGCCATACAGATTGCAAAATAGTTGGGAAGAGATTTTTAATGTACAGATTCCATGGTACAGGGTGTATGAGTTGATATATAAAACGACGCAAGATTCAAGACTTCGTGCTTTTCAGCTAAAATGATTATATAGAATTCTTGCCACCAACAAAATGTTGAATATTTGGGGCATAAAATCATTGAAGCTCTGCAGATTTTGTTGTGAGGATAAAGAATCAATAGACCATTTATTTTGGTATTGCCCTCAGGTAGCCTGTTTCTGGTCTCAGGTTCAGGAATGGCTGAAAATGCATAGCATTGATCTAAAATTAACCCTAGAAATAGTACTGTTAGGAGATCTGGAGAGACCAGGTCAGTCAATTACTAATACACTAATACTCTTAGTAAAAGTATTTATCTTCAACTCACAATCTATGGATTCTATTCGATTAGATAGATTGAAATTGCAAGTTAAACATCACAGCATAGTTGAAAGATCTATGTTGAATAGAAACCCGAAGTGGGTGGCCAGCAGAGATAGGTGGGATGGACTGAGGGAAGCTGAGGGTTGGGATGTGGAATTGGAATTGGAGACAAGTGGGAGTGGAGTTGCTGGGCAGGAGATAGAACGATGGTCATAGATAAAGTATAAAAAATGAAGTCAAAATAAAATATAAGAAAAAGTATGCAGTGTTTTTTCAGCTAATGCCAGTTTGCCTGAGGCTGATGCCGTGCAGGTGTTTGGTCACATGCAAATACACACACTCTCATTCAAATACACACATACATGGACACACACACGGACACACACATATGTAAATAGTGCCAGGCATGCACTCAAACATATACAGTTGGCCTTGCTGTTATGATTTTAGTTGTCCTTGATGTCCATAGTTTTTTTGCATTGTTGTTTTTGTTTCTATTTTCTCATTAGTAAATTTTCTTGGTTGTTGGTGCATTGGGGGGGTTCTTGGGGGTGGGGAATAGAATTCATTTTATTTTTTATTATTATTATTTTTTTAATATTGGGGGGTGACTGAAGGAGGGTCTCGGATGGTTGAGGGACAGCTATGGGGAACTGTGGGGGGATCTTGGAGGGTTCGCGTCCCCATTTTCTGGGGGGGGGGGGGCATTGTGGAACATCTGTCGACGTGCCCTTGAGCACGGCGTTGACCCTGGATGCTTCTATGTGTCGTTCTGAATGGGAGTCTGTTAGATGTCTGGTTTGGTGTAGTTGTTGAGCGGCTTCACTGCAAGTATATATATGTTTTGGATATTCAATTAAAAGAAAAAATGTTTAAAAATGTTTTATTTTTTTTTTTAAAGCCGCGGGGCCAGACAGATGTGTACTCAAAGCATGCGCAGACCAACTGGCAAGTGTCTTCACTGACATTTTCAACCTCTCCCTGACCAAGTCTGTAATACCTACATGTTTCAAATAGACCACCATAGTCCCTGTGCCCAAGAAAGTGAAGGTAACCTGCCTAAATTATTACCGCCGCTTAGCACTCACGTCTGTAGCCATGAATTGCTTTGAAAGGCTGTTAATGGCTCACGTCAACACCATCATGCAGGAAACCCTAGACGCACTCCAATTCGCAAACCACCCCAACAGATCTGCAATCTCAATCGCACTCCACACTGCCCTTTTCCACCTTGACAAAAGGAACACCTATGTGAGAATGATGTTCATTGACTACAGGTCAGCATTCAACATCATAGTGCTCTCAAAGCTCATCACTAAGCTAAGGACCCTGGGACTAAACACCTCCCTCTGCAACTGGATCCTGGACTTCCTGATGGGCCACCCCCAGGTGGTAAGGGTTGCTAACAACACATCTGCCATGCTGATCTTCAACACTGGATCCCCTCATGGGTGTATGCTTAGTCCCCTCCTGTACTCCCTGTTCACCCATGACTGTGTGGCCAAGCACGACTCCAACACCATCATTACGTTTGGTGACGACACAACAGTGGTAGGCCTGATCACAGACAACGATGAGACAGTCTATAGGGAGGAGGTCAGAGACATGGCAGTGTGGTGCCAGGACAACAACCTCTCCCTCAATGTGAGCAAGACAAAGGAGATGATCGTGGACAATCGGAAATGGAGGGCAGAACAGGCCCACATTATCATTGACGGGGCTGTGGAGCGGCTCGAGAGTTTCAAGTTCCTTGGTGTCCATATTATCAACAAACTATCATGGTCCAAACACACCAAGACAGTTGTAAAGAGGGCATGACAACAACTTTTCCCCCTCAGGAGACTGAAAAGTTTTGGCATGTATCCCCAGATCCTCAAAAAGTTCTACAACTGCACCTTCAGGAGCATCCTAACTGGTTGCATCACTGCCTGGTATGGCAAATGCTCGTCATCTGACCGTAAGGCACTACAGAGGTTAGTGCGTACGGCCCAGTACATCACTGGGGCCAAGCTTCCTGACATCCAGGACCTATATACGAGGCAGTGTCAGAGGAAGGCCCAAAAAATGGTCAAAGACAGTCACCAAAGTCATAGGCTGTTCTCTCTGCTACCGCACGGCAAGCGGTACCAGAGCGCCAAGTCTAGGACCAAAAGGCTCCTAAACAGCTTCTACCCCCAAGCCATAAGACTGCTGAACAATTAATCAAATGGTGAGCCGGAAAATGTACACCCCCCTTTGTTTTTACACTGCTGCTAATCAATGTTTATTATCCATGCATAGTCACTTTACAAATTACATCGACTAAACTGTACCCCCACACATTGACTCAGTACCGGCACCCCCTGTGTATAGCCTCGATATTGTTGTCATTTTCTTGTGTTACTTTTTGATTCGATTTTTTTATTTTTTACTTTAGTTTATTTAGTAAAAACTTTCTTAACTCTATTACTTTAACTGCATTGTTGGTTAAGGGCTTGTAAGTAAGCATTTCACGGTAAGGTCTACACCTGTTGTATTCGGAGCATGTGACAAATACATTTTATTTGACCAATTTCTAGGCTTGCTAAGTACTAGAGTATTTAGTCAACAAGCAACTACGCTCCTTTCTATACAGTTGAAGTCGGAAGTTTACATACACCTTAATCAAATACATATGAACTCAGTTTGTCACAATTCCTGACATTTAATCCTTGTAAAAATTCCCTGTCTTTGGTCAGTTAGGATCACCACTTTATCTTAAGAATGTGAAATGTCAGAATAATAGTAAAGAGAATGATTTATTTCAGCTTTTATTTCTTTCATCACATTCCCAGTGGGTCAGAAGTTTACATACACTCAATTAGTATTTGGTAGCATTGCCTTTAAATTGTTTAACTTGGGTCAAACGTTTCGGGTAGCCTTCCACAACCTTCCCACATTAAGTTGGGTGAATTTTGGCCCTTTTGTCTTTCAGGTTATATCGATATAGGACTCATTTTACTGTGGATATAGATACTTTTGTGGAAAATGTTGATTACAAAGTTATAATTTTCCGAATACTACTCTTCAGTTATTTTTTAAATCTGATCAATTAGTCTTCACCTCATTAGTCCCATTCAAAACGTCATAAAATACTTGGTTAACTTTAAATGTAAAACCATATTTTCTCATTTAGAAGGTTAACATCACATTACATCTTTTCACAAATAAACCCTTTTTCAGGACCCTGTCTTTCAAAGAAAATGTGTTAAAGTCCAAATAACTGCACAGATCTTCATTGTAAAGGGTTTAAACACTGTTTCCCATGCTTGTTCAATGAACCATAAACAATTAATGAACATGCACCTGTGGAACGGTCATTAAGACACTAACAGCTTACAGTCGGTAGGAAATTAAGGTCACAGTTATGAATACTTAGCACACTAAACAGGCCTTTTTACTGACTCTGAAAAACCCCAAAAGAAAGATGCCCAGGGTTCCTACTCATCTGTGTGAATGTGCCTTAGGCATGCTGCAAGGAGGCATGAGGACTGCAGATGTGGCCAGGGCAATAAATTGCAATGTCTGTACTGTGAGACGCCTAAGACAGTGCTACAGGGAGATAGGATGGACAGCTGATCGTCCTCGCAGTGGCAGACCATGTGTAACAACACCTGCACAGGATCGATACATCCGAACATCACACCTGCGGGACAGGTACAGGATGGCAACAACTGCCCGAGTTACACCAGGAATGCGCAATCCCTTCATCAGTGCTCAGACTGTCTGCAATAGTTTGAGAGAGGCTGGACTGAGGGCTTATAGGCCTGTTATAAAGCAGGTCCTCACCAGACATCATTGGCAACAACGTCACCTATGGGCACAAACCCACCGTCGCTGGACAAGACAGGACTGGCAAAAAGTGCTCTTCACTGATGATTTGCGGTTTTGTCTCACCAGGGGTGATGGTCGGAGTCGCGTTTATCGTCGAAGGAATGAGCGTTTCACCGAGGTCCGTACTCTGGGGCGGGATCGATTTGGAGGTGGAAAGTCCGTCATGGTCTGGGGCGGTGTGTCACAGCATCATCGGACTGAGCTTGTTGTCATTGCAGGCAATCTCAATGCTATTGGATTGTTGGATCGGAGGGTGAGGGCTAGGGCCATTCCCCCCAGAAATATCCGGGAACGTGCAGGTGCCTTGAGGAGGAGATGCACTGCAGTACTTAATGCAGCTGGTGGCCACACCAGATACTGACTGTTACTTTTTGACCCCCCCCCTTTTTTCAGGGACACATTATTCAATTTCTGTTAGTCACATGTCTGTGGAACTTGTTCAGTTTATGTCTCAGTTGTTGAATCTTGTTATGTTCATAGAAATATTTACACATGTTAAGTTTGCTGAAAATAAACTTTGCTGTTGTTCTGGGATTGACTTTTCTTACCAAAGTACGTTCATCTCTAGGAGACAGAACGCGTCTCCTTCCTGAACGGTATGACGGCTGCGTGGTCCCATGGTGTTTATACTTGCGTACTATTGTTTATACAGATGAACGTGGTACCTTCAGGCATTTGGAAATTGCTCCCAAGGATGAAGCAGACTTGTGGAGGTCTACAATGTTTTTCTGAGGTCTTGGCTGAATTCTTTTGATTTTCCAATGATGTCAAGCAAAGAGGGACTGAGTTTGAAGGTAGGCCTTGAAATACATCCACAGGTACACCTCCAATTGACTCAAATTATGTCAATTAGCCTATCAGAAGCTTCTAAAGCCATTTTCTGGAATTGTCCAAGCTGTTTAAAGGCACAGTCAACTTAGTGTATGTAAACTTCTGACCCACTAGAATTGTGATACAGTGAATTATAAGTGAAATAATCTGTCTGTAAACAATTGTTGGAAAAATTACTTGTGTCATGCACCTTTGACTATTGGATGTTCTAATAGGCACTTTAGTATTGCCAGCCTAATCTCAGGAGTTGCTAAGCATTGCTAAGAGCTGCTGGCAAACACAGTAAAGTTTGAATGAATGCTTACGAGCCTGCTGCTGCCTACCACCGCTCAGCCAGACTTCTCTATCAAATCATAGACTTAATTATAATATAATAAACACAGAAATACGAGCCGTTGGTCATTATTTTGATCAAATCCGGAAACAATACTTTTGAAAACAAAATGTTTATTCTTTCAGTGAAATACGGAACCGTTCTGTATTTTATCGAACGGGCGGCAACCCCAAGTCTAAATATTGCTGTTACATTGTTCAACCTTCAATGTTATGTCATAATTATGTAAAACTCTGGCAAATTAGTTCGCAACGAGCCAGGAGGCCCAAACTGTTGCATATATCCTAGCTCTGTGTGCAATGAACGCAAGAGAAGTGACACAATTTCCCTACTTAATATTGCATGCTAACATGAATTTCTTTTAACTAAATATGCAGGTTTAAAAAAGTATACTTCTGTGTATTGATTTTAAGAAAGGCATTAATGTTTATTGTTAGGTACATTCGTGCAACGATTGTGCTTTTTTCGCAAATGTGCTTTTGTTAAATCATCCCCTGTTTGGCGAAGTTGGCTGTCTTTGCTAGGAAGAAATGGTCTTCACACAGTTCTCAACGAGCCAGGCGGCCCAAACTGCTGCATATACCCTGACTCTTTTGCACAGAACGCAAGAGAAGTGACAATTCCCTAGTTAAAAGAAATTCATGTTAGCAAGCAATATTAACTAAATATACAGGTTTAAAAATATATACTTGTGTATTGATTTTAAGAAAGGCGTTGATGTTTATGGTTAGGTACACATTGGTGCAATGACAGTGCTTTTTTCGCGAATGCGCTTGTTAAATCACCCGTTTGGCAAAGTAGGCTGTGATTCAATGATAAATTTACAAGCACCGCATCAGTTATATGCAACGCAGGACAAGCTAGATAAACTAGTAATATCATCAACCATGTGTAGTTAACTAGTGATTATGTTAAGATTGATTGTTTTTTATAAGATAAGTTTAATGCTACCTTACCTTAGCTCCTTGCTACACTCGCATAACAGCCTGCCACGCAGTCTAACATAATGCATAGTATGTTACTACGTTCCAATTTAGGCACTTTTCAGTGTCCAACTCTGCCATTTTCAATCCATATACGGGTACGGGTGTAATAAGCTAAGAGCGTCTCGTGAATATACGGCAGAAATATTTTTTCTTTGCTCCAGTATTAATTCTGAATGGTTTGGGCTACAGACGAGTTTTCTGCACTGTAAAGTTGCAACCACGGCCAAGCCGTGGTTGCAAGCCATGCAACCATGCAAGCCATGCAACCAAGCCATGCTATATTTGTTTCTATGACAGAGGATGTGGTATAGCTCAGCCAAGAGCCATATATTAAGAAATACTTGCCCCTCAAATGATACAAATGTAACAACAGACAGAGCGCACTGGACTTGAAACAACGACACAGATGTAACCATGTGCCATTTAATGTATTTAATGCACCAGTGCTCCCAAGTCAATATGTCATGTGCATTCCACAAGTCATGTGAGTGTTTAAAGTAAATAATCAAGCCCTATGGCCCCTGGTCAAAAGCGGTGCACTACCTATTACGGGTGCCATTGGAGCTGCAGCCCTGGAAGTCAAGGTTTAGGTCTGGGGAAGTGATTGCCTAGCAGAGCTGCTAACAAGGTAATCCGTTTGTGCATCTGCCAGTATGTGGTGGGTGGGGGGGTGTCATCATGCATCGGGGGGCACGGGCCAAAGTTCTGTTTACTCATTAACAATAATTGAGGCAATCTGTACATTCTTTTTTTACACCTGCATGTTTATGTGGCACGCCGGCAAGGGGGCGCCAGGTCAATTGCCGGGGTAGGAGATTTTTGGTTAACCATCAGCCAGCTGGGGAGAGAGGGGTAACTAAGTGATGTCAGGCTTTCATGCTGTGGGATACCTCGCAGCTAGATGCAACATCCTGGCATTCGCCATCCCTTTTCGGATGAGGAGAGAAAAAACAGCTTTTACTCTTGATCAAATTTGAAATGTAATTTGAAGACAAAATGTTTTGTCTCTAACTGACTTGGGTGCTCTTTGTTTGCTCTTAATAAACAACCTTGACGTTCATTAAAGGTTCAATCACATCCGAGAGCCACCTTAATATATTTCTTTACCAACACTCCAGACACAACAGAGTCTGCCCTTCTTATATTAAGACAAATAACCCACTACTCATAGATGGTGCTAACCTTGCCATGTGAGCCCGCTGAGCTAAATCCTAGACATTAGCCAGGGGAGCTACAGCAAGTCTTCAGGCCTCAGACAAGGTCACTCATCACACCAGAATGGTTGACAGAACCACCTCTGTTACATTGGTACACAGACTAAAGCCACACAGCCACACAGCTAACATACAGATACTTCACCGAGCCTCATTAGACTGTGAAAAATAAGCCTCATCAGCTTATTTTGTCAGTCCTTCTCTGTTTGCCATGCCATCGCGGCCTGTGACATATGCTTAGTGACAACACTAGCCTGATGAGTTGTCATTGTCACTGTAGGAGCTACTCGTAGACAGCGTAACTTCCTGTGGCTAAGTGACTTAGTTACACTAGCCTGCTGTAAATGGCTCATCCTTTAAAGAGGACATGTACTTGGCTTGTACTTGGGCTTTTTGCTGTGCCATGGTCATCATTCAAACAGCATGCACAGCCTGTTCTCTAGAATAAACGTGACTGGTGGACCTTAGCAGATAACCTTGTGAGTAGCGCACTATATAGGGAATGAGGTGCCATTTGGGACACAACCCTAGTCAAATTTAGACCACAAAGATGAGTTGATATGGCCATGCCAGATTGTACTCAGATTGACTGGGAATATGAACATTCACATGGTTGATATAGAGGTTGCATTTATCCCCTTTTTCAGCCAGTCATAGAATACCCTTTTCAAGGAGCACATTGTAACAAGTCTCCATGGCCTTCCAGTTTTTATCCATTCGAGCCCACCAGCACATTGTTTTTGCATCTTATTCTGTTAGGGTCAGGTAAGCTCTACGCAACTGAAAGTATGCCTATGCCTGTCAACTATACTGAACAAAAATATAAATGCAACATGTAAAGTGTTGGTCCCATGTTTCATGAGGTGAAATAAAAACTTCCAGACATTTTTCATACTCACAAAAAGCTGATTTCTCTCCAATTTTGTGCACAATTGTTTACATCCCTGTTAGTGAGCATTTCTCCTTTGCCAAGATATCCATCCACCAGACAGGTGTGGCATATCAAGAAGCTGATGATCATTACACAGGTGCACCTTGTGCTGGGGACAATAAAAGGCCACTCTAAAATGTGCTGTTTTGTCACAACACAATGCCACGGATGTCTCAAGTTTTGAGTGAGTGAGCAATTGGCATGCTGACTGCAGGAATGTCCACCAGATAATTGAATGTTACTTTCTCTACCATAAGCCGCCTCTAACAACGTTTTAGAGAATTTGGCAGTACGTCCAACCGGCCTCACAACCGCAGACCACATGTAACCACGCCAGCACAGGACCTCTACATCTGATTTCTTCACTTGCGGAATTGTCTGAGACCAGACACACAGACAGCTGATGAAACTGTAGGTTTGCGCAACCGAAGAATTTCTACACAAAATGTCAGAAACCGTTTAAGGGAAGCTCATCTGCGTGCTCTGTGTCCTTACCAGGGTCTTGACCTGACTGCAGTTCAGCGTCGTAACTGACTTCAGTGGGAAAACACTCACCTTCGATGGCCACTGGCATGTTGGAGAAGTGTGCTTTTCACAGATGAATCTCAGTTTCAACTGTACTGGGCAGATGGCAGATGGTGTCATGTGGACGAGCGTTTTGCTGATGTAAACGTTGTGAACAGAGTGTCCCATGGTAGCGTTGGGTTTATGGTATGGGCAGGCATAAGTTATGGACTACGAACACAATTGCACTTTATCTATGGCAAATTGAATGCACAGAGATACAGTGACGAGATCCTGAGGCCCATTGTCGTGCCATTCATCCACCGCCATCACCTCATGTTTCAGCATGATAATGCACAGACCCATTTCGCAAGGATCTCTATACAATTCCTGGTAGCTGAAAATGTCCCAGTTCTTCCATGGCCTGCATACTCACCAGACATGTCACCCACTGAGCATGTCTGCGATGCTCTAGATCAACGTGTACATCAGGGTTTAAGTTCCCGCCAATATCCAGCAGCTTTGCAAAGCCATTGAAGAGGAGTGGAACAACATTCCACAGGCCACAATCAACAGCCTGATCAACTCTATGCGAAGGAGATGTGTCACACCAGATACTGACTGGTTTTCTGATCCACGCCTCTACCTTTTTTAAAAGTATCTGTGACCAACAGATGCACATCTTTATTCCCAGTCAATGAGAAATCCATAGATTAGGGCCTAATCAATTTATTTCAATTGACTGATTTCCTTCTATGAACTGTAACTCAGTAAAATCTTTGAAATTGTTGCAAGTTCCGTTTATATTTTTGTTCAGTGTAAAATAAACTAAAAGGACCCAAATGGCTACTTGAGTCATTCAAATTAGTGTTATAAAACCTCTTACTCTATGCACACACCAACATTACCTCTCCATAGCAACTTCAATTCCATGTTCTACGAATGGGAGAATGTTTCCCCACATGCTAGGTCCATGACATGATAGACTCAGAGAGAGAGAGAGAGCATCAATAAAAAAAGACAGTGGAATAAATGAATGGATTAGACGAGAGAGAGAGAGACAGAGAGAGAGAAATCAATCGGCTGCCTTCCTGGTCAACTGGGACTTTTTTTGTTTCACTTAGCATACGAAACGGCCGTTAATTAACGTGACACAATGCGCCGTGATCTCCCGGCTAATTGCTTTTCTATTCGGGTCATGCAATCACTCACCACGCGAAATCTGTGGGAAAACATCATGGTGCCAGCCCTGTAATTGCCTGCTCCTTTCTCCAAAGATACAGTAAAGAGCGAGAGAGAGAAAGAGAGGGGGATCATTTGAACATTTTCCCAATTGGTGTCTCAATATAAATGGGCAGCATCAGATCCGACAAGGCCTTTTTGACCACAACAAAAGGGTTAGTACAAAGACAATGGAGAAGAGCCATCTTAACAAATGCAAGCAATATCTTGATAGCTTTGATTTGGAGCAACAGGGTAGTTCAAGTACACAGAAGGTGTGTGTTGTTTATTGCCATGACAGGAAGTCCTCTGTAGCTCAGTTGGTAGAGCATGGCACTTCCAACGTCGGGATAGTGGGTTTGATTACCGGGACCACCTGTACATAAAATGTATGCATGCATGACTGTAACTTACTTTGGATAAAGTAGTGGTATGCTGATCTCAGTTTTATCACACAAAGTGAGACAATTAGACACACAAATATCATACCCCCGAGACAAGCTGACCTCTCACCATTACAATAACAGGGGAGGTTAGCATTTGGGGGGGGGATATGACATGTGTGTCCAACTTTCTCACTCATAATTATTCACGATTCATTCAGGAGTTTTTTTCTAAACGCTTCACCCAATATGGATGAAAATATCTTCAAATTAAAGCTGGCAGTCTGCACTTTAACCTCATAGTCATCGTATCATTTCAAATCCAAAGTGCTGGAGTACAGAGCCAAAATAATCAAAACAAATGTGTCACTGTCCCAATACTTTTGGAGCTCACTGCATTGTTTCACTTTCAAGAGGAGCAACACTTTGGAATAATTATACGGACAAAGTAGACCTACAAAAAAACGCTAATTAGACAGACAAAAACAACCATATGGCCTCAGCAAAGTGTACAGAAAAAAACTACATTGAACAACAATGACTAGCAATGGATTCTGATTCATACATGGTGTTTGGAGAAGGGGAGACTTGTGCCCTGAGACGAGTGACTAGTGTGAGTGAATGAAACAGCCGTGCATGTCAGTCTGGGGAAATGAGAGCAGACGGAGAGCGGCTTGTTCTAATCCCATCGTTATAGCAGGCTCAACCAGTTTCTTTACAGACAGAAGAACTAGACAATAGTTAGGAGCACACAGCGTTTCACACTGTTGAAAATGATTTGTTTCCATTTCACAGATAATTACAAAAAATGACTTGTGTCATAATCGTATTCGTAAAATTCTCCATACCCATTAAGATAACTTGTTTTGTCCGAGTACTCGACACACCCCTTGGATAAAAGCATCTGCTAAATGGCATATATCATCATATTATTAATGCTGCATTTAGACGAGGGACGCAAATACCGTCAAACCAGTCGGCATAGCGGGACAAGAAAGCAAGACAGACGGTGACGACAAAAGCAAGCCAGCATGAAGGTATGCATTGCTATGGTGATTTCAGTAAAACAAAAGTAATCAAATCAACATCCGGTAGAAAACAATGAATGAATGTTCACACACACACACACACATTTAGTTAAGAGGGCTGAGCATGATGTGCTTTTTGTGCTAATTCAGTTTGCTGCCACACATTTTCTTGCCGTGCATATCATCATCTTTTTTTAACATGGAGTTATGTGCTAAAGATCAACTTCATTGTCTGTTACAGTTACTTAATAACATGCGTTACAGTTACTTACATCACTTGGGTCTATTGGCAATTTATCGACGTCATGACATTTGAAGAGGGCAAGAGAAAGAGAGGGCATTTTGTATTGTGTTAGAGTATGCATGAGTTCCAACCCGAGGGGTGAATTCAAGAAACAGAAGGAAAGGAATGATAGAGTAGGATAGAGGAGGAGGAGAAGAGAAGTTATAGGTTAGTGTCTTTCGCACTAAAGGCTGTGGTGAAGCAAGCCAAGGTCAGAGCTGGAGCCGAGGCTGGGTGAGAAATATTTTTGTGTTTACTCTGTCAACACCCACAACGATAAATAAAAAATGACTGAGTAAGCACCCTATTCAACAGGAATCACAGGCGGAAAAACCACAGGAGGCCTTGGAGAGTGTTGGAAAGTTGCTGTTTACTTACTGGACAAACTTGCTATGTTACTACAATGTTTCCGAATGTGTTTACGATGTTATACTTCACATCCACAGTGATGCACATTAAATTGTTACTATGTTGATGAAAGTCAACAAACTGCAGGTATAACATGGTTAGTGCTATTGTCACGTCCTGACCCTTGTAAGAGGTCATTTTCCATAGTAGAGTGGTCAGGGCGTGACAGGTGGGTTGTTTTGGGTGGTTTTCTGTTTATATGTGGGCTTTTTCTAGATTTCTATTTCTATGTTTTGTTTTCTATGTTTTGGCCGGGTATGGTTTCCAATCAGAGGCAGGTGTCTATTGTTGTCTCTGATTGGAAGCCATACTTAGGCAGCCTGTTTTTCCTTTGGGTTTTGTGGGTTGTTTTCCATTTTGTCAGAGTGTACCTTACGGAACTGTTGTCGGTCGTTTTATTGTTTTGGTTCAAGTGTATTCATTAAAAGTTTAAAAATGAGCACTATACACGCTGCGCCTTGGTCTACTCATTTCAACGCCTGTGACAGAACTACCCACCACCAACGGACCAAGCAGCGTTCATTCTCCAGGAGGATGAGCGGGACCAAGCAGTATGGCTCAGAGGAGTGGACCTGGGAGGAGATCCTAGATGGGGCAGGACCGTGGACAAGGCCGGGAGAATATCGCCGCCCGCCGGAGGAGATAGAGGCAGCGAGGGCGGAACGGCGATACTGGGATGATAAACTGCTAAGCAAAGCAACTGGAGGTTGAGTGGCAGCGGCAATAATTTTTTTGGGGGGGGGCACACGGGTAGATTGGTTAAGGCGAGGTTAAGACCTGAACCAACTCCCCGTGCTTACCGTGGGGAGCGAGTGACTGTAGAAGCACCGTGTGATGCCGTGGTGCGCACGGTGTCGCCCATGCGCACTCACAGCCCGGTGCGCTCGGTGCAAGCTCCTTACCGCTGCCGTGCTAGAGTTGGCATTCAGCCAGGAAGGAGTGCGCCGACTCAGCGTTCCTGGTCTCCGGTGCGTCTCTTCGGCCCAGGTTATCCTGCCCCAGCTCTACGCACGGTAACCCCAGTTCGCCAGCTCAACCCAGTGCGGCCTATTCCAGCTCCCCGCCCTTGCCGGGCTATGGTCAACATCAAGCCAGGACGGGTTGTGCCAGCCTTAAGTGCCAGACCTCCAGTGCGCCTCCAAGGCCCAGTGTACCCTGTGCCTGCTCCGTGCACTCTCCCTCCAGTGTGCCACCATGGCCCAGTACGTCCTGTGCCTGCTCCTCGCACTCTTCCTCTAGCGACGCTCCTCAGCTTGGAGCCTCCAGCGACGCTCCTCAGCCCGGAGCCTTCAGCGACGCTCCTCAGCTTGGAGCCTCCAGCGACGCTCCTCAGCCCGGAGCCTTCAGCGACGCTCCTCAGCCCGGAGCCTTCAGCGACGCTCCTCAGCCCGGAGCCCTCAGCAACGCTCCTCAGCCCGGAGCCTTCAGCGACGCTCCTCAGCCCGGAGCCTTCAGCGACGCTCCTCAGCTTGGAGCCTCCAACGACGCTCCACAGCCCGGAGCCTTCAGCGACGCTCCTCAGCCCGGAGCCTTCAGCAACGCTCCTCAGCCCGGAGCCTCCAGCAACGCTCCTCAGCCCGGAGCCTTCAGCGACGCTCTTCAGCCCAGAGCCTCCAGCGATGGCCTGCAGCCCGGATCCTCCAGCGGCGGCCTGTAGGTCAGAACCTCCAGCGGTGGTGTACAGCACAGATCCTCCGATAATGAGCCACAGGCCAGTGTTACAAAAGCGGAGGGATCTGTGGGCGGAACGGGGGTTACGCCCTGAGCCGGAGCCACCTCCGTTGCTGGAGGATCGGAGGGCGAGGAAGGGTCTGGGTGTAGCACATGAGCCGCCATAGACGTTTGTCTTCCTCCCTTCCCTCCCTTTGTGTTTGGGTTTGTTTTTGTTGGTTTTTGTTTGGGTGCAGTCGTGGTATGCACCTTTGGGGGGTGGGGGGCGTACTGTCACGTCCTGACCCTTGTAAGAGGTAATTTTCCATAGTAGAGTGGTCAGGGCGTGACAGGTGGTTGTTTTGGGTTTTCTGTTTATGTGGGCTTTTTCTAGATTTCTATTTCTATGTTTTGTTTTGTATGTTTTGGCCGGGTATGGTTTCCAATCAGAGGTAGGTGTCTATCGTTGTCTCTGATTGGAAGCCATACTTAGGCAGCCTGTTTTTCCTTTGGGTTTTGTGGGTTGTTTTCCATTTTGTCAGTGTGTACCTTACGGAACTGTTGTCGGTCGTTTTATTGTTTTGGTTCAAGTGTCTTCATTAAAAGTTTAAAAATGAGCACTATACACGCTGCGCCTTGGTCTACTCATTTCGACGCCTGTGACAGCTATGTCCAAGAACTGTGTTGTGAAGATTAATAACACCAGATGTTTTTTTAGACACACTTCTCGATTCATTTTTTACTTTCTTCCTTTAAGTTAATGCAAAAAAAGATATATTAGACTCCTTGAACATAATCAAAAACCTCGCGTGTCTTTATCTGCAGTATATACTCTAAAGAATCAGATATGTACTCCCTCAATGTAGGACGTCTAATTGCGTGAAATCTGCAATCCAATTTTCAGGAGAGGGGGATTGAAATGTTGAAATTTGCTTGTTCTCATCGTCACCGCTGCTACGCTACAAAACGTCTCGTCAGAATCCCTTTGTGGTGGTCTTTGATCTTGGTTTGGAAGAGCTCAAAAGGACTGTTCTTTAAACTGGGCCGGTCCGGGCTTAGCTTTTGATCTCTGGTTATCGTAGGTGGCCTAATAATCAGGACACGGGAGGAGAGTAATCTGGCCAGTATGACACACAAAGAGATCCTCATCAACCAGTTCTCTCCTGAGAGTTGAGAAAGGTCACTTGGGGATTGTGAGTGATCTGATTGATCACAACAAGGTCAGATGGTTTTAGATTGTTTGGCTTCAAAATATCCCCTCACGGGTTATACAATCCATGGAGCGATATGTAACTGAAAACTATTGAATAGCTTATTTTGTTCCAAAACAGCTTCCAAATCAGTATCCCGGATGCAACCTTCTGCCGGTTTGCCCTTGAGTAAGGCACTGAACCCCTACAACTGTTCCAGGGTTGCTTTTCAACATCTGAACTTCTGCGTCTAACCCCTAGAGGTGTGTCTCAGGGGGGCTGGGTTGTAAGAAAAAAAAAGACATTGTCATTGGTCCTATCTTCTCTATGCTCTTGTATGAGGCATAGTTTAACAACTGAGCTAGTATTTTATAAAAGTCGGACAAGAAAGCATGCAGGTATAGAGGTGGTGTGGCTGAACAATCATCACAATCCTCATGTGACATGACTACAACTTAATGCTACTAGCTTTACCTAACCTAACAACCTAACATAAAAACACTGCTATGATCAGGTCAACCCAGCCCAATGGTTTCCCTGTGGACTAACACTAGATCATAGTATGACATAATTACAACCTAATACTAACATAACATAATTTAACAACCTAACATAACATCAATGGCACTGTCAGGTCAACCCAGAACATGAGGTTCCCTGTGAATGTACTTCAGTCACATAGGTGACTCTCTGGGGACTTGCTACGGAGGATTAGGTTTTATATAATTTCATATTGTCACGTCCTGACCATAGAGAGCTCTTATTTTCTATGGAAGAGTAGGTCAGGGCGTGACTGGGGGGGGGGGGGGGGGGGGGGGGGTTTATCTAGTTCTATGTTGTTTTGGTTATAGTTTCTTTTTTCTAGGTTGGGATTTTTGTATGATCCCCAATTAGAGGCAGCTGGTCATCGTTGTCTCTAATTGAGGATCATATTTAAGTAGTTGTTTTTCCCACCTGTGTTTGTGGGAGATTATTTTGAGTTAGTGCATGTTGCACCTCTTTCATCACGGTTTGTGTTTTGTTTGCAGTTTATTGTTTGTTTTGCAAAGTTTCACATTAAAATAAAAGATGTGGAACGATACCCACGCTGTGCTTTGGTCTCCTTCCTACGACGAACGTGGCACAGAGTGGATTAATAATTCATGTTAATTATTCTAGGTCACCTGGATTGGACTATGTGATGCAGTTATGTTGATTAAATTGACAGTAGTGAGATAGCAGGGAAATATTAACTAGAAACCTGACGGAAGTCAATGGGCCAAAATGGGGAGGGACAATTTTAAATTGTTGTCATTTAGCAGATGCTTTTATCTAGTGCGACTTAAAGTAGTGCATTCATCTTAAAATAGGTAGGTGAGACAACATTTCACAATCGTAGCAAGTACGTCTTCCCTCAACGTAATGGGGGGGGGGCGGAAGTTCCTCTTGCTGCTCTGTAGGCAAGCTCCAGGGTCTTAAAGATGATGTGTGCTTCGACTGGAAGCCAGTGGAGTGTGCGGAGGAGTGGGGTGACATGGGAGAACTTGGGAAGGTTGAACACCAGGCATGCTGTGTCATTCTGGATAAGTTGCAGGAGTTTGATGTCAAAGGCAGAGAGCCCAGCCAACAGAGAGTTACAGTAGTCCAGACGGGAGATGACAAGTGCCTGGATTAGTACCTGCACCACTTCCTGTGTGAGGAAAGGTCGCACTCTACGGATGTTGTAGAGCATGAACCTGCAGGAGCGAGTCACTGATTTGATGTTTGCAGAGAACAACAGGGTGTTGTCCACGGTAACGCCAAAGTTCTACCTGAAAGTTCTACCTGAAACACCTTTCCATTTTCCGTTGCAAAAGGTTTTTCTACGGTGTACACTGACGAATACGATCGTGGTGCAGGAGATCTGGTAACAATCACAAAGCAGGGCCTACGTGTGTGCAGTGAATGTCTGCGGCTTGGGTCCTTTGGTACAAACTTCATAGCTCATTAGACATTATACATGTGCTTATAATGCACTGTAAAGTTGATATTGAAGTGCTACCGGTCCTTTTCCAAAATTGTGCAGTGTTTAATGTGTGTATTTGGGAATACTTGATTAGAACAGCGGAACTAGGAGGGCGTCAGAAAAACACATCTTGTTATCGTGAATCAAAAGAGGACAGTCAAATTACAAGGTAACAGTAGTTCTCTGACAGACAGTGAAGTCACCAGCTAAAGTCTCTGATCTCCCAAACCGCATCTCTATCAGGAGTTTGAACTCACACGACATCCAGGACACTTCACCAAAAAATTATGTTTTCATTCAGACCTTTTTTTTAGAGTAATGAGAATAAAGTACAGGCCCGTGCAAATCCATTCACGGCAGCGTTGTATCGATTTCCATTGAGATCAGCTAAAGCAATTTTTAGAGTGTGATTATGAGAGCTAGTCCATTAGTCCCTAGTTGTAAGAGGGGTCTCAGTATTATAAGCACTGCATAAACTTTCTCTCCACAAAGGATACATTTATTTCCGTGTCTATTTTTTGAGCCAGACACCAAGTCCCATACGGTTCTGATCAAAAGTAGTGCACTATACAGGGAATAGGGTAACATAAAACAGGCATTATTGTGGAACGAGCTAGAGAAGACGGTTCAAAACAGAATGTGATGGAGAGGCGTCGTCAATAGCCTATGCTCCCTGAGGAGCGGATGGGCCTAAGTAAAGAATAAGGTAAAAATGTCCATGCACCTACTACGCTGTTGATTCTGCGTTAAATATAGAATGCATTTCTGCTTTGTGGACGTGGCCTACAAAATCTAGACGGGGCCTACTTTATCAAATAAAACAATAGAAAAAGAGAAGGTGAACATTTACTCTCTGCATTTATCAAGGAATGCACTTCAGTCTGTCTTTTCGCGTGAAAAGGGAAAAGGTGATAGTTCATTGTCATTTTTTTCCTTATGTACTGTCAGGTGAGTATGCTTGCGTCCCAAATGGCACCCTGTTCCCTACATAGTGCACTACTTTAAGTAATGCACTTTGTAGGGAACAGGGTGCCATTTGACACACGGCCTATGTTTCCCCCAGACACCTATGGGATATGAGACCAGAGGAAAAAGAGCAGACAGTGGCTTACCACGTGATGAACAATGTTCCACGGAGAGAAGCATGGGGTAACCTTTAAAAACATTACACCTCTGCTTAATCTTGACGTTGTACACTGGCTGCACAGGGCGTCTAGCAGGGCAAGTTCTGGGCAGCTTGACTGACATGTTTTTCAGATGTCTATATTTTTTATATCTACTTCATAGATTTTTGTATCTCTCGGTAGTCAAAACTGACGCAGATAGATACAGCAGTATTTTTGTTAGTTTTTTGTTCTTCTTCCAACCACAAAAATCATCTTCAAACGATATGCCTACATCCTAAATGGCACCTAAATGGCACTATGGATGATCAAAAATATCTCTGAACAGAGCCATGAACCCCTCCTCCTCTCCTCTCTCCCAGACGGCCGTAGCCCACTCCAACGCCCGCCCAGTCAGCAGAGAAATAACCGTGGCAAACATGGACCTCGGTGGTGGGGGCTCCCATCTGAAGCGCAAAATAGAGGGAGCACTGGAGTAGGAAGCCTACAAGGCAGATCTGTATGGTAAAACAATTAAGGATTACTCACTCACTCCCTTTCTTGTCCCTATGAGCCCTGGTCAAAAATAGTATACAACTGGGGACGGCCATGGTTGAGGTTCTTTGCAGTCTTCAACGTCGAACATGCCCGAGAGGCGTTGCCTTCCACTAGAGGAGGATACTCTTCCACCCGTCGACCCAGCGAGCCAGCACATCAGTCCACCCGGGCCAGCGATGCCCATTTGTCCCTGCTGGATAAATATGACTGGACCCCATCTAAATGCCGTGGCTTCCTACTCCAGTGCTCCCTCTATTTTGCACTTCAGATGGGAGCATGACCCCACCATCTCATGGTCGAGGTTGAGAATCACGGACTGGTCACCCGAATGCCGGAGAACCTGTTTTACTGTTCCCGCTCATGTTTTAGCCCTTGTGGTCTGGGAAGTAGATGTGGACCAGTGGTGGTCAGTGCCGTTTATGATGAAGGAGGACAATCATTTTTTTCATGAGCATGGTCTTATTTCTATTACAGCATGTTGGATGACTGTCATTCATATTCCATTCATCCACTTCAATGTAACATCGATGAAGATGGCGCCGAAGGGGATGGCTGCCGTCTCTTAACCAACTGTGCTATTTATTATTAAAAAAATGTTTTTACTTGTTTTGCACATAACGTTGCGGCTACCATCTCTTATGACCGAAAAGAGCTTCTGGACATCAGAATAGCGACTACTCACCTCAAATTGGACGAAGAGTTTTCGTTAATGAGTTGGACGGGAAGGATATACTCCAAACACCCGAACAGGCCCTCATCCCCGTCATTCGCTGGAGGAGGAAGCTGAGATTTTGCGGGAAGAGATCAGGGTGCCTTGTGAGGACCAGGCGAAGAGTGGCTAATCTGCCTTTGCCCTCTGTACTGCTAGCTAACGTTCAATCGCTGGAAAATAAATTGGACAAACGGAAAGCACGTATATCCTACAACGGGACATAAAAAACTGTAATATCTTATGTTTCACCGAGTCGTGGCTGAACGATGAGATTAATAACATACAGCTGGCTGGTTATACACTCTATTGGCTGGATAGAACAGCAGCATCTGGTAAGACACGGGCGGGGGCCTATATATATTTGTAAACAACAGCTGGTGCATGATATCTAAGGAAGTCTCGAGGTTTTGCTCGTCTGAGGTAGAGTATATCATGATAAGCTGTAGACCACACTATCTTCAGGGAGAGGTTGAAAATACCAGTGAAGACACTTGTCAGTTGGTCAGCGCATGCTCGCAGCATGCATCCTAGAGTTTTCATCTGTATTTTTTGTAGCTGTCTACATACCACCGCAGACGGATTCTGGCACTAAAACCACACTCAATGAGCTGTATACCGCCATAAGCAAACAGGAAAACGCTCATCCTTAGGCGGTGCTCCTAGGGGCCGGGGACTTTAATGCAGGGAAACTTAAATATTTTTTGCTAGAACAGACTGGAATATGGTCCGGGATTTTTACAATGGCATTGAGGGGTACAGCACATTAGTCACTTGCTTCATCAATAAGTGCATCGATGACGTTGTCCCCACAGTGACTGTACGTACATACCCCAACATGAAGCCATGCATTACAGGCAAAATTCGCACTAAGCTAAAGGGTAGAGCTGCCGCTTTCAAGGAGCAGGACTCTAACCGGGAAGCTTATAAGAAATCCCTCTGTGCCCTCAGACAAACCATCAAACAGGCAAAGCATCAATACAGGACTAAGATCGAATCGTACTACACCGGCTCCAACGCTCATCGGATGTGGCAGGGCTTGCGAACTATTACAGACTACAAAGGGAAGCACAGCCAATAGCTGCCCAGTGACACGAGCCTACCAGACGAGCTAAATAACTTCTATGCTCGCTTCGAGGCAAGTAACATTGAAACATGCATGAGAGCATCAGCTGTTCTGGATGACTGTGTGATCACAGCCGATGTGAGTAAGACCTTTAAACAAGTCAACATTCTCAGGGCAGCAGAGCCAGACGCAGTGTCCGAAATTACGTTTTTGGCTCACCTGCGAAGGGGACTGGTAGATGAAAAAAATCCACCAGCCAAGCATATTTTTTACCGGCCAAAATAATAAATTGTCTTTTTGTGTCACAGAAACATTAATTTCAGTACATTTCATTGAGATAATAAATTATTATGTTGAATACAAACTTAAAGAAGAGGCCAGAGCAAAATTTGAAACAAGATCATTTTAATATTGATCAACGGTTAAATCAAATCAAGTTTATTTGTAGAGCACATTTAGAAACAACTGTAGTTGACCAAAAGTGCTATACAGAGTCCAAAAATGCCAAACAGTGGGCACACAATGAAATAAACAAAACATATCAGATATAATGAATAAGAGTACATAGAAGTCAAAACAGGGCAACCACAATGGTAAAATAAAATTATGAGAAGTGCTCTCCTGATACAAAGGGGAAACAGGGGAAGCAGGTCTACAGATCCTTTACTTTGAGTAGAAATACCCTGATAAAATACAGGTGAAATAGAGACTTATCAGATGCTGGTTAATTTTGGCTGTGGCTAGATTTAATTTCCCAGCCTGAATACAACTGAAGAAGTCTTCAACTCAAAATTCTACTGAAGTATTTGTTATTAAATGTACTTAAGGATTAAAGTGCATGTGAAGGTTTTGTAAACCTATCAGATGCTTAATCATTTTAATAAACCTCCTCACCTCTGCAATATGGTGCATACAGTGAGGGAAAAAAGTATTTGATCCCCTGCTGATTTTGTACGTTTGCCCACTGACAAAGAAATGATCAGTCTATAATTATAATGGTAGGTTTATTTGAACAGTGAGAGGCAGAATAACAACAAAAAAATCCAGAAAAACGCATGTCAAAAATGTTATAAATTGATTTGCATTTTAATGAGGGAAATAAGTATTTGACCCCCTCTCAATCAGAAAGATTTCTGGCTCCCAGGTGTCTTTTATACAGGTAACGAGCTGAGATTAGGAGCACACTCTTAAAGGGAGTGCTCCTAATCTCAGTTTGTTACCTGTATAAAAGACACCTGTCCACAGAAGCAATCAATCAATCAGATTCCAAACTCTCCACCATGGTCAAGACCAAAGAGCTCTCCAAGGATGTCAGGGACAAGATTGTAGACCTACACAAGGCTGGAATGGGCTACATGACCATCGCCAAGCAGCTTGGTGAGAAGGTGACAACAGTTGGTGCGATTTTTTGCAAATGGAAGAAACACAAAAGAACTGTCAATCTCCCTCGGCCTGGGGCTCCATGCAAGATCTCACCTCGTGGAGTTGCATTGTTCATGAGAACGGTGAGGATAATACTCTTCGGATTAACTGGTCTATATTAAAATGTATATAACCCCACACGTTCACCACTACAGAAACATCATGTTAAGATTATATTATTATCAATGATCTCAAGGCAGCTGGGACCATAGTCACCAAGAAAACAATTGGTAACACACTACGCCGTGCAGCGCCCGCAAGGTCCCCCTGCTCAAGAAAGCACATATACATGCCCGTCTGAAGTTTGCCAATGAACATCTGAATGATTCAGAGGACAACTGGGTGAAAGTGTTGTGGTCAGATGAGACCAAAATGGAGCTCTTTGACATCAACTCAACTCGCCGTGTTTGGAGGAGGAATGTTGCCTTTGACCCCAAGAACACCATCCCCCACCGTCAAACATGGAGGTGGAAACATTATGCTTTGAGGGTGTTTTTCTGCTAAGGGGACAGGACAACTTCACCGCATCAAAGGGAGGATGGACGGGGCCATGTACCGTCAAATCTTGGGTGAGAACCTCCTTCCCTCAGCCAGGGCATTGAAAATGGGTCTTGGATGGGTATTCCAGCAGGACAATGACCCAAAACACACGGCCAAGGCAACAAAGGAGTGGCTCAAGAAGAAGCACATTAAGGTCCTGGAGTGGCCTAGCCAGTCTCCAGACCTTAATCCCATAGAAAATCTGTGGAGGGAGCTGAAGGTTCGAGTTGCCAAACGTCAGCCTCGAAACCTTAATGACTTGGAGAAGATCTGCAAAGAGGAGTGGGACAAAATCCCTCCTGAGATGTGTGCAAACCTGGTGGCCAACTACAAGAAACGTCTGACCTCTGTGATTGCCAACAAGAGTTTTGCCACCAAGTACTAAGTCATGTTTTGCAGAGGGGTCAAATACTTATTTCCCTCATTAAAATGCAAATTCTAACATTTTTGACATGCGTTTTTTTTTATTTTTGTTGTTGTTATTCTGTCTCTCACTGTTCACATAACCCTACATTAAAATTATAGACTGATCATTTCTTTGTCAGTGGGCAAACATACAAAATCAGCAGGGGATCAAATACTTTTTTCCCTCACTGTAAACTCTCATTTCAATATGTTGAGCCCATAGCGATTCTTTTTTTCCCCCATTTAAACGGCAAAAATCAAACATCAAATTAATTCAATAATAATTAAATATACAATCATGTTATCCAATATAGCTGGCAGTTGATTGTGCTAAATTAGCCTTCTACCCTTTGTTTACTTAAGGATCAACACTATACGGCAGGTAAAGTAAATTGTGTCACAATGCTTTAAAATGTAAACAGCATCTGGAGACAGACATTAAAAATAGAATGCTACAGTGCCATAGGAAAGCATAGAGATCCATGTCAGCATCAGTAGGCCGATAATTTTGTGGTATTTATACACTATTTTGAGGTGAACCAAAGCTTATCAAGAGTTGAGAAATAACTTACAATACTGGACCATGTCTGCTAAATAGACTTGAAAAAACTAGCTACAAAAGTACTAGTCTAGCTACAAGAGTAACAACATTTTCACTTACTCGCACATCCTTTCGAAGTCAGAAAGTGGTCTCGCCTTCTTGCCAATGGCATGTACAGTCCTAAACAGTATCTTCATCTTCGTGCTGGTCTGCTCTGACATTACCATTAGTGCCGTCAGAGGGTGTCAAGAGGAGAGGCTCCGATTGAGCCCGGGATACAGACACGCAGGCAATGTGACACTTGATATGTTCATGGTCACGAATGTTCTCCAGCTACATCATATTATTTCCGGTGACAAAATTAGTTGTTTCTGCTTTTACCTTTAGCATACTGGCGGCACACAGAAAAACTCATCCACACAGCCTCAGCATCATACTGTAGCCAGCCTCTTGAAACTCCTTTATCTCCAAACCTCCATTTCTTCCAAAACGTCATGTTTTAATGTGATTCGTCTTCATTTTCGTTGATGGGTTTTAGTTTCAAAGGTTGGCTTACTCCAGGCAAATGTCGCCACATAACAGCTATTTAATGAACGGTAGCTAGCAGTAGACTCGTGGCTGATGAGTGATGTCGAGTAGTGGAGGTCCCATACGGTAAACAGTGCAGCAAAACTAGGAGCACTAGAGACGGTCTGTGGCTGGCAAACATGAGTAATTACCTCCGAGCCATCATGCCAGATATTTTATTACATTACTATTTTGGTACAAACATTTACCTGCCAGTGTGGCGGATAGCCTTCTGAGATTTACTCGCCAAAAGGAAAATCTACCCGCATTTGGCGCTTGGCAGGTGTTAATTTCGGACCCTGGTCAGACGGATTTCCAGGACGTGTACTCTGAGCATGCGCTGACTAACAGTCAAGTGTCTTCACTGACATTTTCAACCTCTCCCTGTAGTACCAACATGTTTCAAGCAGACCCCCACAGTCCCTGTGACCAAGAACACTAAGGTAACCTTCCTAAATGACTACTGACAGATGATCCACAGAGGATGCAATCTCTATTGTAGTCCACACTGCCCTTTACCACCTGGACAAAAGGAATACCTATGTGAGAATGCTATTCATTGACTACAGCTCAGCGTTCAACACCATAGTGCCCTCAAAGCTCATCACTAAGAGACCTGACCATGTGGTGCAAGGATAACAACCTCTCCCTCAACATGATCAAGACAAAGGAGATGATTGTGCACTACAGGAAAAGGAGGACCGAGCATGCCCCCATTCTCATTGACAGGGCTGCAGTGGAGCAGATTGAGAGCTTCAAGTACCTTGGCGTCCACATCACCAACACAGTAACATGGTCCAAGCACCCCAAGACAGTCGTGAAGAGCGCATGACAAAACCTATTCACCCTCAAGAGACTGAAAAGATTTGGCATGGGTCCTCAGATCCTCAAAAGGTTTTACACAAGCTGTTGTTTAAAAATGTACACAGACCGCCACCCCTTGTCTTACCAGAGGCATCTGTTCTATCTTGCCGATGCAGCGTAAAACCCGCCGGCTGTATGTAATCCGGCGTCGTTCAGCCACGACTCAGTGAAACACAAGATTTAAACAGTTTTTAATGTCGTAGGATATTCGTGATCGAAGCTTGTCTATTTTGTTATCCAATGATTGTACATTGGCTAATAGGACTGATGGAAGTGGCAGATTACCCTCTCGCCATCAGATCCTTACAAGGTACCCCGACCTACAGTGGGGGAAAAAAGCATTTGATCCCCTGCTGATTTTGTACGTTTGCCCACTGATAAAGAAAGGATCAGTCTATAATTTTAATGGTAGATTTATTTGAACAGTGAGAGACAGAAAAACAACAAAAATATAGAGAAAAACGCATGTCAAAAATGTTATAAATTGATTTGCATTTTAATGCAGGAAATAAGTATTTGACCCCCTCTCAATCAGAAAGATTTCTGGCTCCCAGGTGTCTTTTATACAGGTAATGAGCTGAGATTAGGAGCACACTCTTAAAGGGAGTGCTCCTAACCACAGCTTGTTACCTGTAAAAAAGACACCTGTCCACAGAAGCAATCAATCAATCAGATTCCAAACTCTCCACCATGGCCAAGACCAAAGAGCTCTCCATGGATGTCAGGGACAAGATTGTAGACCTACACAAGGCTGGAATGGGCTACAAGACCATTGCCAAGCAGCTTGGTGAGACGGTAACAACAGTTGGTGCGATTATTCGCAAATGGAAGAAACACAAAATAACTGTCAATCTCCCTCAGCCTGGGGCTCCATGCAAGATCTCACCTCGTGGAGTTGCAATGATCATGAGAACGGGGAGGAATCAGCCCAGAACTACACGGGAGGATCTTGTCAATGATCTCAAGGCAGCTGGGACCATAGTCACCAAGAAAACAATTGGTAACACACAAAATGGAGCGCTTTGGCATCAACTCAACTCGCCGTGTTTGGAGGAGGAGGAATGCTGCCTATGACCCCAAGAACACCATCTCCACCGTCAAACATGGAGGTGGAAACATTATGCTTTGGGGGTTTGTTTCTGCTAAGGGGACAGGACAACTTCACCGCATCATTTGACGGGGCCATGTACTGTCAAATCTTGGTTGAGAACCTCCTTCCCTCAGCCAGGGCATTGAAAATGGGTCTTGGATGGGTATTCCAGCAGGACAATGACCCAAAACACACGGCCAAGGCAACAAAGGAGTGGCTCAAGAAGAAGCACATTAAGGTCCTGGAGTGGCCTAGCCAGTCTCCAGACCTTAATCCCATAGAAAATCTGTGGAGGGAGCTGAAGGTTCGAGTTGCCAAACGTCAGCCTCAAAACCTTAATGACTTGGAGAAGATCTGCAAAGAGGAGTGGGACAAAATCCCTCCTGAGATGTGTGCAAACCTGGTGGCCAACTACAAGAAACGTCTGACCTCTGTGATTGCCAACAAGGGTTTTGCCACCAAGCACTAAGTCATGTTTTGCAGAGGGGTAAAATACTTATTTCCCTCATCAAAATGCAAATCATTTTATAACATTTTTGACATGCGTTTTTCTGGATTTTTTTGTTGTTATTCTGTCTCTCACTGTTCAAATAAACCTACCATTACAATTATAGACTGATAATTTCTTTGTAAGTGGGCAAACGTACAAAATCAGCAGGGGATCAAATACTTTCCCCCCACTGTGCGTCCCCTATATCTCTGTCTCTTTCTCCTGCTATTGACAGGATTTGGGCCTTGTCTGGTGTTTGAAGTAAGTCCTTCGCGTCTGACCCGTTAAAGAAAAAATCTTCATCCAGTGCGAGGTGAGTAATCATTGTCCTGATATCCAGAAGCTCTTTTCGGTCATAAGAGACGGTGGCAGAAACATTAAGTACAAAATAAGTTACAAATAATGCGTAAACACACACAATAGCTCAATTGGTTAGGAGACTGTAAAACGGCAGCCATCTCCTCCAGTGGGGACGCGTCTGGCTCTCTACCAGGAACCTCCCCCCAGTGATTACCGTATCTCACCTTCATTTCGTGTCTCCCTTCTCAGGCCGGTGGTTCCTGTTCCCCTGGCTGATGCTGTCCCCCATGACACCCTTGCTTCCCCCCTGGACGTCGATGGAGCTCCCGCCTATGCCATCAGATCCCTACTGGACTCCAGACGTCGTGGGGGTTGGCTCCAGTACCTGGTGGACTGGGAGGGGTACGGCCCAGAGGAGTGGTGTTGTGTTCCGGTGGAGGACATTCTGGATCCCAACATCATCCGTGATTTCCATCTTTGCCGCCCAGACCGGCCTGCTCCTCGTCCTCGGTTCCAAACCTCTGGCCGGTGTGTTGCGGCTGGAGCCGCGCGTCAGGGGGAGGGTACTGTCACGTCTACTCCCGCTCTTCCCCTCTCACGTTCGACGTAGCCGGTTTACTAACCACTGATTCTGGGAATCATCATTACGTGCACCTGGCTTTCATTATTACGCACACCTGATCTTCATCATCAAGCACACCTGTTCTTCATTACCTCACTCATTACCTCCCCTTTATCTGGCACTCCCTTAGGTTCCTTCCCCAGGCAGTATTGTTTGTTTGTTCATGTCTAGACGCTACTCCTACGTTGTGTCGTTCCATGTTCATTGTTATATTAGACTTACCTCCTGCACCTGCTTCTCGACTTCCAGCATCTACTTTACACCTTTACAAAATATTGTATTCGAATTGGATAGAATGTCCTCGTTATTTTTATTAACTTTAGTGAGATGAATGAGCAAGAAAGGCAAACAAAACTATGGTTTCTCAGTAAGTTTGATTAGCTAAATGTCGGAAGGAATGTCCCAGTATAGATCTAGGAGTCTCTGCCAAACTCTAACAATGACAGAGTTGAGTGAGGTCTAAACTGTGCCTTCATAGCTTACATTGGAAGATGCACTCCTGTATGCCGGTAGGAGTAGGGTAAAGTTGCACCTAGACACTGATCTTAAGTCCGTTTTGCAATTCCCCCACTAATGGTTAAAATTGGGGAAGGGGGAGATTATCCTAGATCTGTACCTAGGGGAAACTTCCACTAGGAGTGTGCCCATAAGGTTAAGTGGTAACATTCCCTACAGCAAGGACATATTACAGGTTTAAGGTTCAAACCCCACTTCCGCCTTTCTTTCCCTCCTCCTGGCCTGCTACCCCATTTAATTCCACAGTGTCTGAATCAAGTGGAATTCCACTCTTAAAAATGAAAAAAGAACATGCACTCCAATGTCTGAATATTGGCTGATTTGGGCCTACTTACTACATTGGACATCCAGTAAAAATCTGCAAATACTCCCAAGCATGCACACGTAATCAAACCAAATCGTACATAAACCTATCAATCTACAACTGACTGATGTGGGCCTTGTACAAGGAGTACAGTACCAAGACTCTCTCTTTCAGTACATGAGACGGTATTCGTCCCAAATGGCACCCTATTCCTATATAGTGCACCTCTTTTGACCAGGATCAATGGAGTTCTGGTCAAATGTAGTACACTATATAAGGAATAGGGTGCTGTTTGGGACATAACCATGTAGATGGCATCGGGACACTTAGGGAATTGATTGAATCCCTCGAGGACTCTTGAGAGGATCACAGTGAAGCGCACTCAAGCGTTGGCGCATCGCATCAGTTAGGTGGTGAAAAAAAAGAACAGAAACATGTCTCCAAAAACACACAAAGAGAGAGGGAGAGAGAACCTTGAGTACCATGCGACGGCTAATGCTCAAGACGATTGGAAAGCATCACTAATCAAATAATCAATCTCGTCCCTGTTTACTTCCATTGTAAAATAACAATAATTCTTAGAGATATTGCCATACCCAATAAAGGTTATCCGTAAAACAATATCAACGCAGATACCGAGATGGGTGGTTTGTAATTGCCTAGTATGCTATGTTTATGATGTGCTTATATGTGTGGAAAGTATACTTTACGATATTTAAATGTAAATTGTTACCAAATATTGTAGTGAGGACAGAGATGCTGAAAATACTGCTTCATGGGTCAATGACATCAAACAGCAAACCTGTGTAATCTATGGTACCCATAACCAAGCAACAAAGTTCTGATATCTTCTTGAAACTGAAGAAACATCCCCACTGGGACCACCTATACATAATGTATACATACATACTGTAACTGTAAGTCTCTTTGATAAAAGCATCTGCTAAATGGCTGTAACGTGCATCGCATAGAGGGGACCAAGGCGCGACGTGTTGAGTGCTCATGATTACTCTTTAATGAAAACTAAACACTTTTACAAAGAAACAAAACGACAGCAAACAGTTCCGTCTGGCAACAGACAACAAAACGGAAAACAACTACCCACAATATAATTTATTTTTTTTAAATACGATCTCCAATTTGAGACAACGCAAACCAGCTGCCTCTAATTGGAGATCATCCCAAAACTACAACATAGAAATAGAAAAACAAGAACTAATCATAGAAACAAAAACATAGAATGCCCACCCATATCACACCCCGACCTAACTAAACAGAGAAAAAACAGCTCTCTTAGGTCAGAGCGTGACAGTACCCCCCCCCCCCCCCCCCCCCCCCCCCCCCCCCCCCAAAGATGCGGACTCCCGGCCGGAAACCTGAACCTATAGGGGAGGGTTCGGGTGGGCATCTGTACTTGGCGGCGGCTCTGGTTCGGGGCGTAGCACCCCCACTGCTCGCTGATCCCCCCGCTTCTGTGTGTCCGCAGGAACCAGACCTTGGATCATCGCCGGAGGCTTTGGACCGCCAACCGCCGCTGAAGACTCTAGGCTAAAGGCCGCCGCTGAAGGCTCTGGGCTGCGGACCGCCGCTGAAGGCTCTGGGCTGCGGACCGCCGCTGAAGACTCCGGACTGGGGAGCGCCGCTGGAGGCTCTGGACTGGGGAGTGCCGCTGGAGGCTCCGGACTGGGGAGCGCCGCTGGAGGCTCTGGACTGGGGAGCGTCATTATAGGTTCCGGACTAGGGACCGCTGCTGCAGGCTCCATGCCATGGATCATCTCTACAGGTTCTGCTCCATGTATCATCACTAGAGGCTTCGTACCATGGATTATCTCTACAGGCTCCGGGCCATGGATCATTCCTACAGGCTTCTTGCCATGGATTATCCCTACAGGCTCCGGACCATGGATAATCACTACAGGCTTCTTGCCATGGATTATCTCTACAGGCTCCGGGCCATGGATTACCTCTGGAGGCTCCGTGCCATGGAACATCCCTACAGGCTCCGGGCCATGGATCATCGCTATAGACTTTGTGCCATGGTTCATCTCTACAGGCTTCGGACCATAGATTATCACTGGAGGCTTTTCTCGTGGAGCTGGAACAGGTCTCACCGGACTGGAGAGACGCACAGGACTGGGTGCGCAGAGCAGGCACCGGACGTACTGGGCTATGGAGGCGCACTGGAGGGAGAGTGCGAGGAGCAGGCACAGGACGTGCTGGGCTATGGAGGTGCACTGGAGGGAGAGTGCGAGGAGCAGGCACAGGACGTACTGGGCTATGGAGGGGCACTGGAGGGAGAGTGCGAGAGGCAGGCACATGCTCACCACAATAAGCACGGGGATTAGGCTCAGGTCTCACCCCTGGCCCCGCCAAACTACCCGTGTGCCCCCCCCAAATATTTTTTTTGGGGCTGCCTCTCATTCTTCCCCGGTAGGCTATGATACTTGTCTATTATCTGGCCCCAAGTCCAGTTTCTCCTTTCAATCCAATCCTCATTCGACCAGGTATCCATCTCTGCCCGGGCACGCCGCTTGATCCAATCGTGGTGGGTAGTTCTGTAACGTGCGTCGTATAGAGGGGACCAAGGCGCGGCGTGTTGAGTGCTCATGATTATTCTTTAATGAAAACTAAACCCTTTTACAAAGAAACAAAACGAGAGCAAACAGTTCCGTCAGGCAACAGACAACAAAACTGAAAACAACTACCCACAAACACAATAGAAGAAAAAAAAAAAACTTAAATATGATCTCCAATTAGAGACAACGCGAACCAGCTGCCTCTAATTGGAGATCATCCCAAAACTCCAACATAGAAATAGAAAAACAAGAACTAAACAGAAACAAAAAACAGAATGCCCACCCATATCACACCCTGATCTAACTAAACAGAGAAAAAACAGCTCTCTTAGGTCAGAGCATGACAATTATTATAAAGGAAGAAATGGTCGAATTACTGCATATTTGCACACCTTTTACAATGAAACAGTATGACAACAGCTTGAAGACTCCTTGTGTTACACACATTACGATATCCGAGTTTGACATGCTAATTATGACAAACAGCATGTCGTGTTGTAGATGTTCCTTTCTGAGTGAAAACTCATATAACTGCGCCTGAGAGGAGACGGCGGGTGTTTTCAGTTTTGACACATTCACAGTATTGTCTCAGTCTCGCCAACAATGTTCCTGTCATATCAATTCATTATCAAGGAAGGGAGAGAAGGAAAGAGAGAAAAAGAGAGTTAGGTAGAGAGAAAGAGCGTGTGACGGAGGGTGACGTGTGTCTAGATTGGATGTTCCTTTCAAACCAATCAATCTTCATTGTAATTTCCAAGGTCACTGCCACAGTTAATATTCCCAGTAATTTGGATGAAAACACAAACAAGTGTCGTCTCATTCAGCCGCTGCAGAAGTTGTGCGATGATCAGTCAAACACATGGCTAGCTAGCCAGCGGATGCTTCTCCCCTTCCAAGCATCTTCGGCAAATGGAGTAAAAATAAAAACATCTCCTGGAGAAGGGGAGGACTAACCGGCCTGATGGACAGCTGTCAGAGGAAAATGTATTGCCTTTTGCTGTCGAGACAGATCTATTACCATTAGGCTGTTATGTATATGTGGCGCTTGTGCTACGAAGCACCTTAACACCTGCGAATGCCTGCTGTCCACTAATATCAAATCAGAGCCTGCTATAAATCTAAGACGAGTGAGACTCGGGGGACGGGGATGTTGTTTGACGTATGACTACTGTGTCCAAATTACGACAGCATCACAACGTACTCCTAACTATACTGTATATAACTCGATCACACAATATCTCTGCTCTTTGCCGTCTCTCAACTCTCTCTGGCTCTGCCGCTTTGTCTCATTAAAGTCATTATATAATTTGACTGTGTTTCCGGGCCTGACTTTTACTCTTGCAACTCTTTGCCCAATTACTCTGTCAAGGCTCTGCCAGGCAGGGACCAGCCATGACATCTGAACTTTGACCCACTGCCTTCTCAGCACTGCCTGGTCAGGTTGGCATCTGGGCTGGACCCACCTCCAACCCCACCTGCCAAACCCCCGCCGCGGACACGCCACAAGACGGAGACCCCCTCTCTCTGAGAAAAATTACAATCTTCAGCAACCTGAGTCTGACTCAAATGTCAGCAATTCACTGGTTCATGAAGGGGAGGGGAGTGAAATGTCAAGTTATGCTTTTTAAAACGAATTGCCTTACCAAAGAAATGAGAGTCTTTGGTAACGGGCGCTGATTAAAGGAGGAGGCTGAATGCGTTTCCTCCTCCGCCTTCCCCACTCACCTGCCTGATGAGCAGATGGGTATTAATAAACTAAGGGGGAAAATATACAGAATGCTGTAAGAAAACTGTGTGGGTTTAAAAGAAGGTTGTATTACTACATTACAGCTGGTGCCCAGTGCCCACGCACTACACTATATGATATGATCATCTCTGCTACTCTGTTGTCTTCTTGTTTCCTAAGCTGTGCTACAAGCTACAAATCAAGGAATTATCATTTTGAGCTGCCCATGGTTTTATTCTCATTATGAACACGTGCAAAATGGTTGAAAATATGTTGTGAATATGTTAGCCCAATAGACGGGTTGGTTGTTTAGCAATAAAACCGACGCGAGCGCAACTATGGAGCAAAACAGACAGTGCATTTGGAAATTATTCAGACCCCTTGACTTTTTACACATTTTGTTACATTACAGCCTTATTCTAAAATGGATTAAATACGTGTTTTCCTCATAATGACAAAGCAAAAAAATGTTTTTTTAGAATGTAAATGTATATTTTTTTTTAAACCTGAAATATCACATTTACATAAGTATTCAGACCCTTTACTCAGTACTTTGTTGAGGCACCTTTTGCTGAGATTACAGCCATGAGTCTTCTTGGATATGAAGCTACAAGCTTGGCACACCTGTATTTGGGGAGTTTCCCCCATTCTTCTCTACAAATCCTCTGAAGCTCTGTCAGGTTGGATGGGGAGGGTCGCTGCACAGCTATTTTCATGTATTTCCAGAGATGTTTGATCGGGTTCAAGTCTGGGCTCTGGATGGCCCACTCAAGGACATTCAGAGAATTGTCCCGAAGCCACTCCTGAGTTGACTTGGCTGTGTGCTTAGGGTCATTGTCCTGTTGGAAGGTGAACCATTGCCCCAGTCTGAGGTCCTGAGCGCTCTGGAGCAGGTTTTCATCAAGGATCTCTCTGTACTTTGCTCCATTCATTTTTCTCTCGATCCTGACAAGTCTCCCAGTCCCTGCCGCTGAAAAACATCCCCAAAACATGGTGCTGCCAACCAACATGCTTCCCCGTAGGGATGGTGCCAGGTTTCCTCCAGACATGACGCTTGGTATTCAGGCCAAAGAGTTCAATCTTGGTTTAATCAGACCAGATAATCATGTTTCTCATAGTCTAAGAGTCCTTTAGGGACCTTTTGGCAAACTCCAAGCGGGGTGTGATGTGCCATTTACCGAGGAGTGGCTTCCGTCTGGCCACTCTACCATAAAGGCCTGATTGGTGGAGTGCTGCAGAGATGGATGCCCTTCTGGAAGTTTCTCCCATCTCCACAGAGGAACACTGGAGCTTTGTCAGAGTGACCATCGGGTTCTTGGTCACCTCCCTGACCAAGGCCCTTCTCCCCTGATTGTTCAGTTTGGCCAGGCGGCCAGCTCTAGGAAGAGTATTGGTGATTCCACTGTGTTTTTGGGGACCTTCAATGCTGCACACATTTGTTGGTACCCTTCCCCAAATCTGTGCCTCGACACAATCCTGTCTTGGAGCTCTATGGACAATGCCTTCGACCTCATGGCTTGGTTTTTGCTCTGACATGCACTGTGGGACCTTATATAGACAGGTGTGTGCCTTTCCAAATTATGTCCAATCAATTGAATTTACCACAGGTGGACTCCAATCTATTTGTAGTAACATCTCAAGGATGATCAATGGAAACAGGATGCTCCTGAGCTCAATTTCGAGTCTCATAGCAAAGGGTCTGAATACTTATGTAAATAAGGTACTTCTGTTTTTCAGTTGTTTTGTCATTATATTGTATTGTGTTTAGATTGATGAGGAAAACAATTTATTTTCAGAATAAGGCTGTAAAGTAACAAAGTGGAAAAATACAAGAGGTCTGAATAATTTTCGAATGCACTGTAGATTATTGACAACATCTATAATCTATATTTTGTCTCCAATGTTTTTTGAAAACATAAATACATTTGCACATTGAGCACTTGTCTCTTAAATACATTGGTACAGTTGTTGGTTAGCTAGCTAGCGAATATTAGCCATATTAGCTATATTTACATGAAATCAGTCAAATCACCTGAAAACAAGATATGGTATCAAAAAACAAGATGAAACGAGCGGAAACGAGCCACTTACGATTCCCCACATGGCAGTTTGTAATTCTTGCTAGCAATCTGGCCATCCAGAATCACAACATGCTGACTTCTGCCCCACAAAAGCTTAGAACAACCCTTCATTACAATGTAAAATGTTCCTTGTTCTGACTCATAGGTGAATATGGAAATACAGTACATGACCAAAAGTATGTGGACACCTGCTCGTCGAACATCTCATTAAAATCATGGTCATTAATATAGAGTTGGTCCCCCCTTTGCTGCTATAACAGCCTCCACTCTTCTGGGAAGGCTTTCCATAAGATGTTGGAACATTGCTGCTGGGACTTGTAACCATTCAGCCCCAAGAGCATTAGTGGGGTCAGGCACTGATGTTGGGCGATTAGTCGGCATTCCAATTCATCCCAAAGATGTTTGATGGGGTCAGGGCTCTGTGCAGGCCAGTCAAGTTCTTCCACACCGATCTCGACAAACCATTTCCGTATGGACCTCACTTTGTGCATGGGTACATTGTCATGCTGAAACAGGAAAGGGCCTTCCCCAAACTGTTGCCACAAAGTTCGAAGCACAGAATCATCGAGAATGTCATTGTATGCTGTAGCGTTAAGAGTTCCCTTCACTGGAACTAAGGGGCCTAGCCAGAATCATGACCATTATTCTTCCTCTCCCAAACTTTACAGTTGGCACTATGCATTGAGGCAGGTAGCGTTCTCCTGGCAGCCGCCAAACCCAGATTCGTCCGTCAGAGTGATTCATCACCCCAGAGAACACGTTTCCACTGCTCCAAAGTACAATGGTGGCAAGCTTTACACCACTCCAGCCGACGCTTGGCATTGCTTATGGTGATCATAGACTTGTGTGCGGCTACTCACCAATGGAAACCCATTCATGAAGCTCCCGACGGTTATTGTGCTTATGTTGCTTCCAGAGGTAGTTTGGAGCTCGGTAGTGTGTTGCAACTGAGGACAGACTTTTTAAGCGCTAGCTGTTCAGCACTTGTGAGCTTGTGTGGCCTACCACTTTGCAGCTGAGCCTTTGTTGCTCCTAGACATTTCCACTTCACAATAACAGAACAATAACAGAACTTACAGTTGACTGGGGCAACTCGAGCCGGGCAGAAATTTGACGAACGGTGGCATCCTATGACGTTGCCACATTGAACGTCACTGAGATCTTCAGCAAGGCCATTCTACTGCCAATGTTTGTCTATGAAGATTGCATGGCAGTGTGCTCGATTTTATACATCTGTCTGCTACGGGTGTGGCTGAAATAGCCAAATCCATTCATTTGAAGGGGTGTCCACATACTTTTGCATATGTAGAGTATGTTATAGGTGGGTAGTTTCACCAATTTGGTGCCTTTTTAGAAGTGTAACTTGGTCAAAATGAACTTTGGATTTCACCTCATTTTAACATTTTGTCATAAACAGCACGTGCAACTTCATTTAAAACTAGTCTCCCCATCTCTATATAATATTTAAACTACAGTAAGTGCCTATTAAGTTCTAAACAAAGTAACAGGGTTGATCGGAACAGAAGGACATGGGGAATGTGACATGGGAAATGGAAGCTTATTGTGTGCAACGGGGAGGGGCAATTGAAGGCAAGCTTCACAAAAACATCTAAATTGTTAAAATATTTCTAGCCTGTCTATGAGTAACAGGGTTGACATGTTATTCTGCTCAGTTTTTCACCACAAAACACCAGAAAATGGCCAGAGTAGAACCCGCTCACCAGCTGTCACGCCCTGACCATGGAGAGCCATCGGGGTTCTCTATGGTGTTTTAGGTCAGGGCGTGACTTGGGGGATTTCTAGGTATTATATTTCTATGTTGGTGTGTGTGTATGGTTCCCAATTAGAGGCAGCTGAATATCGTACCTCTAATTGGGGGTCATACTTAGTGTGTCCTTTCTCCCACCTGCTATGTGGGATATTGTTTTGGATGAGTGCCTATGTGAGCTACGTATTTCACGATCGTTATATCTTTGTTGTTTTGGAAGTTTTCACTATCATTAAAATGTGGAACTCTGCTCACGCTGCGCCTTGGTCCAATTATACATTCGACGGTCGTGACAGAATATCCCACCCAGTCAGGACCAAGTAACGTGCCCAGGAGGTGAAAGAGAGTTGGTCATGGGAAGAGATACTAGGTGGATGGAGAACCTTCCTTGGCGGGAGTCACCGAGGAATAAAGGAGGACAGCGACGACGCCGGTGTCTGCGGCCACAAACAACCCAAGGGCAACCCCAAGATTTTTTTGGGGGGGCACAAGGGGAGGTCAGCCGAGGAGAGCCAGAGACCGTCTGGGAGTCGATGGAGCAGTTTGACGAGGGATATCGGAGAGAGATGTTGGCTAGGAGTATGCTGCAGGGCAGTCGTTTTGAGGAGCGCATCATCAGTCCGGTACAACCTGTGCCGGCTCCACGCACCAGGCCTCCAGTGCGTCTTCCCAGCCCTGTACGTCCTGTGCCGGCTCCCCGCACTCGCCCTGAGGAGTGTGTCATCAGTCCTGTGCAACTTGTGCCGGCTCCATGCACCAGGCCTCCAGTGCGCCTTCCCACCCCGGTACGTCTTGTGCCGGCTCCCCGCACTCACCCTGAGGAGGGTGTCATCAGTCCGGTGCAACCCGTGCCGGCTCCATCCACCAGGCCTCCAGTGCGTCTTCTCAGCCCTGTACGTCCTGTGCCGGCTCCCCGCACTCGCCCTGAGGAGTGTGTCACCAGCCCAGTGCAACCTGTGCCGGCTCCACGCACCAGGCCTCCAGTGCGCCTCCCCAGCCCGGTATGTCCTGTGCCGGCTCCCCGCAGTCGTCCACCAGTGCGTGTTCACAGTCCAGAGCTTCCAGCGACAGTTCACAGTCCAGAGCTTCCAGCGACAGTTCACAGTCCAGAGCTTCCAGCGACGGTTCACAGTCCAGAGCTTCCAGCGACGGTTCACAGTCCAGAGCTTCCAGCGACGGTTCACAGTCCAAAGCTTCCAGCGACGGTTCACAGTCTAGAGCTTCCAGCGACGGCTCACAGTCCAGAGCTTCCATCGACGGTTCACAGTCCAGAGCTTCCAACCGGAGCTTCCTGCGCCAGTGCCATGGCCAGAGCCTTCCTCTGTGCCGGTGCTCAGTCCAGGCACGGCGTCCAGTCCCGCTCCATGGCCAGAGCCTTCCTCTGCACCGGTGCTCAGTCCAGGCACGGCGTCCAGTCCCGCTCCATGGCCGGAGTCTTCCTCTGCGCCGGTGCTCAGTCCAGGCACGGCGTCCAGTCCCGCTCCATGACCGGAGCCTTGCTCTGCACCGGTGCCCAGTCCGGGCACGGCGTTCAGCCCAGCTCCATGGCCAGATCCGCGGTCTGAGCAGGTGCTACGTCCCGCATCGGAGCTGCCACCGACGCTAATTGCCCACCCTAACCCTCCACATCTAGTTTCAGGTTTTACGGTCGGAGTTTGCAACTTTTGGGGGGGGGGGGGGTACTGTCAAGCTCTGGTGTTTTAGGTTAGGGCGTGACTAGGGGGGTTTCTAGGTATTATATTTCTATGTTGGTGTGTGTGTGTATGGTTCCCAATTAGAGGCAGCTGAATATCGTTACCTCTAATTGGGGATCATACTTAGTGTGTCCTTTTTCCCACCTGCTATGTGGGATATTGTTTTGGATGAGTGCCTATGTGCGCTACGTATTTCACGATCGTTATATCTTTGTTGTTTTTACTATCATTAAAATGTGGAACTCTACTCACGCTGCGCCTTGGTCCAATTATTCATACGACGGTCGTGACACCTGCACCATGATTAGACTATTAGATGTTGAATATTTTTTTCAAATAAAAAAAATAAATGGATATTATTAAAACGAGAGTTCAGTTAATGTAATAGGGTTGACATGAAAACGAAGGACAGACGTAAATGAAGTCACATGAAATAAATAATAATCTTCAGAAGTGTCTTTGCTAAAGCAACAAAATAACTAGGGCTTTACAATGTTGAAAATTCTTAAATTTTTGGAGGTTAAGTTGGTTCAAATCTTCCTAAAAGACACTAAGGGTGCACAGAGGGACATGTCAAGATGCTGAATTTTGGCACTTTAGCAAGTCTTTATTCATTCATATAAAAAAATCTATTTATTGAATTCTCCATGTGTTGGAGATGAAAGGGCACATCATTTAATAACAGGCTTTTAAAAATAAAATACTGGTGCACAGGTTACACATAAATTATCAAAGGGGACACAAAACCCAACCTTTTTGTAGAACCACCCAGGTAACATTTATCATTTATGTGTTACGTTAGATCAAGGACCCTTTGGAAAATTACTCTGAACGGAAAATATCAATAAAACATGCAACAATTTCAAAGATTTTACTGAGTTACAGTAAACTGGGAATACAGTTACAGTGGATTGCGAAAGTATTCATCCTCCTTGGCATTTTTGTTTTCTTACAACCTAGAATTAAAATTGATTTTTGGGGGGGTTGTATCATTTGATTTATACAACATGCCTACCACTTTGAAAATGCAAAATCATTTTTATTGTGAAACAAACATGAGACAAAAAAAACGGAAAACTTGAGCGTGCATAACTATTTACCCCCCCCCAAAGTCAATACTTTGTAGAGCCACCTTTTGCAGCAATTACAGCTGCAAGTCTCTTGGGGTATGTCTCTATAAGCTTGGCACATCTAGCCACTGGGATTTTTGCCCAATCTTCAAGGCAAAATGGCTCCAACTCCTTCAAAAAGGAGGTCTGGGCTTTGACTAGGCCATTCCAAGACATGTAAATGTTTCCCCTAAACCACTCAAGTGTTACTTTAGCAGTATACTTAGGGTCATTGTCCTGCTGGAAGGTGAACCTCCGTCCCAGTCTCAAATCTCTGGAAGACTGAAACAGTTTACCCTCAAGAATTTCCCTGTATTTAGCGCCATCCATCATTCCTTCAATTCTGACCAGTTTACCAGTCCCTGCCAATGAAAAACATCCCCATAGCATGATGCTGCCACCACCATGCTTCACTGTGGGGATGGTGTTCTCGGGGTGATGTGAGGTGTTGGGTTTGCACCAGACATAGCGTTTCCCTTGATGGTCAAAAGCTCAATTTTAGTCTCATCTGGCCAGAGTACCTTCTCCATATGTTTGGGGAGTCTCCCACATGCCTTTTTGCTTATTATTTTCTTTAAGCAATGGCTTTTTCCTGGCCACTCTTCCGTAAAGCCCAGTTCTGTGGAGTGTGCGGCTTAAAGTGGTCCTATGGACCAATCTCTGCTGTGGAGCTTTGCAGCTCCTTCAGGGTTATCTTTGGTCTCTTTGTTGCCTCTCTGATTAATGCCCTCCTTGCCTGGTCTGAGTTTTGGTGGGCGGCCCTCTCTTGGCATGTTTGTTGTGATGTCATATTCTTTCCAAAGTTCAAAGTTTCATTTTTTTGTTGTTATAACCCAACCCTGATCTGTACTTCTCCACAGCTTTGTCCCTGACCTGTTTGGGGAGCTCCTTGGTCTTCATGGTGCCGCTTGCTTGGTGGTGCCCCTTGCTTAGTGGTGTTACAGACTCTGGGGCCTTTCAGAACACGTGTATATATACTGAGATCATGTGACAGATCACGTGACACTTAGATTGCACACAGGTGGACTTTATTTAACTAATTATGTGACTTCTGACGGTAGTTGGTTGCACCAACTCTTATTTAGGGGCTTCCTAGCAAAAGAGGTGAATACATATGCACGCACCAGTTATTTTTTTTCATTTCACTTCACCAATTTAGACTATTTTATGTATGTCCATTACATGAAATCCAAATAAAAATCTATTTCAATTACAGGTTGTAATGCAACAAAATAGGAAAAACGCCAAGTGGGATGAATACTTTTGCAAGGCACTGTATGCATGTGTTGGTCACAGATATTACATTTTTTTTAAAGTAGGAGCGTGGATCAGGAAACCAGTTAGCATCTGGTGTGACCACCATTTGCCTCATGCAGTGCGACACACCTTCGCAAAAAGTTGATCAGACTGTTGATTGTGGCCTTTGGAATGTTGTCCAACTTCTCTCCAATGGCTGGGCGACGATGCTGGATATTGGCGGGAACTAGATCTGTGCATTCAAATTGCCATTGATAAAATTCAATTTTGTTCATTGTCCATAGCTTACGTCTGCCTATACCAGAACCCCACAATGGGGTATTCTGTTCACAACGGTGACATCAGCATACCGTTCGCCCACACGACCCATACACGCTGTCGGCCATCTGCCTGCTACAGTTGAAACTGGGATTGAAGATGAGCATCTGCCCATTGAAATCAGTTACGATAACGAATTGCATTCAGGTCAAGACCCTGGTGAGTACAACGAGCACGCACATGAGCTTCCCTGAGACAGTTTGTGCACACATTCTTTGGTTGTTTTAACCCACAGTTCCATCAGCTGTCCGGGTGGCTGGTCTCAGACGATCCCGCAGGTGAAGAAGCCGGATGTGGAGGTCCTGGGCTGGCGTGGTTACACGTGGTCTGTAAAACGAAGTTGGAGGTGGCTTATGGTAGAGAAATTAATTAAATTCTCTGGCAACAGCTTTGGTGGACATTCCTGAAGTCAGCATGCCAATTGCATGCTTCCTCAACTTGAGACATCTGTGGCATTGTGTTGTGAGACAAAACTGCACATTTTGGAGTGGTCTTTTATTTTCCCCAGCACAAGGTGCAATGATCATGCATTTGCATTTTTGTCATTTAGCAGACGCTCTTATCCAGAGCGTCTTACAGTAGTGAGTGCATACATTTTCATACTGGTCCGCCATGGGAATCAAAACCACAATGTTGGCATTGCAAGTGCCATGCTCTACCAAGTGAGCCACAAAGGTTTCATCAGCTTCTTGATATGCCACACCTGTCAGGTGGATAGATTATCTTGGCAAAGGAGAAAGGCTCACTAACAAGGGTGTAAACAAATTTGTGCACAAAACTTGAGAGAAATAAGTTTTGTGCCTATGGAACATATCTGGGATCTTTTATTTCAGCTCATGAAACATGGGACCAACACTTTACATGTTGTGTTTATATTTTTGTTCAGTGTATATACTGCACGTTGTCAACTAATGAGCAAAACACAAATTTAGATTTACATGAGTCTTTTTCCAGTGGGAAAAACAGGTTGAAATTATGTTTTTACACTGTCAAAACTAGCTGAAACTGTAATTTCAACCAGATGCACACTGGGTTGTAAACTTAAAATAAGATTACACTTCAGTCTGCATCTAGCCTGAGTGAGTTCTAAATTAACTCTCAATTGCCCCAAGAAATCGAACACAGATTTTGTGTATTTAAAACCCTGTGTTGATGACGCCATAATGACATGCATTCAGTTTTGCTCGAGTAACAGGAGCTCCTTTTAGGCCCGACACTTCTCACGTCTCATTGGGGAATCTCACATGGAGCTCTAGGCTTTAATGGGCGCTGAATTAATGTACATGCCATTGATTGATGCGTTTAAGAGTGCGTTTTTACTACAGCCCTCCAAGTGTGTCTCATGAGCAAAGGAAGAAGCACTTAGAGAGATGTGCTTAAACAGCACTGCTGCTGTTTTCATAGCTTCAGGACAGGAAATAACCCATTTAAGAGCAGCAGGTATATTATGCTACCATTACATTGTCGTAGCACACATATTGTCATAACTCCAACTGTAGGGGAATCTAATAAACGTACAGCAGTGCGCTGTTTCTGTCCTTAAACCATTTATTTCATACACATGATCATACAGACAGACAGACAGACAGTGATGAGACCTACACTAGGCCTGCATGTGAACCTGAATCTTGGCCTCATCCATTCTACACACAATAGGACCTATTCAGAGTTGAGATAAGTGGACTTAAGTCATAAAATCGGTCGTTCAATGCACCATATGATACTGTATCGGTTTACGTTTCACAGTGAGTGTTAAAAAACCCACCCCGGCATTCCCAAAACGGGCTGCTTTTAAAGTTCTGAAGAACGTGGTGAACGGCCCAGCTAATTAGTCAGCGACACAGTATGGTGCCGACTCCCTCGTGTTTACCCCGTGCGAATGTGAAGACAATGCCAATTTGATGCCGTGCCGCTGCAACAGAGCCGCAATGCAAATGCCACTCACATTCATATGCAAGTGATTGCTTTTTTTTTCGTCTCATCTCTCCTTTTCCGTCTCTATAGATCAACTGATTTGTTTTTCTTGAAAATGGATGTGGTTCATTGATGAGGTAATTAATTAGAGATTCATGGGACTTTTGGCGGGTAAAGCCTCTCTCTCCTGAGCCTCTGAGCTTAGCGGAGGATAAAAAAAAATTGACGTGTGGGAAGCAACATTGACACAGATCTATACTGACTGTTTTTTCTGCCATCTTCGCGCCTGATTGGTTCAATGCACCGCTACATGACCTCTGACTCATGATGTCACATAATCCCAACAGGATACCGAGTTAACTGTATAATAGGAACCTCTTCATTCTTGTCACATAAGCAGTAGGGCTGTGATGATAACAGTATCAAAATGTTTTTTTCCATGGCAAAAACGAAAACACAAAGCAGGTCTTCTAAAAACTTGCTTTATGGAAAATATTCTGTTCTATAGTTTGGAAAATAAATACATGTGACTGTGGACGACAACATAATGATGTTTGTTTCCAACATTCAAACCGTTTTCCTAAGGAAGTTAAATCCGGTTTGTGTTTTGTTTCCTTGCTACGAGTATCGCGATACTGGTATCGTCCCAGCCTAAACAGTGCCTTTTCCCATTTCCCACTCACAGAAATGAAGAACGTGTGTGGCGAGTGTGTGTGCTAGCATGTGTATGCGTGTGTCTGTACCTGTGTGTCTCTTCACAGTCCACGCTGTTCCATAAGGTGTATTTGTATCTGTTTTTTAAATCTGATTATACTGCTTGCATCAGTTACCTGATGTGGAATAGAGTTCCATGTAGTCATGGCTCTATGTAGTACTGTGCGCCTCCCATAGTCTGTTCTGGACTTGGGGATTATGAAGAGACCCCTGGTGGCATGTCTTGTGGGGTATTCATAGGTGTCCGAGCTGTGTGCTAGTAGTTTAAACAGACAGCTCGGTACATTCATGTTGTCAACACTTCTTCCAAGAACAATTACTGATGAAGTCAATCTCTCCTCCATTTTCAGCCATGAGAGATTGACATTCATATTATTAATGTTAGCTCTCTTTGTAAGGCCCAGCCATGCTGCCCTGTTCTGAGTCAATTGTAATTTTCCTAAATCCCTCTTTGTGGCACCTGACCACACGACTGAACAGTAGTCCAGTTGCGACAAAACTAGGGCTTGTAGGACCTGTCTTGTTGATAGTGTTGTGGAGAAGACAGAGCAGTGCATTATTCAGGACAGACTTCTCCCCATATTAGATACTGTTGTATCAACATGTTTTGACCATGGCAGTTTACAACCCAGAGTTACTCCAAGCAGTTTAGTCACCTCAGCTTGCTCAATGTCCACATTATTCATTACAAGATTTAGTTGAGGTTTAGGGTTAAGTGAATGATTTGTCCCAAATACAATGATTTTAGTTTTTGAAATATGTAGGACTAACTTATTCCTTGCCAGCCATTTTGAAACTAACTGCCTCTCTTTGTTAAAACCTGTTGGGGCTAGGGGGCAGTATTTGCACGGCCGGATAAAAAACGTACCCGATTTAAACTGGTTACTACTCTTGCCCAGAAACGAGAATATGCATATAATTAGTAGATTTGGATGGAAAACACTCCAAAGTTTCTAAAACTGTTTGAATGGTGTCTGTGAGTATAACAGAACTCATATGGCAGGCCAAAACCTGAGAAGATTCCATACAGGAAGTGCCCTGTCTGACAATTTGTTCTCCTTCTGTGGCATCTCTATCGAAAATACAGCATCTCTGCTGTAACGTGACATTTTCTAAGGCTTCCATTGCTCTCAGAAGGCGCCAGAAAGTGGAATGACGTCTCTCCTGTCTCTGGGCGAAAAACAGCAGGAGATTTTGTGAGTGGTCAGGCTGAGGACAGTGACACTGTGGCGCGTTCATGTGAATTCTCAATTTTTTTCTTTCAGCCTTTGAATGAATACAACGTCTCCCGGTTGGAATATTATCGCTATTTTACGAGAAAAATAGCATAAAAATGTATTTTAAACAGCGTCTAACATGCTTCGAAGTATGGTAATGTAATATTTTGAATTTTTTTGTCACGAAATGCGCTCGCGCGTCACCCTTCGGATACTGACCTGAACGCATGAACAAAACGGAGGTATTTGAATATAACTATGGATTATTTGGAACCAAAACAACATTTGTTGTTGAAGTAGAAGTCCTGGGAGTGCATTCTGACGAAGAACAGCAAAGGTAATCCAATTTTTCTTATAGTAAATCTGAGTTTGGTGAGGGCCAAACTTGGTGGGTGTCAAATTAGCTAGCCGTGATGGCCGGGCTATGTACTCAGAATATTGCAAAATGTGCTTTCGCCGAAAAGCTATTTTAAAATCTGGCACCGCGATTGCATAAAGGAGTTCTGTATCTATAATTCTTAAAATAATTGTTATGTATTTTGTGAACGTTAATTGTGAGTAATTTAGTAAATCCACCGGAAGTTTGCGGTGGGTATGCTAGTTCTGAACATCACATGCTAATGTAAAAAGCTGGTTTTTGATATAAATATGAACTTGATTGAACAAAACATGCATGTATTGTATAACATAATGTCCTAGGAGTGTCATCTGATGAAGATCATCAAAGGTTAGTGCTGCATTTAGCTGTGGTTTTGGTTTTTGTGACATATATACTTGCTTTGAAAACGGCTGTGTGATTATTTTTGGCAGGGTACTCTCCTGACATAATCTAATGTTTTTCTTTCACTGTAAAGCCTTTTTGAAATCGGACAATGTGGTTAGATTAACGAGAGTCTTGTCTTTAAAATGGTGTAAAATAGTAATATGTTTGAGAAATTGAAGTTATAGCATTTTTTAGGTATTTGTATTTCGCGCCACGTGATTCCACTGGCTGTTGACTAGGCACCTTGCCCAGGGAGGTTAAGTGTTGCAGTCATTTCAGTTGCTGTAGTAGCTGACATGCATAGTGTTGAGTCATCCGCATACATAGACACACCAGCTTTACTCAAAGCGAGTGGCATGTCATTAGTAAAGACTGAAAAAACTGAGGGGCCTAGGCAGCTGCCCTGGGGAATTCTTGATTCTACCTGGATTATGTTGGAGAGGCTTCCATTAAAGAACAGCCTCTGTGTTTTGTTAGACAGGTAACTATTTAGCTACAATATAGCAGGGGGTGTAAAGGAGAAACACATACAGTATGTTTTTCCAGCAGCAGACTGATCGATAATGTCAAAAGCCACACTAAAGTCTAACAAGACAGCTCCCACAATCTTTTATCATCAATTTCTCTCAGCTAATCATCAGTCATTTGTATAAGTGCTGTGCCCTACAAGCATGCTGAAAGTCTGTTGTCAATTTGTTTACTGTAAAATATATATTTATTTTAATTTAAACTTTATTTATACAGGTTTTTCTCATTGAGATAACATCTCTTTTTCAAGAGACCTGGTCCAATGGCAGCAGGGTGAACAAAGTTTCAGACAAAACAACTTACATACAATAACACAACATTAAACAAAACTATAGACACATACAGTACTGTACAAATATTACATATTATGTAAAAAAAACACAAATGTCTTGACTGAAAAACAGCTGTCCTAAAGACAATTAGACTCTTCTATAATATTGACATCAATCAGGTGTTTAAACTCCACCAACGAGACTAGATCATCACATTCTTAAATGCTCTAGAGGGAATTCCAGGACCACGGAGCTGAGTAACTAAAACTATTTCTACCATGACCTGTTCTAATTCGTGGTACTATTAAAGCAAATGAGAATTGGACCGTAATTCTTATTTATTTATCGACCTGATTTAAAAAAGAACAAAGATGAAATGGCATTTTACCCAGTATGGCCTTATAAATCAGTGTATACCAGTGTTTAAGCCTACGCAAGGTCAATCACGACTAGCCAACAGTGCTGTAGAGATCACAATGATGTGTTGAGGGCTGCATGATACACTGAATCAAGTACTCTCAGGGTAGTGGTTGAAGCCTGCATATATATATAACATCACTAAAATCTAAAACCACCAGTAATGTAAATCGTACCAGCTCCTTCCTGGCCTCCAGAGAAAAACAAGGCTTATGCTGGTAATAAAAACCTATTTTCAGCTTGAGCTTCCTTATCAAGTTCTCCACATGCACAGTGAAGCTCAGCTTGTCATCAACCCACACACCCAAATATTTGTACACTTTGACTTGCTCTATAGTATGTCCAGCCAATGTACCAATGACATGATTAGTAACATTCCTGGCATTTGAAAATACCATGCATTTTGTTTTACCTGAATTCAGAAACAGCTTTAAATCATATAGATTCTGTTGTATGATGTTAAATGCTCTTTGGGCATTTTCAAAAGCGAAAGATAAACTACTACCACTTGAATAAAGAACAGTATCATCTGCATAAAAATGAACATCCGCTGTTTCAATAAGATCCCCAATATTTTGATATACAAAATGAACAACAGTGGGCCCAAAACAGAACCTTACGGAACACCTGAGCACAACTCTTTGGATTTAGATTTACAACCATCCACCATTATACATTGTGTACGCTTTGATAGGTAATTTATGAACCAATCTAGAGTATGACCAGTAATTCCACAACAATTTGTAAGTCGCTCTGGATAAGAGCGTCTGCTAAATGACTTAAATGTAAATGTAAACATTTTAACCTTTGCAGTAACACAGTATGGTCCACGGTGTCAAATGTCTTCGACATATCAATAAAGACAGACACACAATGTAACTTATTGTCAAGAGTACAGTGGATGTCATTTAAAACCTTCAATGTTGCTGAGACAGTGCTGTGGCCAGACCTAAAACCTGATTGCATTCCATGTAAGATGTTGTTTTCTTGGAGGTAGGCCTTCAGCATTCTATCTGGTCAAACACCATTTTTTTTCCCAAAAGTTTGTTGGCATGTGGACTAATATGTTGTTGAGTTGTGTTCTTACACTGGTACAGTCATGCCCTATGAGAGATGTATGACTGCGCATGTGCGAAAATAAATAAAAAGTGCATTTTCCCCCGTTCTGGTTAAGACACCAATGATGAACATGTGTGTTTATTCCTCCGTTAAGTAAACCGGTATTCCTGTCCTGAAGATGTCAGCACCAACAAAGTTTACTTTTGGAGGGTTGGTAACATGGTATCTGAGCCAGTAAAGGGGGCTTTACTATTCTTGGGTAGCGGAATGACATTTGCTTCCCTCCATGCCTGAGGGAACACACTTTCTAGCAGGTTTAGATTGACAATATGGCAAATAGGAGTGGCAATACCGTCCGCTATTATTCTCAGTAATTTTCCATCCAAGTTTTCAGACCCTGGTGGCTTGTCATTGTTGATAGACAACAATCATTTTTTCACCTCTTCCACACTCACTTTACAGCATTCTAAATTACAATGCTTGTCTTTCATAATTTGGTCAGTTATACTTGGATGTGTAGTGTTAGCATTTGTTGTTGGCAAGTCATGCCTAAGTTTGCTAATCTTGCCAATTAAAAAAATTGTAGTAGTTGGCAATATCAGTGGGTTTTGTAATGAATGAGCCATGGAATTGAGTTTGCCTTTTTGATGAAAATTTCATTTAAGGTGCTCCAAAGCTTTTTACTATATTTCTTTATATAATTTATATTTGTGTCATAGTATAGTTTCTTCTTCTTTTTATTCACTTTAGTCACATGATTTCTCAATTTGCAGAACATTTGCCAATTGGTTGTGCAGCCAGACTTATTTGCCATTCCTTTTACCTTATCCCTCTTAACCATACAATTTTTCAATTCCTCATCAAACCCATGGGCATTTAACAGTTTTTACAGTCATTTTCTTAATGGGTGTGTTAGGTTCTAAATAAACAGAGTAAAAACTCACAGACGCTTAGTAAAGCTCAAACCAAGTTTATACAGTACAGCTGCATAAGACAAATACATATTCACACAAGCACTAGTATTTAATCCTTCCTTCTAGACTGAGTCTCCTACTTACACCCCTGAACAGCAAATACATCTCTTTTGCTAGACAGAACTTTAGTGAGGTCTGTTCTTCCTCACTTCATCTGACCTGACCTCGGCCCCAAATTCCTCCCTCACTACTCCCCACAGGATCCCCGATTTCTAACAATAAAATATTCTGACAGAATGAAAACGCTCTACATTCCCCTCTCTCACTCAGTGACATGAATAAGGATGCTTCATATTTTCAAGTTTAGAACTCAGAACCCATCAGGTGCATGCTTATTAGCAACTGGAATAAGCTATTTCATAAATGTGTCAAGTGCATTGTCTGGTTGCTCCACATTACACACCACAGACCAGCAAATATTATTTACATCATCAACATAGGAATCACTACAAAACGTAATGTATGACCTCTTGAACACTATATTAGGGCCAGCCTTTGGAACTTTGGTTTTCTTAGATATGGCTTCTATATTGTGATCACTACATCCTATGGATTTGGATACTGCATTAAAGTGAATTTCGGCAGCATTGGTAAAGATGTGATTAATACATGTTGATGATTTCATTCCTGTGCTGTTTGTAACTGGTAGGTTGACTGATCACTGGTTACAGTTTGAAGCTTTTTCTTGAGTGGGCAGCTTGATGAAAGCCAGTCAATATTGAAATCACCCAGAAAATATACCTCTCTGTTGATATCACATACATTATCAAGAATTTCACACATTTTGACTGTTAGCACTTGGTGGTCTATAGCAGCTTCCCACAGGAAGGGGCTTTAGCTGAGGCAGATGAACCTGTAGCCGTATTACTTCAACAGTATTTAAAATGCTTTTCTCTAAGCTTCACAGGAATGTGGTTCTAAATATAGACTGCAATATCGCCCCCATTGGCACTTCTGTCTTTTCTGTAGATGTTATAGCCATGTATTGTTACCACTGTATCATCAAAAGGTATTATCTAAGTGAGTTACAGAGATAGTCAAAATATGAATGTCATCTATTACTAGGAAGTTATTGATTTCATGAACCTTGATTCTTAGGCTCCATATTTTTAATGTGGGCTATTTTTTTAGCACTTTTCTTGTTTTTATTGCTTTACTGGGAAGCTTATCAGAAGTAGACATGCCAATGTTATTTATATTTGAGCAGGGTGAGCTGCACACAGTGTTCTTCCTACTAGGGCACAACATCTCAGTCCAAACAGTATAACTGGTTCATATGCATATGATTACAGCATACAATAGCTGTAGAATCAACAGAGGCATTCAGGGCAGTTAGAGGAACATACATGAAGTTACTTACACTACATTGTGTTTGCCAACACCCCTGGGACAATGTACATTTGCAACAGCACTACGACAACTCAGCAACACAATGCTAGGGATTATCTAAGCACTGGTCTGACCAATTGGAATCAACGCTTCAAGATTGTTTTGATCACACGGAATGGGATGTGTTCCGGGAAGCCTCCGAGAACAACATAGACGAATACACTGATGCGGTGCCTGAGTTTATCAGGAAGTGTAAAGGAGATGTTGTACCCACTGTGACAATTAAAATCTACCCTAACCAGAAAGGGTGAATAGATGGCAGCATTCGCGTGCAAAACTGAAAGCGTGAACCATCTCATTTAACCATGGCAAGGTGACTGGAAATATGGCTGAATACAAACAGTGTAGTTATTCCCTCTGTAAGGCAAACAAACAGGCAAAATGTCAGTATAGAGAAAAAGTGGAGTCGCAATTCAATGTGGCAGGGTCAATCACAGTCTACAAAGGGAAAACCAGCCACATTTCAGAACCCACACCTTTCTTCCGGACAAGCTAAACACCTTCTACGTCCGCTTTGAGGATAACACAGTGCCACCGATACGGCCCGCCACCAAGGACTGTTGGCTCTCCATCTCCGTGACCAACGTGAGTAAGACATTTAAGCGTGTTAACCCTCGCAAGGCCGACGGCCCAGATGGCATCCCTAGGCGCGTCCTCAGAGCATGAGCAGACCAGCTGGCTGGAGTGTTTGTGGACATATTCAATCTTTCCCTATCCCAGTCTGCTGTCCCCACATGCTTCAAGATGTCCAACATTGTTCCTGTACCCAAGAAGGCAAAGGTAACTGAACTAAATGACTATTGCCCCGTAGCACTCACTTCTGTCATCATGTGCTTTGAGATAGTCAAGGATCATATCACCTCTACCTTACCTGACACCCTAGACCCATTTCAATTTGCTTACCTCCCCAATAGATCCACAGACGATGCAATCGCCATCGCACTGCACACTGTCCTATCCCATTAGGACAAGAGGAATACCTACGTAAGAATGCTGTTCATTGACCAATAGCTCAGCATTCAACACCATAGTACCCTCCAAGCTCATCATTAAGCTTGAGGCCCTGGGTCTGAACCCCGCCCTGTGCAACTGGGTCCTGGACTTCCTGACGGGCCCCCAAGTGGTGAATGTAGGAAACAACACATCCACTTCACTGATCCTCAACACAGGGGCCCCACAGGGGTGCATGCTCAGCCCCACCTATCCACATCGATGGGACTGCAGTGGAGAAGGTTCCTCGGCGTACCCACACAGACAGTGTTTCTTAAACATCAGGAGGCTGAAGAAATTTGACTTGGCAGCTAAAACCCTCATAACATTTTTACAGATGCACAATTGAGAGCAGCCTGTCGGACTGTATCACCGCCTGTTGCAGTCTGCCCAACGTATCACCGGGGGCAAACTACCTGCCCTCCAGGACACCTACAGCACCCGATGTGACAGGTAGGCCAAAAAGATCATCAAGGACAACAACCACCTGAGCCACTTCCTGTTCACCCTGCTATCATCCAGAAGGCGAGGTCAGTGCAGGTGCATAAAAGCTTCTATCTCTGTCACGCTCTGACCTTAGAAAGCCTTTTTTATTCTCTATTTGGTTAGGTCAGGGTATCCGCATCTCTTCGGCCCAGGGTATCCTGCGCAGGCTCTGTGCACTGTGTCTCCGGTGCGCCTTCACAGCCCAGTGCATCCTGTGCCAGCTCCCCGCATTTGCCGTGCTAGGTTGGGCATTCAGCCAGGATCGGTTGTGCCGTCTCAACGATCCTGGTCTCTGGTGCGTCTCCTTGGTCCAGGATATCCTGCACAGGCTCTGCGCACTGTGTCTCCGGTGCGCCTTCACAGCCCAGTGTGTCCTGTGCCAGCGCCCCGCAGTTGCCGGGCTAGGGTGGCATCCAGCCAGGACACGTTGTGCCAGCTCTACACTCCAGACCTCCAGTGGGCCTCCTTGGTCCAGGATATCCTGCGCCGACTCTGCGCACTCTGTCTCCGGTGCGCCTTCACAGCCCAGTGCGTCCTGTGCCAGCGCCCCGCAGTTGCCAGGCTAGGGTGAGCATCCAGCCAGGACGGGTTGTGCCAGCTCTGCGCTCCAGACCTCCGGTTCGTCTCCATGGTCCAGTATATATCCCGTACTGGCTCCACGCACGAAGCCTCCAGTGATGATACATGGCCCGAAGCCTCCAGTGATGATCCATGGCACGAAGCCTCCAGTGATGATCCATGGCACGAAGCCTCCAGTGATGATCCATGGCCCGAAGCCTCCAGTGATGATCCATGGCACGAAGCCTCCAGTGGTGATCCATGGCCCGAAGCCTCCAGTGATGATCCATGGCCCGAAGCCTCCAGTGTTGATCTATGGCCCGAAGCCTGCAGTGATGATCCATGGCACGAAGCCTCCAGTGATGATCCATGGCCTGAAGCCTCCAGTGGTGATCCACGGCACGAAGCCTCCAGTGATGATCCATGGCACGAAGCCTCCAGTGATGATCCATGGCACGAAGCCTCCAGTGACGATCCATGGCACAAAGCCTCCAGAGACGGTCTGCAGTCCAGAGCCTCCAGCTACGGTCTGCAGTCCAGAGCTTCCAGCGACGGTCTGCAGTCCAGAGCCTCCAGCAACGGTTGGCAGTCCAGAGCCTCCAGTGACGGTCGGCAGTCCAGAGCCTCCGGCGACGATCCATGGTCCGGTTCCACGGAAGTGGGAGGAGCCTCAAGCGGAGCGGGGTCTGCGTCCGGCACCGGAGCCTCCACCGAGAGGAGATGCCCACCTGGACCCTCCCCTATAGGTTCAGGTTTGCGGCCGGAGTCCGCACCTTTGGGGGGGGGGGGGGGGTACTGTCACGCCCTGACTTTAGAGAGCCTTTTTTATTCTCTATTTGGTTAGGTCAGGGTGTGACTTGGGTGGGCATATTTAGGTTTCTATTTCTTTGTTGGCCTAGTATGGTTCCCAATCAGAGGCAGCAGTTTATCGTTGTCTCTGATTGGGGATCATACTTAGGCAGTCGTTTTCCCACCTGTGTTTGTGGGTAATTTTTTTTCTGTGAGTGTTTGTGTGCACCACAGTTGCGTCACGTTTGATTTCATGTTTGATTTCTGGTTTTTGTGAAAGGTTTCACTTCCATTAAAGATGTGGAATTACATGCACGTTGCGCCTTGGCTCATTTATGACAGGGAGTTTGAAGATCGTGACAATCTCAAGGCCATCAGACTGTTAAATAGCCATCACTAGCACCTTAGAGGCTGCTGCCCTATATACCTTCAGTGAAATCTCTGGCCACTTTAATAATGGAACACTAGTCACTTTAATAATGTTTACATATTTTGCATTACTCATCTCATATGTATATACTGTATTCTATTCTACTGTATCTTAGTCTATGCCGCTCTGTCATTGCTCATCCAAATATTATTTTTTTCTTAATTCCCTTCCTTTACTTTAGATTTGTGTGTATTGTTGTGGAATTGTTAGATATTACTGCACTGTTGAAGCTAGAACACAAGCATTTCACTACACCAGCAATAACATCTGCTGAACACGTGTATGCGACAAATACAATTTGATTTAATTTCATTTCATTTTGGACTCATTCCTGTAGAGCATCTTCTGTTTCCAGAAAGTGTCAAAGTTATCTATAAAAGGTCATTCCAACAGAGCTACAGTAATCTTTTAGCCAGGTGTATTATGCCAGTAGCCTGCTGAATCTTTCACACCTGCGGCCCAACGATGGTACCGGACCAGAAATAATTGGTCGCTTTTTAGAAGAATCTTTCAGTGCTAGAATCAGTTCTTTAAAATCTAATTTTCAGAAGTTCCGAGCTAGCCCCCCAAAAGTAGTTTGACCCCACATGGACTACGACAGCGTCAGCTCCCGGCATCTGTCATAGAACGGTCGGAAGCAGCCTTGTAATGTCCTGCACTCGTGCTCCAGGATAGCACAGGGTTTTCCCCCGGGAACCATCATGTTTCTTACCATAGAACTGCCGATGACGATAGCTGGTGCAATGACTGAGGAGGTCCGCAAACCCCTCGAGGACCGAAGCGAGGTGGGGCCAGATGGACCTGAACCAGCTGTAATATCCATTGAGGATGATGAATTGGCTGGAGTATCGGACAGCCTCATGGTCAGATGAGGGTGGGAGGTCTGAGGAACCCGAGGTAGAAGCCACCGGAGAGAGAGACAGAACAGAGGACTAAGGCGCAGGTACCTCCGGATCCGATCTCGAATCAGAAGCCCCCAGGTTAAGAATACACTGAGTTAGCCAGCTTTTATCACTACTCAGAAACCTGTGACTTAATAGGATTGTAAAGGCAGCTAACTTTATTGGTCAATTGCACACAAGGCCCAACCGAAATTTGAGTTCCGCTTTTAACCCAAACCCACCGAAGACACACATACACTGTTGTTGTTTTTTAAGTGTAGGGGACTGCCACACTGGGCTCCCGGGGAGCTGTTGTTGTGGGGGTTAAGCGCCTTGTTCAAGAACACAATGGTCAGGCAATGGCATCTAGGTTTTTTTTCCTTCGGATCGGGCGTTTTAACTGGCAACCGTCCGGTTGCTGGCTCACCCCTCTAACAGCTAGGGTAACTGCCACCCTACCCAGTAATATCCTCGTACAGTACAAGTTGATCAGCTCAGGAGTTATCTGGCTAACTCATTGATCATGCTAGTCGACGTGCCCCTAGTCTAGACTGAGCCAGTGTGGACATTTTCTGGAGACATTAACATACCAATGGTTAACTGTTGAGGCTTTTCCCTATCAAATGGAACTGTTTATGAGATTCAAAGTGTTTTGATTCTGCTTTTCCCAAGTCCTTAGTATCAGCTGAACACTTCAGCTACACTACATTCGTCACCATCAATGTGCCGTCAATGTGACGTTCTACCTGCTACACAGAAACCAACCAAAATCAAATGAATTTCAATTCACGAGACAGCATGAACTTGCGTGTCAACCATTGATAATTGAACCTCTGCAATTCTTGAGCTTGGACGCTGCCACTGGACGATACGCAACGCGAGCAGTCCAGCAGCTTCCATTGATTTCAAAGGAAGCGTTCCCTCAATAGCTGTTAGCAATGTCGTACGCCCGATGACTATTAGCTATGGAAGCGCAATTTCACATATTAGGTGTAACACCTGTGCTGCAGTGGAAAAGCCCTATAAGAAGCATGTACTGTAATTCTCCTGTTGTGGATCTGGATGTAGCCTAGATTGAAGGTGATAATGATTGAGGCTGTCTTGGCGTCGTGCTCGACAGTAAGTGGAATTAAACAGCGGGCTGGTTATGAGATCTTTCCTCTCTGACCCAAGCCAGCGCTCTGTTTTACACTCTTTGACGTCTCAAAAGCCCTACAAATCACATTGGTTTTAAGCTAACACAAATATACAGAAATGATGAAGAGAGACAGAAGGAAAAAATCTCACTGTAATATAGAATGGGTATTTCATCATAGTATAATAACTCAACATTGGGAAGAAGGTGAAGTCATATTTCTTTTGACCCCATTTAGGTTGTTTATTGCTTCGTCAATAGGCACAGAAATGTACCTTGAAAGGAATATTCCACTCCTCCAAGATATTGTAAAAAAAAATTCATTAGTCCACTTTTGATACAATAACAAAAATGTTTGCATGTCAGCAGTCAAGTTTTCAATATACAGCACTTTCAAAAAGCAAAAACTTGATTGCTGAAATACATTTTGGGACTGTATCAACAGTGGGTGAATGAAAAAAACACCCAAAGATTTTTGAGTGGATTATTCCTATAACTTGGTCAACTTTGAACAGCTCAAGTTTGGCTCAGAGGGGCGAGGACAGACATAGAGAAAAAGATACATTAGCATAGTGTCAGGCATAGTTTCAGCTATAGAGAGTATTCTGACATGCAGTCAGTCAGTCAGTCAAATCCGGGCTTAAGCAGAGGAAAGAGGAGGAGCCCGTCAGTCAGCCCCTGACACCTCTATGACAGATTTCCACATGGCCAATGTACTGGAGTGGGTCTCTCAATGGTGGAGGACGTGGGAAGATAGATATGGTACTGCAGACATTTCTCTTAATCTGCTCTAGGAATACTCAAATAAGAGAAGCTGGTGGAATTGGAACCCAGCCTGTGGAACTTTTGTCCTTCACTTCAACTTTCCTAGGCGGGAGGACGGGAGGAATGAATGCACGTTCAAAATACAAATGAATACATTCTTATTGAAGGCATGGGAAGTTTTTTGTAGGAGGACTTCATTCTGATTCAGATGTGTCCTCTGTGACTCTGTCTCAATTTGGGCACCATACTCTCCCCATATTCTCAGCACATACTGAGTGGGATGTGGGGATATTAGCTCAGAGAAACACTTGCTTATTTCTAAAGTCCAAATTGCTGTGTCTGAATGTGACTATTTGCAAAGGCGCCTTGCCATTCTGTTGAATGTCTTCCCAGAGCCAGTAAATAAGACATTCAAAAGCACTGTATATGTCAAGTTATTGAACCCCACTACCGCCCGGACCGGGCTCTTTGTCATCATTATGCAAATGCCCCGGGAGGATTTAAAGTGGTCAGCCATGCGAACAGCTCCCATCGTGGACGAATAAAACATCCTGTAACCTTTTAGCATTACAATAATCTCTCCCTCAAAAGTTGCATCTGCTGTGTTATCATAAGTAAACCGTCCTCTCGCTGCACCGTCAATATCACGCGAAGAGCCTTTAGCATTGAGATCAGAGATAGACAGGGAATACAGAACGCTGTATCGGCTTAGCTCTGTTGAAGCATCTGAAGTGTCTGGTTTTTCTGCACTCAACAATATGTTGGATCACAACAGCCCATAGGTTTTACACATAGCCCATTGATACAGTGTCCATATTAGGACAGGCTCAGAGTCACAAGGAGTTGGTGTCAGTTACTCGGACGTGTCAGCATCACAAAGGATGTACATTGAGGAAGGGAATTCTTCTACTTTCCTGGGCAGTATACGCTATGTCTGCCTGGTTTTTAAACAATGATGATCTTTATTTGAATGGGAAGGCGCCTTCAACCTTGGTTTTGTATTTCTGAATCAAATTGTCATGTTCATTTCATTCACGTCAAAATGAATGTAGCTGATATATTCATGATATTTAGAATTGAGAATTGACCTTTGTGAAGTCAAACAAAGCGAATATTGAAGGTTCTTGGCCAAGCATTATTTATTTCATTGTAACATTCTTCGCTAAGGGATACTGTACTAAAAAGGGAATAGAGAGAGATCTCTCCTGAAGGAGATGCCTTCTATGGAACAGAGGTTCTTTGTCACAGCCGATGTATTCACAACAGGGAATGGGAACACCAACTGCCTCTAGGATTTTACTGCAGAGGGGCCAATGTGACTGAGGTCTCTCTCTTTGTGTAAGGCAGGTATGGCACACAATGGAAGCTATATCACAGTGAATGCCTTTCACAACAGGGAATCGGTCTGTTCGGGACTCTTGGTTTTACTGCGGAGCGGCCAACGTGGCTCAAGTCTATTTCTCAGTGTGAGGCAGGTATGGCACACAATGGACGCTATGTCACAGGGATTCTTCCATTCAGGGGACTTTGTTCCCCCTGACTTATCTTAAGCGAACCAGCTGTGAACTTTGACAAAGGCTCAGATGGTCACATTGGGCCCTATAGGTTTTTGGGGGTATATCTTTTAAAATAATTCCGCCGCTTGAAAAGTCATGTGTCAGAATTTGTATTTTATTTTACCTTTATTTTACTAGGCAAGTCAGTTAAGAACAAATTCTTATTTTCAATGACGGCCTAGGAACATTGGGTTAACTGCCTTGTTCAGGGGCAGAACAACAGATTTGTACCTTGTCAGCTCGAGGATTCGATCTTGCAATCTTTCGTTACTAGTCCAACGCTCTAACCACTAGGCTACGCTGCCGCTCCAGCCTCGCTTCAGGATTTCTTTGGAGGGAAACGGAGGGTGAAAAAGCGAGATTGTGGTTAAAAATTTAAGTTTGCCGCAGGGGGTTTCAGTACGACAATCTGTGACAGCTATTAAGAGTTTGCACAGCCTGACATAATATGTAGCCAATGAAGGGAGTAAATTGCCAGCTATTAACTATTGAAAAGACTTAGCAGCACTTCCCTCTGTGCCAAGCAGATGACTGAATGGGTGACGACAAGTGTCTTTCTCTGCCTTGTCTAACCATGACCTGATGAGCTGAAGAGCCCTGTAACTCTTAATCAACTTCAAACTAATAGGTATTTTCACAATAGGCTGGTGGTGCAATTTATGCAGTCAGTTCAAACCTGAACAATAACAGAGGCATTTCTGAGTCAGTTTTCACAAAAGTTCTCAAGGACTCAAGCATTGTCTTTTGCTTTGTCTGCGTCCTCCCAGTCCAACAAAGATGAACGGCAACAAACTAGAAAGCTGCATTATCATTATCAAACTAACAGTTGCACCAAAACACAACAAGGATGAACAACCATTGGCAATCTCATCCCCCACCGACTGTCATAAGAGATACAGTACCAGTGAAACGTTTAGACACACCTACTCATTCAAGGGTTTTTCTTTATTTGTACTATTTTCCACAATGTAGAGTAATAGTGAAGACATCAAAACTATGAAATAACACATATGGAATCATGTTGTAACCAAAAAAGTGTTAAACAAATAAAAATATATTTGCTTAACCCTTTTTTTTATTTGTTTAACACTTTTTTGGTTACTACATGATTCCATATGTGTTGAGAGAGGGAATGGTTGATTGTTGGTTTGTTTTGTAATGTTAGATTAATGGAGTCTGGGCCATAATGACTCAAACTAATGCTGAAGCACTGTGACAGATTTTTAGCGTTCCTTGATTATGTGGTGTTTGTGCTCTGAGAGTAGTCGTTAGTCACTCGGCTCTCTAGCTCACTGCATGGAAGCTGAGCTGTTTCCCACCAAAACACAAAGAGAGAGAACGAGAGAGGAAAGAGGGGGAGGACAGAGAGAGACGGGGGATGGGGAGAGAAAGAGAAAGAGAGGAAGAGAGAGAGGGGGATGTCATTTGGACAAGTAGGACTTTATACAACTTATCATCAGCATTTATCATACTGTAGGCCTAAATATTTTACACAAGGCTAATAACACATGACATTGATGTGGTGCTACTGACGTCGTCTTTATCCCCCAATTGGGAACCATAAACTACCACTCTGTAAATGCTAGGACAGTCACAATACGGAACTGTAGCCCTTTCAGCACTGTGGACAGCAACATAGGCCTCTTCAGAACCCGGGACAGCTCCAAGCAGACCACTGTGCTACCAAAGCTGTTCACTCGCACACTATTCAATCTCACTTTGTATGCGCGTCACAAGTTAGCTGCTGTGAACTGCATCTCCTCAAAAGCCTTCTACCCTCATATCACCCTTCAATTGCCCCTTTCGCTCTCTCTCTCTCTCTCACTCCAATTACCTTACCTCAGTCTCCTTTGTTCTTGCTCTCCTATTTTGTTCCCTCTCTCTATCCTGCCCTTGCTCCATACTCATTGGCATCCTGCCATGCAGAAACTTGGCATGGTCCTATCCAATTTGGTATCCTGCTAAGATAGATATGTTTGCTTTTTTCGCGGCTGACAGCCCGCCTTGCCTCGAAATACATTTGCAATACAGCAGAACTTTATTCACCCCCCCCCTCGAAAGCGGCGGCTGGCTGGCTGGCATTACAATACCGCTACACCAACACCAATGTGGCCCGGCATATCTTCTTCCCAGTCAAACAAAATAATGTCCCGCCATCAACCATGACCTGTATTATCAGGACAAGATTAGATGAACATGTACAGGCTACATTGCTTGCTTACAATGATTCTGCTTTGTCGAAACATAAAGCATGAAGTCATATCCCGGAGATAGACTTCTCACATTCTTTCTCGCCCACCTTGAATAAACCGGTAACACTTTGACACGGTCATGACCATGTCATATGTCATAATAGCTTACATAACTTGTCATAAACTGTTATAATATGGTCATAACACTGTCACATATTTAGACCTGTTGTGACATATGTTGCATTATTTTATGGATGGTTATGACACCGACGTAAGAGTGTAAAAACCCACTAAACCAACCACGGTAGTTATTTTATGGATGGTTATGGCACCAATGTAAGAGTGTCAAAACCCACAAAACCTAACACACAAGACAAACCATTCCATTACACCATAGCCTACATGTCAACAGTATGTTTATGTTGTATTTGCTTATTTTCATTGACCAAATTCAATTGTAATTGCGCACACATTGACGTCAGACATGCACCTACCCCAATGCTCTGTTGCTGATGACTGGGATGAATGCAGGAGCAGGACGAAACACACTCTTTTTGACTGATGACTGATATTAGGGCATGTACGTGATAGGCTTATTTGGCTTATCTGAGTATGATGGTCATGATGCTTCTTGACAGTGTCCTAAAGTGTATTTTCTTAGTCCAAGTAAAGTGACACAGAATGGTCAAAATGCTTGATGACAGTGTCATAAAGTGTATTTTCTACAAGTTATTTCAAATATGACATCAGAGACCCTTGCCCAGGCGATCCAGCCCAGGTCCTTCTATTAGCGTTTTATACAGCCATTATTCAGCAGATGACAAATCTGATGGTTTTTCCATCGTGTGCAGCTACTATCCTCACATCGTCATTGATCTATTATTTACCAGTTCATGAATGACGGGTAGGAAATATTACCTTTCATTAGACTATAGACTACATTACTCAAGTAGCTCATTGTGAATTGATGTTCTCAAAGCACAAAGGGTTTCTCGAAGATAATGTATTTTTCTGCTGCCAAATGGTGCCGATTGATTCATGGAAACAGGCTTCTGATGTAGCGTGTGCATGAAATCATATGAGTTGAGTCACCTGTATGTTCGACAATCTGATGGAAGGCATGTGGCGAAACAACAGCCATTTGAAGAGGGCCATTTATTGAATAAGCTACCTGACTAAAAACCACAATCAACAACACGCTGGGAAACAACGTTTCCCTCTGCTGCGAAATGCCCTTCATCCGAGTTGCGTTCAATATATGATGCTTGAAAATAATAGACATTTTCAATTGCTGTTTTAATACTGAAAAGCTTATTGTTTCAGGCCATACTGTACATTAAACCTGAAAATGGACTGGTGGCGACTTTACTTAACTTTTCTTTTTTTACATGCATGATCCCTACCTGTGACTTCCATCATCTTGTGTGTGTCGGTAATGAGAGGGTGGAAAGACAGCCAGGCTGACACGGGTGTCACCTAGCAACTAAGGGAGTTGACCCCCACATGTCAACAACAATGAGTTTGTTGTTTGTTTATCTGGGCTGTTGCAAGTGGTGCCTATGGCAACATATGTGCAATTATATCTCATTACTGCTACCCCGAGAGCTGCACTGTCCACCCCTGCCTGGTGCCTGCCCACGCTAGGCTATATATACACACCAAGGTTCAGCACACTCACAAACATACATACAGTGGCACACAAACATACAGAGACCTGTAGGCTAAATGTACAATTTTCTCGGAACCAGATTCCTTTTTTCACATACTATATACATACTTAAGAGAGCACACACAGACACATACTACCAGACAGGCACAATGGTAGAACCATACTTCTGACACACAGGTGTAGCCAATCCCCAAAAAAGGCACGTAAAAAAGTTTTCATGGCAAAAACGCCCACTCACTCCTACACACTCCAATATAAAGAAACAAGCTTATGTTGAGAACAAAAACTCAACTCAAACACACGCACAGTTAAGGTACACACGTATACAAAGACCTAATTAAGTGAACAAAGTGAGGGAAAACAAGTGTAGGGTATACTCAACAGGCTTCCCTGACCTTAGCTCTCTACAAACATTTTACGATTAAGGTTTTAAAGAACCTAATAATTGCTCATACAACTAATGCAGAGAGGAGCCTTTTTCTTCATCCTTTTGACAATTAATTTAATAGCAAGTTTTAACACCTTAAGAAACACAATATTGCTTTGTTGTCAGGAAATAAAGACTTCTGTATTAAAATGTAAAACGACTAATGACACATTTCACGTTTGTTCCTCCTCGAGAGGTAGTTCGTCAAAAACAAATTGGCTCTCAATTAATCTACGTCTTTCCCTTATTATATCCACACTCATTTATGATTCCATTGGCCTTTAATATTCTTCTAATTCACATAGGCTTCTCTTCTCTCAAGATGCCTAAAGAGAATCCTGTTGATCGTAGATGTAACATGATAACCTGATTTGCAGTTCCACTTTAATCAGATTAAGATCTGGGAATTACATTAGCTTCAATTATCGGCCAGAATGTCATCAGTTTCATAATCTTTCAACTTGAAATAGGAATAATTGTGATTAGTTTGGATGCAGTGCGTGGCCAACAATATCAATCAGCCATTAGACATTCTTTAAATGTGTTACCTGTCAGGTATTGTAACTGTTAGTAATGTCAATTTGTTAAATGTTTCTATTGTCTTCAATGTAAATTGCACATTTTTGTAATATCTTTTTAGTCTGTGATGGACCTCAGGGAGATTAGCTGATGTCATGGTGTCAGCTAATGGGGATCCTAATAACATTACAATTCAAATTAGACAGACTCACTATCACATGTTGAGATGTTACATTGTGTGGTCCAATGAAATGTAGGTTCGGAGTAGTTTCAGTTGTCAACGCGGTCAATTTAGGAAGTTAATAGACATTTTGTTCATGAACTGAGAAATCGTCAAAGAAATCAATGGGGCCATTTTCAATTGAAAAGTCCAATTTCAATTTTTGTGTTCGGGCACAAATCCTGGTCGGCTGGCACACAACAACCCATCATCCCATTCTCAGTCACACTGGTGGCTTGGTTACTGCCTGGATATTCACAGCAGAAATTTGGTCCTTCTGACATCGTCAGAAGTGCCCTTCGTCAGTCAGAAGTGCCCTTCGTCAGTCAGAAGTACCTTCCATTGTATCTCGGCGTCGGTAGTCTACTCATGCAACTCCAGCATGCATTGCGGTGTCAGAGAGTGCCACCTTTAGCCGTGCACATGTTAATCATCCATTTCTTTTAGGCTTCCATTTCCCACAATTTGTCGAGCATATAGCACGATCCATACATCTTTTTCAGACTTCCCCCCCCCCCTCCAGGGGTCTATATCTACCAGCTATGGAATAAAAATTGATGTTGCGCACCGGCAAATGCAATATTCAAATTGTGCATCGGTTAACATGCCTTGCCTGGCTCTGTTGTTCTCAATGGGTTATTTTCTTTCCTTCAGATGTAGTGATGAAAAATTGGTCTAGTCGTGCTCCGTGTGCTTCCCAATGACCTGGGCAGGTCACAGCTTGAAAGATGCCGGGTGAACAACTGACTTTCTGTTGTCTTTTTAATATTTAATGGAGGGAATTGGACACAAATGCATGGGTAACGTAAACATATTCTGATCTTGCAGGAGGATGTGTGTGTGCGTGTGTCCTTGCAAGCGTGTGTGCGCACCCGCGCATGCGCGTGTGTGTGCGTGTGTAGGCCTATTCCTCATGTGTGTTCGTGTTCAGGCTGTGCATGGAGACAAGGACCAAGGAGAAAGCTGAGCAAACACATCCAGGTTACAATATTGCTGTGTACACAGAAAAAGGATCAAATGCAACAGAGCAGCCATCATCCAAGAAAGCATTGTTTGATTGTTAGTTAATCAAGCAGCCACTGTGATGATGGGGTTCTTTGGAGTGGTCAGTTCATTGTCGCTTGCCAAAATCGCAAGTTACAGTATTGCTGTGTGTGCCTGTCAATGTAATATTGCTGCCATATTGATAGGTGATTTCCTATGGAGAGCAGAACCATTTTGTATTAAACTACATTCTGTATCAAACTAATACAATTAAAGGTGTAATAAGCAGCAATCCCTTTGCCATTTCCTGGTTGCTAAAATCCTAATAGTTTGCCTAATTTGAATTTATGTGACAAAACAAGCAGTCATTGTGTAGAGAATCATTGTACCGTCTAAACCGCTGTGAAATATATTTTCCAGAACCAATATTTTTTTATTTTCAGCTGTTTGAAGCTGCTGTACAAAACCGAAAGACGCAAAATTGAAACTTAAGAACAGGAAGGATACAAATAGCACACTTAGAGCAGATATACCGCCTCTTAGACTTGCTTTCAATGAGAATGACAGATCTATAACTCACATTTTTATGTGAACTTGGTCAGGTCGCCCAAAAAGTTACATATTGCAGCTTTAAGCAATAAAGCCAGAGGAGGAGTGTTACGTTGCGTCATGCCTAAGAACAGCCCTTAGTGCACTGTACATACACAAGTATGTGAGCACACCCTCAAGTTAGTGAATTTCTCTATTTCAGCCACACCCGTTGCTGCTAGGTGTATAAAATCGAGCACACAGCCATGTAATCTCCACAGACAAACATTGGTAGTAGAATGGCCTTACTGAAGAGCTCAGTAACTTTCAACGTGGCACAGTCATAGGATGCCAACGTTTCAAAGGGCTGAAGCGTGTAACGCGTAAAAATCGTTTGTCCTCGGTTGCAACACTCACTACCGAACTGCCTCTGAAAGCAACGTCAACACAAGAACTCTTTGTCGGGTGCTTAATGAAATGGGTTTCCATGCCAAGCAGCCACACACAAGCCTAAGATCACCTTGCGCAATGCCAAGTGTCGGCTGGAATGGTGTAACGCTCACAGCCATTGGACTCTGGAGGAGTAGAAAGGCGTTCTCTGGAGTGATGAATCACCATCTGTCAGTCCGACGGACGATTCTGGGTTTGGTGGATGCCAGGAGAACGCTACTTGCCTGAATGCATAGGGCCAGCTGTAAAGTTTGGTGGATGAAGAACAATGGTCTGGGGCTGTTATTCATTCAGGCTAGGCCCCTTACTTCCAGTGAAGGGAAATCTTAATGCTACAGCATACAATGACATTCCAGACTATTCTGTGCTTCCAACTTTGTGGCAACAGTTTGGGGAAGGCCCTTTCCTGTTTCAGCATGACAATGCCCCCGTGGTCAAAGCGAGATCCATACAGAAATGATTTGTCATGATCGGTGTGGAAGAACTTGACTTGCCTGCACAGAGCCCTGACCTCAACCCCATCGAATAGCTTTGGGATGAATTGAAAAGTCGACTGTGAGCCAGGCCTAATCGCCCAGCATCAGTGCCTGACCTCACTAATGCTCTCAGGGCTGAATGGAAACAAGTCCCAGCAGCAATGTTCTAACATCTAGTGGAAAGCCTTCCCAGAAGAGTGGAGGCTGTTATAGCAACAAAGGGGGGACCAACTCCATATTCATTTTATAACATAAAAATATATGCCATTTAGCAGACAATTTTGCAAGCGCCTCTTACCATGTTGTTTTCCCGCTCGGTGTGAGGAACCTATGTGCCTGAACGTGAACTACAGTAGTAGCCATGCTAACCCTAACAAACTATCCCACTCTAAGGCCTCACAACACAGAGTCGGTATAGAGCCTCCAGCCCTCTTAATCACACAGTCCTGGCATTGGAGAGCGGTGTAGCACAAGAGGAGAGGGTGCGCCCAGCCTGGTGGATTTAAACCATTGTAACCAGCCCCCATGAATATCAGTTAGGCTGGCCCTTGACAGGCTAAAGAAGGCCTAATCCACTTGTGGATCGCTCAGTAGCCCCATACCTCTTTGCATTGTGCTATTACCCATGGGACTTCTCTGATGCACATTCCTGGCTTGTAGATGGGAAAAATAAGTAATTTACTGTAAATCTATCATAGGATCTATATAGGGACACTGGGGAAAGGGGGTGTTGGACATCAAGCTGAAAGCTAAAAGACAACAAGCACATGCTACATATTCTCGTGATGTTTGATGTTTGACGATGTGGGAAATCATAGAAAGGCCTGTGAAGAAAAGAAGAGAAGAAGTTACATTGCAATGTTTGTTCTAAGCAATTTACGGTATAATATCTTTGCTGTTTTGTTTCACATACATTTGAATAGCATGTTGTTTATGGCTAACCAGTCTAAATTTATTCAAATCAAAATATCTTGACCCCATGGGTGTTAGTGATACTCTTGAAATTGGGATGTTTTGTTTGAAAACACTGGTTCCTCAATTTAATTGGTTTGTTACCATCTTCCGCTAAGTGTCTGAAATTAGACCAAGAGATCGATACTGTTAAGCCTAATTGAAGGTAATTTGTCACTCAATTCATTGATATGAGGGACTGGAAGGCCTAATCAAATAAACAGCCCACTCTCAAGTAATTGCATAATTTGTGTGCTAATCTGGAGCTCTCTAATTGTTCTGGAGGGCACAGCTGAGCAGAACCAAGCTGGGTTTTGTTCCATCACTATAAACATCATTAGGGAGTTAAGCTGACAAAATAGAAATTTGAGAGCAAACAAATCAATTCTCTGTCAGATGTTTTCTGTCTTTAACAATGTATGAGTTGTTGTTTGATACAGAACTGTCTGGAATCATAATGTTTCCCAATAATCAGAATGTGGAGGTACAGGATGAAGTGGCCAAATTGTTGATGGGTGAAGGTTTCAAAATTCCAGTCACTTTAACCCCCAAAATGCCAGGTTTTCTAGAAATACAGGAAGGAAGATTTCAGGAAGCAGGCAAGAATAAGCAGGAAATCTAGGAATACTCCAACCAGGATTTGTAGAAAACCTGGGCATTTTTGGGTAAGTTACCAGAATTAAGTGATTGATTGGTGAAAGACAACCCACCTGTGATGAACGATGAATGTTTCCATAACTAAAATGCAGCAACACATGAAACATGGTTCATGCCTACATTTCCATTAAGCTCTCATCACACAACCAACATAGTGGAAGTACAATTGGAAAGCGTATACACCACGGTTGAGTTCAGTCGGGGAGAGAACATTTTAAAGGTGAGTGATATGATACGCAATTGGAAAGTTTGTCTATCCATCATCCACCCAGCCACCGAAAATAGAAGCGTTTTCTAACAAGACTGGTTCAGAGTGACTGAGGGTTGGTTTTGTGTGACCGAGAGGAGGAAGACACAGAGACAAAGAGGCTTAGGAAGACACAGAGAAACAGACAGACAGAGAACAAGAGAGAAAGACAAAGAGAATGAGAGAGAAAGAACGAGGGAGACACAGAGAGAACGGGAGAGAAAGAATGAGAGAGATAGACAGAGAGAACGAGAGAGATAGATATATACACTACCGTTCAAAAGTTTGGGGTCACTTAGAAATGTCCATGTATTTGAATGAAAAGCACATTTTTTTGTCCATTAAAATAACATCAAATTGATCAGATCACTGGCAGCTTCATTAAATAGTACCCGCAAAATACCAGTCTCAATGTCAGCAGTGAAGTGGCGACTCCAGGATGCTGGCCTCCTAGGCAGAGTTCCTCTGTCCAGTGTCTGTGTTCTTTTGCCCATCTTAATCTTTTCTTCTTTTTGGCCAGTCTGAGATATGGCTTTTTCTTTGCAACTCTACCTAGAAGGCCAGCATCCCGGAGTCGTCTCTTCACTGTTGACGTTGAGACTGGTGTTTTGCGGGTACTATTTAATGAAACTGCCAGTTGAGGACTTGTGAGGCGTCTGGTTCTCAAACTAGACACTCTAATGTACTTGTCCTTTTGCTCAGTTGTGCACCGAGGCCTCCCACTCCTCTTTCTATTCTGGTTAGAGCCAGTTTACGCTGTTCTGTGAAGGGAGTAGTGTAGTAGAGTTAAAATGGTTATTCCATCAAACTTCAAATTATTAGAATAGTACACAACGCAGAACAGAACAACCAGGTTGAGGGTCAGTGGCCAAAGCCCGCGAACAGGAATATTCCAAGATCAGACAGAAGGGGGAGTCAGATCGCTATGATCGGCAGGAATTTTACTTTTGGTTTCTAATTTTAATTGTTGCGCTACTGGTGCTGCCTGTTGATGTTAGGTAGGCAGCTACAGTAGCTGAATGATGTTAACATCTTCGGGTTTTGTTTCATTAAATGTATTTTATTTTATCTGGGTGCTTGCGTCACCTACTAACACCCTGGTACTACCCATAGCTCCCGTTCTCCTCAGTCTGAGAAAACACAGAGAGAAAGGTATGGGTTGCAGATTACTCCTTTGAAGAAGTCCGTAACGTGAAATAAATAAAACGTCCCAAGGTTAATGCTGTAGATATTGTTATAAGGGAGTGTGAGACTATTGAAACACGTAACTTTCAGAGTTTTATTGTTGTTATTAATATAGTTTACAGAGTGCTAAAAGTGTTGCTAGCTAGCATGCCTTTCTGTGATGCAGACGGCTGGCTGAGCTGCCGACTAGTGATGGTGTTGCATTATGGGACATGTAGTTTTGGCCCTCTAAGGTCTGAATGGGATAAAGGCGATTTCACGTTGTAACTTGTTTGTGTTGCAGTGTTTTTGTACATGAGTTGTTGTATTTTGGTACTGTCAACACTGAAAGCACCTAGCAATGTATTGGGGATGTGAGACAGGATATGTGTTTTACCTTTCTTCATGCTCCTGTGTAGAACAACTTGTCAGATGGTGCATTGGAGACTGATGTGTTCCTGTCCTGTCTTTTCACAATACTATTGCAGGTATGGTTCTATTGTTTAAGAATTAAGATTATACATTCTTTGTATTAAGGACTGGTTATTATTTTATACTATACATTATGGCTTTATGTATGAGTGTGATTGTGAGAGTCTGAGAAAACACTGAGAGAGAAAGAACAACTTGTCAGGTGGTGCATTGGAGACTGATGTGTTCCTGTCCTGTCTTTTCACAATACTATTGCAGATCAACATAAAAGCCTAAAAGACAGCCGTGGTGTCGCTCTTTATTTCTTGGTTCTCCTGTGGTGCATAGTAGACCCGCTACAGTAGTACACAGTGTTGTACGAGATCTTTAGTTTATTGGCAATTTCTCGCATGTAATAGCCTTCATTTCTCAGAACAAGAATAGATTGACGAGTTTCAGAAGAAAGTGCTTTGTTTCTGGCCATTTGGAGCCTGTAACCAAACCCACAAATGCTGATGCTCCAGATACTAAACTAGTAAAAAGAAGGCCAGTTTTATTGCTTCTTTAATCAGAACAACAGTTTTCAGCTGAGCTAACATAATTGCAAAAGGGTTTTCTAATTATCAATTAGCCTTTTGAAATGATAAACTTGGATTAGCTAACACAACGTGCCATTGGAACACAGGAGTGATGGTTGCTGATAACGGGCCTCTGTACACCTATGTAGATATTCCATTAAAAATCTGCTGTTTCCAGCTACAGTAGTCATTTACAGCATTAACAATGTCTACACTGTATTTCTGATCAATTTTATGTTATTTTAATGGACAAAAAATGTGCTTTTTGAATGGTAGTGTAAATATTATCTATATATACATAATATGACATTTGAAATGTCTTTATTCTTTTGGAACTTCTGTGAGTGTAATGTATACTGTTAATTTGTAATGTTTATTTCACTTTTGTGTATTATCTAATTCACTTGGTTTGGCAATGTTAACATATGTTTCCCATGCCAATAAAGCCCTTGAATTGAATTGATAGACAGAGAGAACAAGAGATAGACAGAGAGAACAGGAGAGGTAGACAGAGAGAACGAGAGAGAACTAGAGATAGAGAGAAGGAGAGATAGACAGAGAGAACGAGAGCGATAGACAGAGAACAAGAGAGAACTCGAGAGAACGAGAGATAGGCTAACAAAAAGAGAGAGAGCACTAGCTAGGCGTTAAGCCTCAGAGACAAGCCTCTTTATCAGCCAGCTGACCAGAGCCAGCCAGACACATAGTAGAGCCCAGGCCCTGTCCATTACCTGTCATCTCAGGCAGCCTGGGATGGCCTAACAACCAGGCGGGGTGACGGCTGATTGGGGAGACACGCTAAGCATGGGGGAGGACAGTGTGTTTTTGTTGTGACCTTTCTAAACCACTGAGGAGTCAATTACGAAAGCACAACAAAAATAACGTGAAGGGATCTCTGTTCTGTGCGAAAACAGAAAAAAAGACTGTTGGAAATGCCCAGCTTGAGTGAACAGATGAAAGCTCATTTGAATGCAGGAGCGTATATTTATTTAAAAACCGCTCCAGCGCAAAACATTGGCACTCTGTCAGGTTTGGTAATTACAATAATTTTACACTGTGGCGCTTTTTATACAGACCTGAAAACGGAAGGGAGGTGGAGCCCAGAGCTCTCATTCTACACACAGTGGCTCGGTGACATTTCCCCAACACAACAGAGGTAGGGGAGGATTTTTTTTTATTAGATTAACTTTATTATCCTAACATGGAGAATCCATGTTTGACCGAAGCACAATTACACACACAGCCCATTACTGTCCCAGAGACAACACGGCTTGGGGCATCTGTCGAGCAGTAAGACTCAATGCAAGGGAGACTGCTTTGCTTCTGCTAAGGTTCTATTGTTCTACCTCTGCTAATACAACTACAGTGTTGGGGTCTGACCCTTCTGGTGGAAAGACAACTAGGTCCCAGCCAGCCAGCCAGCCAGGCAGGCAAAGAAAACTGACTCCGATGCTTCCCACAGTTGTGTGAAGTTGGCTGGATGTTCTTTGGGTGACGGACCATTCTTGATACACATGAGAAACTGTTGAGCATGAAAATCCCAGCAGGATTGCAGTTCCTTGATACAAACCGGTGCACCTGGCACCTACTATCATACTCTGTTCAAAGGCACATACATATTTTGTCTTGCCCATTCACCCTCTGAATGGCACACATACACAATCCATGTCTCAATTGTCTCAAGGCTTGAAAATTAGTCTTTAACCTGTCTCCTCCCCTTCATCTACACTGATTGAAGTGGATTTACATCAATAAGGGATCATAGCTTTCATCTGGATCCACCTGGTCAGTCTATGTCATGGAAAGAGCAGGTGTATTTAATGTTTTTTATACTCGGCGTATGTCACTCTGCTTCTATATTCTATATATTCTATATTTTTTTGGGGGGGCCCACGCAAATTCCTGCAAACCATCTAGCAACAAATTTCTGGGTAAGCTACTGACAGGAGGACAGACGTGCTTGCCGTCACATGCCAAGGGAATCATAAAGATGATGGGAATGACCTTTGCACCCCTGTGCTTATTTATTGGCACGCTGGTAAGGACAAAGAGGGAAAGACGGCGGTGCCAGTCTGTGTCATGGAACACACAGAGGGCACCATGAGTGTTGATGTGATTTGTCAGGGCGCCATTGCTAAACCCCTCCCCATGAGGCCTGTCTTACGATGCTGGTCAATATTTGACCCTCTGATCATCGTGTGACATATGAACTTTGAAAGATGGCAGAGAAAGTCTCCGATAGCCTATTAGGGCTGTCACTGTCCCTTTCTTCTCGTAGTACACAAAAATAAAGGTTTTAGGCATTACTTTGCAGGATTTTTCATTGTGAGTTGAATGCAGTGCTTCAACAAGGCCAGTTCTACTGCTCGAGAGAAGTAGTACCGACACCTTTTATAGAATAATATAAGCTCTAAAATATCATGAACACTGGGACCTAAATTTAAAGAGTATCGCCACCCAGAGTAAAGAGTAGCACAGGCTTCATCCGAACATACACACAGCAGGCCTACCAACTTTCCATTGATGTGAAAACATTCAGAATGTTTAGTGACCATGATAAAAGCTGAGCATATCTTTGATCCAGATTAGGTCTTGATCCTAGAGTACTAGGTATATGCTGTGTTCCTGTATAGCCTAATAGCTGACCTTTTAGCAAAGATGAAAACATGTAAAATTAACAGATGAAAGGAGAAGGAAAGACAGGCATTACATAAATGACAACATAACTAGCGCACATCTGCCTTTGCCCTCCGTACTGCTAGCTAACGTTCAATTGCTGGAAAATAAATGGGACGAACTGAAAGCATGTATATTCTACCAACGGGACATAAAAGACTGTAATATTATATGTTTCACTGAGTCGTGGCTGAACGACGACATTAATGACATACAGCTGGTTATACTCTCTATTGGCAGGATAGAACAGCAGCCTCTGGTAAGAGACGGGGCGGGGGCCGATGCATATTTGTAAACAAGAGCTGGTGCACGATATCTAAGGAAGTCTCGAGGTTTTGCTCGCCTGAGGTATAGTGTCTCATGATAAGCTGTAGACCACGCTACAGTATCAACCTAAAGTGTTTTCATCTGTATTTTTTGTAGCTGTCTACATACTACCACAGACTGATGCTGGCACTAAAACTGCAATCAATGAGCTGTATACCTCCATAAGCAAACAGGAAAATGCTCATCCAGAGGTGGCGCTCCTAGTGGCCAGGGACTGTAATGCAGGGAAACTTAGATCAGTTTTGCCTAATTTCTATTAGCATGTTAAATGTGCAACCAGAGGGGAAAAAAAGTCTAGACCACCTTTACTCCACACTCAGAGATGCATGCAAAACTCTTCCTCACCCTCCATTTGGCAAATCTGACCATAATTCTATCCTCCTGATTCCTGCTTACAAGCAAAAATTAAAGCAGGAAGCACCAGTGACTCGGTCTATAAAAAAGTGGTCAGATGAAGCAGATGCTAAACTACAGGACTGTTTTGCTAGCACAGGCTGGAATATGTTCCGGGATTCTTCCGATGGCATTGAGGAGTACACCACATCAGCCATTGGCTTCATCAATAAGTGCATTGATGATGTCGTCCCCACAGTGACCGTACATACATACCCCAACCATAAGCCACGGATTACAGGCAACATCCGCACTGAGCTAAAGGGTAGAGCAACCGCTTTCAAGGAGCGTGACTCTAACCCGGAAGCTTATAAGAAATCCCGTTATGCCCTCCGACTAACCATCAAACAGGCAAAGCATCAATACAGGACTAAGATCAAATCGTACTACACCAGCTCCGACGCTCGTTGGATGTAGCAGGGCTTGTAAACTATTACAGATTACAAAGGGAAGCACAGCCGAGAGCTGCCCAGTGACACGAGCCTACCAGACGAGCTAAATAACTTCTATACTCGCTTCGAGACAAGTAACACTGAAACATGCATGAGAGCATCAGCTGTTCCGGATGACTGTTTGATCACGCTCTCCATGTGAATAAGACCTTTAAACAGCTCAACATTCACAAGGCCGCAGGGCCAGATGGATTAACAGGACGTGTACTCCGAGCATGCGCTGACCAACTGGCAAGTGTTTTCACTGACATTTTCAACCGCTCCCTGTCTGAGTCTGTAATACCAACATGTTTCAAGCAGACCACCATAGTCCCTGTGCCCAAGAACACTAAGGTAACCTGCCTAAATGACTACCAACCCGTAGCACTTACGTCTGTAGCCATGAAATGCTTTGAAAGGCTGGTCATGGCTCACATCAACACCATTATACCAGACACTCTAGACTCACTCCAATTTTCATACAGCAACCAACAGATCTACAGATGATGCAATCACAAAAGGAACACCTATGTGAGAATGCTATTCATTGACTACAGTTCAGAGTTCAACACCATAGTGCCCTCAAAGCTCATCACTAAGCTAAGAACCCTGGGACCAAACACTTCCCTCTGCAACTGGTTCTTGGACTTCCTGACGGGCCGCCCCAGGTGGTAAGGGTAGGTAACAACACATCCGCCACACTGATCCTGAACAAGGGGTCCCTCAGGGGTGCGTACTCAGTCCCCTCCTGTACTCCCTGTTCACTCATGACTGCATGGCCAAGCACGACTCCAACACCATCATTAAGTTTGCCGATGACACAACAGTGGTAGTCCTGGTCACCGACAATGATGAGACAGCCTGTAGGAAGGAGATCAGAGACTTGACTGTCAGACAGACCGACAGACTTATCAACTCACAGATATACATACATATCCACTCAAAGACAGACAGATATACATATCCACTCACAGACAGAGACAGGCAGGCAGGCAGACAGACAGATATATAAATTCAGACAGACAGGCAGGCAGACAAATTCTAAACTCAATCCTAAACAGAACTCTAACCCTAGCTTCATGTTCACATCCTGGCTCAACCCTAGCCATATCCCTAACCCTAGCCCTCCACATCTTGGCTCAGCTCTTGGAGTTGGGGTTGAGCCGGGATGGGGACAAGAAGTTAGTGTTAGGGTTATGGCTAGGGTTGAGGCAAGATGTGGAGATGAAGCTAAGGTTAGGGTTTTATTTATTGTTTTATTTCACCTTTATTTAACCAGGTAGGCTAGTTGAGAACAAGTTCTCATTTGCAACTGCGACCTGGCCAAGATAAAGCATAGCAATTCGACACATACAACAACACAGAGTTACACATGGAATAAACAAAACATACAGTCAATAATACAGTAGAACAAAAGAAAACAAAAAGTCTATATACAGTGAGTGCAAATGCAGTAAGTTAAGGCAATAAATAGGCCATGGTGGCGAAGTAATTACAATATAGCAATTAAACACTAGAATGGTAGATGTGCAGAAGATGGATGTGCAAGTACAGATACTGGGGTGCAAAGGAGCAAGATAAATAAATACAGTATGGGGATGAGGTAGGTAGATAGATGGGCTCTTTACAGATGGGCTATGTACAGGTGCAGTGATCTGTGAGCTGCTCTGACAGCTGGTGCTTAAAACTAGTGAGGGAGAAATGAGTCTCCAGCTTCAGAGATTTTTGCAGTTCGTTCCAGACATTGGCATCAGAGAAGTGGAAGTAAAGATGACCAAAGGAGGAATTGGCTTTGGGGGTGACCAGTGAGATATACCTGCTGGAGCGCGTGCTACGAGTGGGTGCTGCTACGGTGACCAGTGAGCTGAGATAAGGCAGGGCTTTACCTAGCAGAGGCTTGTAGATAACCTGTAGCCAGTGGGTTTGGCGACGAGTATGAAGCGAGGACCAACCAACGAGAGCGTACAGGTCGCAATGGTGGGTAGTGTATGGGGCTTTGGTGACAAAACGGATGGCACTGTGATAGGCTGCATCCAGTTTGTTGAGTAGAGTGTTGGAGGCTATTTTATAGATGACATCACCGAAGTCGAGGATCAGTAGGATGGTCAATTTTACGAGGGTATGTTTGGCAGCATGAGTGAAGGATGCTTTGTTGCGATATTGGAAGCCGATTCTAGATTTAATTTTGGATTGGAGATGCTTAATGTGAGTCTGGAAGGAGAGTTTACAGTCTAGCCAAACACCCAGGTATTTGTAGTTGTCCACGTATTCTAAGTCAGAGCCGTCCAGAGTAGTGATGCTGGACGGGCAAGCAGGTGCAGGCAGTGATTGATTGAATAGCATGCATTTAGTTTTACTTGCGTTTAAGAGCAGTTGGAGGCCACGGAAGGAGAGTTGTATGGCATTGAAGCTCGTCTGGAGGTTAGTTAACACAGTGTCCAAAGAGGGGCCAGAAGTATACAGAATGGTGTCGTCTGCGTAGTGGTTTATCAGAGAATCACCAGCAGCAAGAGCAACATCATTGATGTATACAGAGAAGAGTCGGCTCGAGAATTGAACCCTGTGGCACACCCATAGAGACCGCCAGAGGTCCGGATAACAGGCCTTCCGATTTGACAAACTGAATTCTATCAGAGAAGTAGTTGGTAAACCAGGCGAGGCAATCATTTGAGAAACCAAGGCTGTCGAGTCTGCCAATAAGAATGTGGTGATTGACAGAGTCGAAAGCCTTGGCCAGGTCGATGAATACGGCTGCACAGTAATGTCTCTTATCGACGGCCATTGTGATGTCGTTTAGGACCTTGAGCGTGGCTGAGGTGCACCCATGACCAGCTCTGAAACCAGATTGCATAGTGGAGAAGGTACGGGGGGATTCAAAATGGTTGGTAATCTGTTTGTTAACTTGGCTTTCGAAGACCTTAGAGAGACAGGGTAGGATAGATATAGCTAGTAGTATGGGTCTAGAGTGTCACCCCCTTTGAAGAGGGGATGACCGCAGCAGCTTTCCAATCTTTGGGAATCTCAGACGATATGAAAGAGAGGTTGAACAGGCTAGTAATAGGGGTTGCAACAATTTCATCAGATAATCTTAGAAAGAGAGGGTCCAGATTGTCTAGCCTGGCTGATTTGTATGGGTCCAGATTTTGCAGCTCTTTCAGAACATCAGCTATCTGGATTTGGGTGAAGAAGAAATGGTGGGGGCATTGGCGGGTTGCTGTGGAGGGTGCCGGGCAGTTGACCGGGGTAGGGGTAGCCAGGTGGGAAGCATGGTGGTAACAGTGTTTCCTAGCCTCAGAGCAGTGGCAGCTGGGAGGAGGTGCTCTTATTCTCCATATTCTCCAGTGTCCTAGAACTTTTTTGAGTTAGTACTACAGGATGCAAATTTCTGTTTGAAAAAGCTAGCCTTAGCTTTTCTAACTGCCTGTGTATATTTGTTCCTAACATCTCTGAAAGGTTGCATATCACGGGGGCTATTCGATGCTAATGCAGAACGCCACAGGATGTTTTTGTGCTGGTCAAGGGCAGACAGGTCTGGAGTGAACCAAGGACTATATCTATACCTAGTTCTACATTTTTTGAGTGGGGCATGCTTATTTAAGATGGTGAGGAAGGCACTTTTAAAGAATAGCCAGGCATCATCTACTGACGGGATGAGGTTGAGCCAGGAGTTGATATGAAGATGGGTTAGGGCAGGGTTAGGGTTGATGCTAGGTTTAGGTTTGAGCCGGGATGTGGACTTGAAGCTAGGGTTAGGGTTATAAGAAAAACATCAGCTACTGTGACATTTTACCTTTAAGCAAAAATGTGCCAGGATGACGTTTTCCTATGATATCGTGTCGAATACAGCCGATACCCGCTTATTATCAAAATCCAGAAAAGAATTCTACAAACACCTAAAAGGAAGCAATTCCCAAACCTTCCATAACAAAGCCATCACTTACAGAGAAATTAACCTGGAGAAGAGCCCCCTAAGCAAGCTGGTCCTGGGGCTCTGTTCACAAACAGACCCCACAGAGGCCCAGGACAGCAACACAATTAGACCCAACGAAATCATGAAAAAACTAAAAGATAAATACTCGACACATTGGAAAGAATTTACGAAAACACAATTCAAACTAGAATGCTATTTGGCCAGAGACAGAGAGTACACAGTGGCAGAATACCTGACCACTGTGACTGACCAAAAATTAAGGACATTTTTGACTATGTACAGACTCAGTGAGCATAGCCTTGCTATTGAGAAAGGCCGCCGAAGGCAGACCTGGCTCTCAAGAGAAGACAGTCTATGTGCAGACTGCCCACAAATGATGTGGAAACTGAGCTGCACTTTAAAACCTCCTCCCAAATGTATGACCATACTAGAGACACATATTTGAAAATAAATCAAATTTGGATAAACTCCTATATCTATTGGGTGAAATACCACAGTGTGCAATTACAGCAACAAGATTTGTGACCTGTTGCCACAATAAAAGGGCAACCAGTGAAGAAGAAACACCATTGTTATTAACTATTTCACTTGCTTTGGCAATGTAAACATATGTTTCCCATGCCAATAAAGCCCTTAAATTGAATTGAATTGAATTGAGAGAGAGAGAGAAAGAGAACAAAAAAAATAACAGGTATCAAGCCAGAGAGACACACACTGCAGAGGGAGAAACGCAGAGTGCGGTAGCGCCACCCAGTGGTGTCAGAGTTCCATGCAGGAAGAGCGGGTCTACTGCTATAGTGTCTGCCTGTTAGCCCTGAGCAACATTGCTACTGTACAGTAGCATGTGCATGGCTAATGAGGGAGGTGCATGGCTAATGAGGGAGGACGTGCCTGGAGTGGCTAGACACATGGGGAGGAATCAGCAACATTTTCACAACGTTCAGGAGGGTCCTGTTCAGAATGGTGCAACATTTACACAACCTGAAGATAGAAATGTATTGTGTAGAACAGATAGGATTGTCTCTCAGGTTAAATAGGGAATCATATTGGATCTAATTGTTCTACATACGGCGTTCTGCATGTTTCACCTCTGATTTCCAAATCAACTCCCTACATCCTTGTAGGAACTTGTGTAGATCTGAGAGGTTTGGAGAAATATAATAATAACAAAAGGACTAATAGAATAATACTAGTAAAATAATAATTATAATAGCTTTATCTTGCCTTCTTAAAATATTTGCCAAATTGCATATCCAATCACTTCAGATATACAGGTGTGCCGAGGGGTTAGGGCCGAAGGGGTTAGGGTCTAGGGGTGGATTTGGAATTCAGAAGTGAGTTCCTTCAAGAGCATCAACCCTGGCATGATCACATCTACTATAACGGGGTTGTGTTCAGTCGATAAGAAACAGAAGACTCCAAAACGTAAAACGGGGACATACTATCCATCAGTGTTATCTACCAGTCCAATTAGACTTGTGTTTTCATTTTCCATTTCAAAACGCTTTAAAACACCGCCATGAGAAAAGGTACGGTCCAAAATACTTATTCAGTTTCTCCTCCTGTGACAAAGTATAATAAAGGCATTACGGTATTTCAGTCATACCCTCTGTGGAAATGTTTCCCTTTCAAGTCGCCTCGATCATCCCCTTTCTTCACCCATTAAAGAGACTTTGAAAAGAAAGCCGTACTTCCCAGCAGAAGCAAAATACTTTAATCAGTGTCTTTTTTAAAGCCGCTTTTTGTTCCATAGGGCCATATTCTTCTCTTTCTTCCCACTCCCTAAACGCAGAGTAAATCACAGCCTCAGAGTCACACAGTCTGCCTCAGCCAAAAACCCCCACAGCTCAGAAGTACTGCAACCTATTTCTCTGCAGTAAAAACGACTGAACCCAGACTACAAGTTCAGTTCTGTATTTCTCTCACAGTATGAGATGTCTGGAGCTCTCACCCAGGTGATTGAGAGTATCTTGTCTACTGTTTAGCTGTGGGTATGTACCTGAATCACATTCTGAGTATACTGGATTGGTAGTTGGAGTGGTGAGTAACCTTGCCTGAGACATGAAGATTTACATTGTACATATACTGTATACACACACACACACACACACACACACATATATAGACATATATATACATATATATATACACACACATATATTTATATATATATATATACACACACACACATATATACGTATATACATATACACACATATATATACACACACACACATATACAAACTCAGCAAAAAAATACACTTTTTTCAGGACCCTGTCTTTCTAAGACAATTTGTAAAATCCAAATAACTTCACAGATCTTCACTGTAAAGGGTTTAAACACTGTTTCCTATGGTTGTTCAACGAACCATAAACAATTAATGAACATGCACCTGTGGAACGGTCGTTAAGACACTAACAGCTTTCAGATGGTAGGCAAATAAGGTCACAGTTATGAAAACTTAGGACACTAAAGAGGCCTTTCTACTGACTCTGAAAAAGACCAAAATAAAGATGCCCAGGGTCCTTGTCATCTGCTTGAACGTGCCTTAGGCATGCTGCAAGGAGGCATGAGGACTGCAGAAGTGGCTAGGGCAATAAATTACAATGTCTATACTGTGAGACACCGAAGACAGCGCTACAGGGAGACAGGATGGACAGCTGATCGTCCTCGCAGCAGCAGACCACGTGTAAAAACACCTGCACAGGATCGGTACATCCGAACATCACACCTGCAGGACAGGTACAGGATGGCAACAACAACTGCCCGAATTACACCAGGAACGCACAATCCCTCCATCAGTGCTCAGGTTGTCTGCAATAGGCTGAGAGAAGCTGGACTAAGGGCTTGTAGGCCTGTTGTAAGGCAGGTCCTCACCAGAATCACCGGCAACAACGTCGCCTATGGGCACAAACCCACCGTCGCTGGACCAGATAGGACTGGCAAAAAGTGCTCTTCACTGATGAGTCGTGGTTTTGTCTCACCAGGGGTGATGGTCGGATTTGAGTTTATTATCGAAGGAATGAGCGTTACACCGAGGCCTGTACTCTGGAGCGGGATTGATTGGGAGGTGGAGGGTTCGTCATGGTCTGGGGCAGTGTGTCACAGCATCATCGGACTGAGCTTTCTGTGCGATACTGGGAAGACTTCCTCCTCCCTCATGTAGTACCCTTCCTGCAGACTCATCCTGACATCACCCTCCAGCATGACAATGCCACCGGCCTTACTGCTCGTTCTGTGTGTGATTTCCTGCAAGACAGGAATGTCAGTGTTTTGCCATGGCCATCGAAGAGCCCGGATCTCAATCCCATAGAACACATCTGGGACCTGTTGGATCGGAGGGTGGATGGAGCGAGACATGATGTCCCAGATGTGCTCAATTGGATTCAGGTCTGGGGAACGGGCGGGCCAGTCCATAGCATCAATGCCTTCCTCTTGCAGGAACTGCTGACACACTCCAGCCACATGAGGTCTAGCATTGTCTTGCATTAGGAGGAACCCAGGGCCAACTGCACCAGCATATGGTCTCACAAGGGGTCTGAGGATCTTATCTCGGTACCTAATGGCAGTCAGGCTACCTCTGGCAAGCACATGGAGGACTGTGCGGCCCCCCAAAGAAATGCCACCCCACACCATGACTGACCCACCGCCAAACCGGTCATGCTGGAGGATGTTGCAGGCAGCAGAACGTTCTCCACTGCGTCTCCAGACTCTGTCACGTCTGTCACATGTGCTCAGTGTGAACCTGCTTTCATCTGTGAAGAGCACAGGGCGCCAGTGGCGAATTTGCCATCTTGGTGTTCTCTGGCAAATGTCAAACGTCTTGACCCCTTGTGAGACCATATGCTGGTGCGGTTGGCCCTGGGTTCCTCCTAATGCAAGGCAATGCTAGACCTCATGTGGCTGGAGTGTGTCAGCAGTTCCTGCAAGAGGAAGGCATTGATGCTATGGACTGGCCCGCCCGTTCCCCAGACCTGAATCCAACTGAGCACATCTGGGACATCATGTCTCGCTCCATCCACCAACACCACGTTGCACCACAGACTGTCCAGGAGTTGGCGGATGCTTTAGTCCAGGTCTGGGAGGAGATCCCTCAGGAGACCATCCGCCACCTCATCAGGAGCATGCCCAGGCACGTGGAGGCCACACACACTACTGAGCCTCATTTTGACTTGTTTTAAGGACATTACATCAAAGTTGGATCAGCCTGTAGTGTGGTTTTCCACTTTAATTATGAGTGTGACTCCAAATCCAGACCTCCATGGGTTGATAAATTGGATTTCCATTGATTATTTTTGTGTGATTTTGCTGTCAGCACATTCAACTATGTAAAGAAAAAAGTATCTAATAAGATTATTTCTTTCATTCAGATTTAGGATGTGTTGTTTAAGTGTTCCCTTTATTTTTTTTATATATATATACACATACATACATACATACATACATACATACATACATACATACATACATACTGAACAAAAACATAATCGCAACATGTAAAGTGTTGGTCCCATGTTTCATGAGCTAAAATAGAAAATCCCAGAAATGTTTCCATCGGCACAGTTTATTTCTCTCAAATGTTGTGCAAAATTTGTTTATATCCCTGTTAGTGAGCACTTCTCCTTTGCCAAGATAATCCATCCACCTAACAGGTGTGGCATATCAAGAAGTTGATTAAACAGCATGATCATTACACAGGTGCACCTTGTGCTGGGGACAATAAAAGGCCACTTTAAAATGTGCAGTTTTGTCACACAACACAATGCCACAGATGTCTCAAGCGCACATGACAGTCCACTTGGAGTTTGCCAGTGTCATAAGGGTCGTTGAATGGAGACCAAGGTGCAGCATGTATAGTGCTCATTCTTTGACTTTAATGAATACACTTTCAACAACAAAACAAAAAAACGACCGAGAACAGTCCCGTCAGGTACACTAGACTAAACGGAAAACAACCACCCACAAAACCCCATGAAAAACAGGCTGCCTAAGTATGGCTTCCAATCAGAGACAACGATAGACAGCTGCCTCTGATTGGAAACCATACCTGGCCACAACATAGAAAATGACAACATAGAATGAAACTCTAGACAACCCACATAGAAAACAGAAAACCCAAAACACATAGACAAAACACCCCCCGTCACGCCCTGACCAATCTACTAGGGAAAAATGACCTCATACCAGGGTCAGGACGTGACAGCCAGCCGACGCTTGGTATTGCACATGGTGATCTTAGGCTTGTGTGTGGCTGCACGGCCATGGAAACTAATTTCATGAAGCATCCAACAAACTGTTTTTGTGCTGACATTGCTTCCAGATGCAGTTTCGAACTCGGTAGTGTATGTTGCTACTGAGGACAGACGAAATTTGACAAACTGACTTGTTGGAAAGGTGGCATCCTATGATGGTGCCACGTTGAAACTCATTGAGCTCTTCAGTAAGGCCATGCTACTGCCGTGTTTGTCTATGGAGATTGCATGGCTGTGTTCTTAATTTTATACAGCTGTCAGTAACAGGTGTGGCTGAAATAGCCAAATCCACTAATTTGAAAGTGGGTATCCACATACTTTTGTAAATACGGTGTAGAGCAGGGGTTCCCAAACTTTTTATAGTCCCGTACCCCTTCAAACATTCAACCTCCAGCTGCGTACTCCCTCTAGCACCAGGGTCAGGGCACTCTCAAATGTTGTTTCTTGCCATCATTGTAAGCCTGCCACACACATACTATACGATATATTTATTAAACATAAGAATGAGTGTGAGTTTTTGAAACAACCCAGCTCGTGGGAAGTGACAAAGAGCTCTTATAGGACCAGGGCACAAATAATAATATAATAATAACCAAGAATTTTGCTCTTTATTTAACCATCTTACATATAAAACCTTATTTGTTCATAAAAAATTGAGAGAGTCTTAGTCTTAAATAGTTTTCCACTCATAGTCTGTGCCTGTATTTAGTTTTCATGCTAGTGAGGGCCGAGAATCCACTCTCACACAGGTACGTGGTTGCAAAGGGCATCAGTATTTTAATAGCGGGATTTGCCAAGACAAGAAACTCTGAGCGCAGCCCAATCCAGAAATCTGGCAGTGGCTTCTGATTAAATTACATTTTCACAGAAACACTTGTTGCAATTTCAATGAGGCTTTCTTGTTCAGATATTGTTAAGTAGACTGGAGGCAGGGCATGAAAGGGATAATGAATCCAGTTGTTTGTGTCGTCCATTTCGGGAAAGTACCTGGGTAATTGCGCACCCAGCTCACTCAGGTGCTTGTCTATATAACATTTGACATGTCCGTAAGCTTGAGTCTATTTACACACAAAAAATCATACAATGGAAAGATTTGTGTGTTGTCCTTGTTAATGCAGACAGAAAAAGCTCCAACTTGTTAATCATAGCCTCAATTTTGTCCAACACGTTGAATATAGTTACGGAGAGTCCCTGTAATCCTAGATTCAGATCATTCAGGCGAGAAAAAACATCACCCAGATAAGCCAGTAGTGTGAGAAACTTGTCATCATTCAAGCGATCAGACAAGTGAAAATTATGGTCAGTAAAGAAAACTTTAAGCTCGTCTCTCAATTAAAAAAAACATGTCAATACTTTGTCCCTTGATAACCAGCGCACTTCTGTATGCTGTAAAAGCGTTACATGGTCGCTGTCCATATCACTGCATAATGCAGAAAAAACACAGGAGTTTAGGGGCCTTGCTTTAACAAAGTTAACCATTTTCACTGTAGTGTCCAAAACGTATTTCAAGCTGTCAGGCATTCCCTTGGCAGCGAAAGCCTCTCGGTGGATGCTGCAGTGTACCCAAGTGGCGTCGGGAGCAACTGCTTGCACGTGCATTACCACTCCACTATGTCTCCCTTTCATGGCTTTTGCGCCATCAGTACAGGTATCAACATGAGCAGCAGCTACATTTGGCTACATACAGACCATTAGGGGAATTATGAATGGACTGTTTGAAAATGTGAAGAATCACATTTTTATTTGGCGTTCCCCCAACGGCCCAGTTTGGGAATACCTGGAGTATATATTTGTGTGTGTGTGTGTGGTTTTCATATATTCCCTTTGAGTTTCCAACTTTCCAACACCTTGCACACCGTTTTCACCTTGCTTTAATCTGCACTGTTTTCTCTTCCACTTGTCTTCTAAAACCTCAAACCTAGCTCCCCAAAGCTGATGCCTTGGCTTTAGCTCAGCATGCTAACACAGTCTTGTGTGCATGCGCAGGAGACCCGGGTTTGAACACTGGTTGGTCACACTAGCATCACACTATTACGATTCTCCACAGATTATTGTCATGGCTACATGGTTTCCTGTGAAAGCATGTATAATCTGTAGGCTATAGGCTAGTCATCAACATTGTCATAGAATCATAAAATAATATCACATCATTTGTGCCTACTGCATACAAAATAAGGTAATGGGCCACATGGCATAGTGAACTAAGCCTACTCAGGTTCTGTGAGCCAACCCAAAGCACTGTTCCTCAGATGGTAGTTCAGGACCCACTGGTGGGGCACAGAGACTCTATGTTGGTCTGGACAACAACATTTTGGTATATATTTGATGGGTAAAGAACAAGGTCAGAAGGTTAACCTGGGCCACATTGCAAAAACATTTTCTCTAAAAGTAGCAGATATGCTTGTGAAAAAAATAGTTTAGCTTTTTATCAATAATCATTTTAAAGAATTTTGCCATCCATTAACATAGATGGCATTCCATGATTAATCTATGGGGAAAAAAAACATTATTGTATCAACAGTGCCTTCTCAGAACACGAGCGTACGCTCTGGCTAATAAAGAACACTCTACATTTACATTTAACTCTACAGGGTTTCTCCCCGTGTGCAAAAGAGAGTCATCAGAAAAGCAACTGTGCAATTCTCCAGTCGTATCATTGGTAGAGAAAGAAGGCAGCAGAGGGAAGAGAAAGAGGGAGAAACAGGTTGATGCTGGCTAACAAAATTAGAAAAGAATTGCTATTTCTACTATTCACATTTGATGACACAATCGAGATTAAATCAGGTGTAGTGGTGTCATTTTGATCCATTTTGTCAATGTGATGGTGTAATTATTAAGAGAGGGGCCCTCACACACACAGCTTGTGGTGTTCACAACTAACCGAGAGGAGAATGAATTGATTGGAGTGAGATACTGGAGCCTGATAACTCATTTGCGTCCTGTCTCTTAAAGGAAGTGAAGTAATATGTCTGCCGTAACATTGGATGAACCCAATTATAAAGAGCTAAACTAAGAGGTTTCGTTGAATCTTTTGTCCCCAAATTTTAGCCAATGATGGCATGGCTAGACGGGCAAATTCCTGACAACTCCCTGTGAGTTTTTGACCAGCTGTGTTAGCCCGCTGAGCTAAAGCATAACCATTAGCTCTGAAGGCTAATGCAAGTTGTCAGGACTCAAGTAAGTTTCACTGTGTTTCTATTCTCTGGTACATTTATCATATTATGTTTTCATGACTGTGTCATGCTGCCATTTTGATGGGGTGTCTGTCCAGATTATTATCAATGTAAGTTCATCTCAACTGTATGTCTGATTTGAAGATATTTTGCAATTTGTTTAGTGCTTAAAAGTGAATTGGTTGTATTATGAAACGAAGAAAAGAGAAAATATACAAACGCAACCAGAGAAATATATATTTTTATTTTGTGATTCGCTGCCTCTCCAAGGTCTTATAATGGATTTCTTAACCCTGCTGTTGATGCTCTCCCTCCCTCAGCAGCAATATGTGGGTCACAAAGCTATTTCTATTATTTAGCCTAATGAAGCGTGAAAACACGCTAAACTTTAATATTTAACGGTACAACAAAAAACTTTATATGATCTCTTCTCCCCCCTTCCCCCCGTAAATGCTTTTATTGTTTGGAAGGGGGGGAAGAAAATGGTTTCAGATGTATTATTTTCCCTATGAATGAATTGGAGATGAATGGGAAGTCTTGAATTTGCTCATCTTTTTCCAACCCCAATCTACATGCACTGCAAAGCTTTTGTTGAAATCAATTATGATAATCCCCAATGTTGGCACACAACATGTTCGTGTCCCAATGCGTTTGGAGAAAATGAATCAAGTTGCTGCCTGCCTGCAACAAAGCCAATTCCCTTCCTGGCTGTGTTGCTTCGATATTCATTGTATAAGGAGAGAGCCTCGTACACTTGACTATCTCAAACCACTACTAAAGAAGAAAGGCTCAGATGTAACTTCGACCTCAAAATCTCATGGTCGCTTACGGGTCAAACTCACTCCCGAGTACAAGTTTTATCAACACCCAAGGCTACTAAAGTAGGCTACAGCTCAAACAATCTGTTTTAAGAGTACTTCAGGGCACTTTATGTACTGTAAGTACCATTATGAACCCCAAAATGGATGATCAAAATTATGGTCGTCCTTATGTTATGTCAACACTCAAGGCTACTAAAGTAGGCCGCATTTACCACTTAAGGACCATTGTGAACCCAAGAATACCTCTAAATAACATCACACATTCATTTGGTGATCTTGAGCATTGCGCTCAGAACGATCACAGGTACTTAACATGCCCATCTCAGCCAGAGAGAAAATAAAATAAGAGAGAAAATAAAATATTTAAGAGACTATAGATGGATAGTTGTAACCAGAGAAGGATATCTATTTGAGAGAGATTTCATAGCTGGAACTGAATGGTTGAGCAACAGAGGGTCAGTGTCTGTAAGTGGCTTTTTGGAAGGAATTGGGTGGGCCTACTACATATCGACTGGCCAAAACGCTCATCAGTAATCCTAAGACTCTCTGGCAAAATGTCACCATATTCCATATAGTGCACTACTTTTGAATAGAGCCCATGGGACTCTGGTGAAACGGAGTGCACTATATAGGGGATAGGATGCCATTTGGAACACAAACTCTGCTCTGACGAAGGCCAGTCAGTGACTCATTATTCCCACAACGCAATACGGCGCCCTGTTCGAAATACTTCAGAAATGCATCCCTCCTTCCTACCTTCCTTGAAGTAATCATAGAGCTGAATTGTTTCGAATCGTGAAAGTAATAGGGTGGGTCACCTTGCTTACGCCTATCCAATAGCTTTAACATCAAGAAAACAAGGAAGAAAGGAAGGAAGGAAGGAAGGATTAAGTATTCAATTCAAACAGGGCCCAAGATTTATGACCATTATGTTTAATGTTTGGGATTCTGTGTTTTTATGTGTATTCATTATTTTTGCAATATTTTTTTACACAGCCACATACCTATCCAATCACTTACACCTTAAGGAAACACAGAAGGAAGGACACATTGCTATAGGATTCAAACAGGGCCCAAGTCACAGCCACACACACATCCGTTCCACTGTGCTTCTAGTTTGTCATCTTCTATATCAGTCTCTTGGGGTTCTGTGTTTTCCTATTTTATAGAGTAGCACCCCTGCCCTCCCAGCGTACAATAAACTGTTTATTACTAGGTCCCTAATCTGGAGGAGCACAGCTGCCATGGATACTCTGTCACTGAGCTGGGGAAAGATGAGGGCTTCACAATTTACAAGCTAAATACTTTACTGGTGGTGTAGGTTGAGGAATTCCTCAGGACAGAAGTACTGAAGGAGGGAGACAGACTGCCAGGCTCATATAAAGGGGTGTGTCAAGTCCTCCTCTTGTTCACCATCCAAAGGACACAGGGACAACTCAATTTTCCAACTCAATCTTTTTTATTTTTAGTTTGCCTTCAGTTGGTTGGTCTGTCCAGTAATTTAGCCAGTAAATTAGCCAGTAAATTAGCCGGTAAATTAGCCAGTAAATTAGCCAGTAAATTAGGTTGTAAACCTTTAAAGACAGAACAAAAAGTTACCACCTTAAACATTTTAATGAACTTAAATTAGTTTCAACATTTAAATAACATTCTAAATAACTAAGATGAATTAACCATTTAAGCCTTTTACCATTGGCGTCTTTGGACTGAACCTGTGAGTGAACTTGGAGTTTTCCCTCTGAAGTTTGTTCTTCTGAATGACTGACGCCCTCCATGCCTTCACAGGTGCTCCAAATAAGTGAAAATGATTGATCAGGTGACAAGCAGCTGGTTTGCTGCTGCTGGTGCACTCTGGGAAGGGTAGTTCTTTGACTCACTCCTGATATTCAGCTCAACACCTCCCACTTGAGCTCCTGGTTTGTTTCAAACCCAGAGAGGTCACAAGCCCTTCACACCTCTGTTTGTTCTTCAATGGGTAGTAGAATGACAAGGCGTCTGACATCTCTATGAAGAATTGTACCTGGGATTTTGGTTTGAAGCCTCTTCATTCTTTCACCGTTTGCTCTTGTGGGCCCTTTTTTGCTGTTTGACTTTGTGATGTGAACAGGATAGCTGGGAAAAGTCTTCACAAGCACATCTCTAACGATGCCTTTGCTGTCAGCATTGACACCGACCACTCTAGCCAGCTTGTACTGTCCTCTTAGCGCGTTTTGGTCAGCCAACCAGACCACATCTCCAACAACAACATTTCGCTTTTTGGTGTGCCATTCGTTCCTTATGAACAGATTAGGTCCAGCCAATTGGCTCCACTTATTCCAGAAACGGCTTATCTCTGCTTGAATATGTTTAAGTCTTTTGTAAGGGTAGCCATCAAACTGGAAATCTCCAGGGTCTCCCTTTGGATTGGTACGTCCTAAAAGCAGAGAATTCGGGGTGATGTACTCTACACAGTCTTCTCTGCTTTGAGTTCTTGCATCGATGGGTCTCTCATTAGCAAGGTTGGCTGCCATGAAGAGAAAAGTTTGGAATTCTCCCCACGTAAAACCACCATCTCCACCATGGTTGCTCAACACCCGCTTCACTACTTTGACAGCTGCCTCTGCGGCACCATTCCTATGGGGAGAGTCTGCAGGGTGGATCTTCCATGACCATTCTGTACCATGCTTGGCAAGTCTACGGCCTTTTATTACCCAGGCTTTCTTCCTCATCCGGAGAATGGTTCCTGCCACTCCCTCGTGGTTTGCTTTGTGGGATTCTTGTGCCAGCAGTGTAGACACCCATGCTTCAAAGGGTAAAACTGGCACTGCTTCCCTCATTTGATTTGGAAGAATTAAGGTTTTACTTTGTGCCTTTGATAGACCCTCCACCTCCATTCCTTAGCCTTCCCCGTAGCTCAGTTGGTAGAGCATGGTGTTTGCAACACCAAGGTTGTGGGTTCGATTCCCACAGGGGGCCAAGTACTAAGAAAAAAAAAAAAAAAAAATATGAAATGAAAATGAAATGTATGCATTCACTACTGTAAGTTGCTCTGGATAAGAGCGTCTGCTAAATGACTAAAATGTAAATGTAATGTCTGAATTCTGCCTCCAGAAACTAGCAGCCCAGACTTCACATCTTTGTACACTGTCAGTCTGCTTAGAGTTGTGTCTGAAAAATTTGTACCTTCTTGAGCTGCGAGAAAAAGGTCTTTGAGTGCATCTTCATGTTCTTTGACAGTCGGCACAGCTTGCTTGGGTGATCTTACCTCCCTCTTTGCCTGTTTAGGGGCCCGGCCCTTCCTCTTCAGCCACTGCTTGGCTGCTAGACAAACCCAGGCAACGACTCTCACCAGTTTGGATAGGCTACTGAATCTTCTTACTTCCACAAGATCTTTAACCCAACCAGTGGGCTTCCTTCTAAGAAGAGTTGGGTTCACCACAGGTATTCCCTCTTGAGTTTCACTCTTTGGACTTTCCTGAGTGCCTTGTAGGTCTTCTTTCTGCTGACTACTTCTCGCTTCAGCTCTTGTCAATGCACCTGAGAATGCCTTCCTCTGGAGCTTGTTTACACTCTCCCTGGCATGAGCTGCAACCTCTCCAGCTGATTTTATAGGCCACTTTAGGAACTCTGGTCCCTCTTGCCATGTGGAATTCTCCTTCAAATCTTCAGGAGCACCCCCTCTTGTTATGATGTCAGCTATGTTTAGATCCCCACGGATCCACCACCAGTCTTGCACTTGTCCAGCCTTCTGGATTTCACCCACTCTGTTTGCAAAGAAGGTTTTGTACCCATAACTGACTCTTTGAATGGCTCCCAAGACCGTTTGACTGTCAAGTAGATGGAACCATCTCTCGATCTTCATTCGAGCATGCTTTTCCACATACTTCCTGATCCTGGCTGCGAAGACAGCACCACAGATCTCAGCTTTTACAGCGTCTCCCTTCTGATCCAGGGGTGTCAGCTTGGCTTTTGATTCAACAAATCGAACTTTAGTGCCTTGACTTGTCTCCCATCTTAAGTACATCACAGCTCCATAGGTTTTATCACTTCCATCAGAGAATGTGATGCCCCACGGTTTCCCTTCCCAGCCAGCTGGTGTGAGTCTCCTGTGGAATTTCACCTCTCCAAGCTGCACATATTCTTCAAAAAGCAGGATGGCTTCTTCCCTGAGGCTTTCTGAGAGAGGTTGGTCCCAGGTTTCTTGGGTTAGTTTTCCACCCCCTCCCTCTTGGAATGCTTTTCGAACAAGAATTGCTCCCTTCTGTTTGGCAGGTGTAACTAAGCCAATTGGGTCATACAGTCCAGCCACTTGGCTTAAGAGGGCCCTCCTAGTCAGTGGGTTAGGTGTCTCAGTTCTCACCTCCTCCTTGAAAAGATTTTTCCCAACTCTCATCTTCTTTTTCCTTTTTGAAAAGTTAACTGAGGTTAACATGTAGAGCTTGTCTTCATCCATTCGGTAGCCGATACCCAAGGCTTTGTTGTCTTCGTCCCTCATTTGATTTGGAAGAATTAAGGTTTTACTTTGTGCCTTTGATAGACCCTCCACCTCCATTCCTTGCCTCCCACTTTGCCCTGACCGGACCCATGGTTTGAGGATGAACCCTCCAGCTTTCAAGATCTCTTCTACATTTGCTGTGATTTTGTCAAGTTTATCCAGGTCATTTTGGGAGGTTAAGAGGTCATCCACATAACTGTCCTCTTCAATGACTCTGCGCTCATCCTCCAAGTGAAGAAAGTTGGGCAGGCGTGCTGTTTCCCTCATAGCCAACTGAGCAATGCAACCAGCAGGTCTGTCCCCAATGTTGACTCTGGTTATTGCATATTCACTTATCTCTTCAACTGGGCTGTCCCTCCAGAGGAACCTGTGAAGATGCATCTCATGCTCCTCCAGCCATACAGAGTTGTACATCTTTTTGATGTCTCCTAGAGATGCATACGTCCCCTCTCTGAACCTCAGCAAGACAGCTCTTATAGGGTTGAGAACGTCTGGTCCCTTCAGAAGAAGATCATTCATACTCATGCCTTTGTATTTCTGGCTACTATTCCATACAATACGAACCGGTGTTGTTACCGAATGAGGGTTTGGTGCCACCAGGTGGCTTACGTACCACACTGGTCCATTCCACTCGTCCATGATTTTGTTGGTGAGTTTTATGGCTGCGCCTCGCTCGACCATTTCATGGATTTGGGTAGCATATGCGACTTTCCAGTCTGGCTCTCTGCTTAGTTGTTTTTCCATCCTTAAGAAACAAGCCTGGACTGCACTTTTGTTATTCGGGAGAGAGGCTGGATCTACCGTCCAAGGATACTTTGCATCCCAATGTGGAGCCGGTGTGTGAGCATCCCCCTTCTCGTAGGTGAGGCCTCCTTTAATGATCTCCAGTTCCCTCTCCTCTGCCAGGGTCATTTCTTTTCCTCCCGGTGGACAGTTTCCACATCGGCATCCTCCACATCTTGGCTCACATGCAGCTCCGATGCTGTCCCAGTGCCACCACTCAAGGAACTCATGGTTACTGGCAGCTGTAAATTTGGTCAGAGTCACATCCTCCTGCTGTAGCTGGGCTGTGTCAGTTGTTGGACTTGTGATTTCTTGATATTTGACAGCTGCTGTCCTCATGGAGCGAGCAAAGTGTGTTTTGGACTCATATAGTGCAACCTCCACTTCTTCAAATAAGTCGGGATGTGCTCCACCCACTGTTTTCCCCAATGGACCCTCCCACAAGACGAGGTCTCCCATGATTTTTACCCTCTGGGGAGCGAGTCTTCCCTCTCGGTGGCTAATGAGAAGTTCGACCTCTTCTGGCCTTTCCAATTCTGTAAGTTTGACTTCTGGGAAGATTTTTTTCAACTTCTCAGGTTCAATTACTTGATGCACTCTGGCGATTTCATCCAAGCCGTAGCAGACCATTTCATGAGCTCTCTCTGTCCCTTTAGGTGTCTTGACTCTGACTTTGAGGAGATACCTTAGTGTGTTCACTTTCATGGTCATACCACCAACCCCATGAACAAATAAAGTTATCTTCTCATGTCTTAACCTCAGTCTTTCAGCAGCCTTATGGGTAATGTAGTTTGTGTCTGAAGCAAGGTCAATTAAAGTCCCAATCTTCTGCCCTGCGTTCGCCGTGACTTGCATCAACATCATGATGACAGGAAGTTCAGTGAGCCCATTTCTCTGCAGTAGCTCAGACTGGCCTGAAGCATCGAGTGTCACTGCGGTTTTGTTGGAGTTGGTGAAAGCCTTTCTGCATCGATCTGCCATTTCCTGGGAAAGTTCAGACAAGATCTTCTCTTGTTCCTCTGTTAGCTTGCTTTCACCTTTGCTGTCTCTTCCACTCTTTCTCTCTTCCCCTCTTTTGACTTCTCCTTTTGGGCAGAGGAAAAAATGGTGGTCTGGGGCACCACCTTCCCTTTTACAGTCTTTGTTTCTGCATAGGAAAGTGTCTCTGCAGTATCCATCTTCATCATGGCATCCGAGACATTTTCTGCATGCTCCCAGCTTTCTTAATACAGTTTTCTTTTCAGGTAGCTTAAGTCTTTTGAACTTTCTACAGAAGAAGATCTTGTTTTTGTGCCCACTATCACCACATACACCACATACCTCATCAAGCTCTTCTTTCCTTGTGGTTTTTGTTGAGGCAATCTTTCTGTCATACTTCTTGTCCAAACGATCCGATTTTTCCACCTTCTCCTCAGTTCTGAGCTGTTCGAGTCTCTCCAGTATTCCTTCTTGACTTTTCAGGAACTTCAAGAGCATGACAAAGTGGTTGTCTGATGTGACATCGTTTCTGGGTTCAACCATGAACATAACCCAGTCTCTTTTAATGAAGTCAGGCAACTTGCTTTCAATGGATCTAATTACCAGTGGGTTATTTATGGCTCCAGAGTTTCCTAACTCTGTGAGATCTGCTAGAGCCTTCTCCACTGACTGTATGAGATCAATGACCTTTCTTGGTTGGTTCCCTTTCACATGTGGCATCTTCTCCAGCTCTTCCAGGATTTCCACTATGATGGTTGACTTGTTGCCATACCTGTTCTCCAGGACTCTGAACATGTCATCGGCAGTGGTGTAGGTTGAAAGTCTGAGGTCTTTTGAGATTTTGTCATCCACACTCTCCAGGAGTTGAATTTTCTTAACTTCAGTTGATCCGGATGGCTCTCCCTGCTTTTGCAGGCTTTCCCAGTCTTTCCTCCATCTGTGATATTCTCTCCTGCTTCCATTGAAGATAGGTAGAGAGATTGGCTTGATTCTCACTATTGGTGTGGATGTTGCCGGTTGGTGTAGTAGTTTCACTCCTGTGCCTCGCTCATTGGTCGTCCGTGCAGTGGCAAATTCAGGTCTCCTTGACTCAAGCCTGTAGTAGAATGCTCTTACGTCCTTGACTCTTCCATCTAATTCGTCTTTTAATTCTACAGGGATCCATCGCTCCCATGTTGACATTGCTGAGATGGCCTCTTTTATCCTCTTGTCCAAGAGAGCGAGGTGCACTTCATAGCCCTCTAAATTGGCACTTTCCACTGGTACATAAGCCGCTTTATCATTGGCTTTTTCTGCTTCCAGGATTGCCACAAGAAGTTCACTCCTTCCATACCTCGACCACAGGTTTGTTTGAACAATGTCTCTTATTTCCGCCAACTTTGTTTCACCTTCATTTACAGATCTATCAATGTCAGCCTCTTGCTGTTCATTAAGACCTGGTTCCTCATCCTCAGTCATGTCAGCCTCCAGTCCAATCCTGTAGTCATCGTTGGCATCGAGCATCTTTCTGAAACGATCTGAAAGCTTAGCGAATTCCTCCTTTAACTCCACTTGAAGCATGCTGCTTGCTCCTCTTGTAATGAAGTTGGCTTGTCTGGTGAAGCTGCTTTTTGCAGTGGTCCTCTCCTTTTTGAGCTGCTGGACCGACTTCCCCAGGACATCTTCCGCCATCTTGACTTCCTCTGCGTCAACAGCTTATTTCTGGATCTGAAGCCGTTTATCCTCAGGGCCAGGCCGCTCCGCGTGGTTTACAACTGTCAAGTCCTCCTCTTGTTCACCATCCAAAGGACACAGGGACAACTCAATTTTCCAACTCAATCTTTTTTATTTTTAGTTTGCCTTCAGTTGGTTGGTCTGTCCAGTAATTTAGCCAGTAAATTAGCCAGTAAATTTGCCGGTAAATTAGCCAGTAAATTAGCCAGTAAATTAGGTTGTAAACCTTTAAAGACAGAACAAAAACATTTTAATGAACTTAAATTAGTTTCAACATTTAAATAACATTCTAAATAACTAAGATGAATTAACCATTTAAGCCTTTTACCATTGGCGTCTTTGGACTGAACCTGTGAGTGAACTTGGAGTTTTCCCTCTGAAGTTTGTTCTTCTGAATGACTGACGCCCTCCATGCCTTCACAGGTGCTCCAAATAAGTGAAAATGATTGATCAGGTGACAAGCAGCTGGTTTGCTGCTGCTGGTGCACTCTGGGAAGTGTAGTTCTTTGACTCACTCCTGATATTCAGCTCAACAGGGTGCCAAAATGAAATTACATGCTACTCTAATAAATATGCTATTTTCACGAAGGCATCATAAATCAATCAGGTATGATACGTTACAACACCATACAATACAATACTTTGTACATTTTAATGGATATACATTTTGTGAGTCCAGCGTGTTTTGTACATTACAATACACAAAATCCAACAACATTCGCTTGTGTAAGAACTCAAACGCAGGCATATAGAGCATCATACGAGGAATGTGACACACAATTTGACACCAAAGAGAAAACACGAGTTGAAAATGTGCCACAGTGACATGAAGAATGCTTTTAAATGATCCAAAATTTGAGCAAACACAGCGTGAGATATTCTTGTTAAAAGGACTGTTCTCCTAGTCCAGAGCCTAAAACAGATGCATGGAACGGCAACAGATGCATGCAAACAGACTCATTGTACTGTAGCATGGCGCAAACATTTCCTTAATTTATCTCTGAATGATCTCCCTCTGAAGTTGTGCCAATTTACCTTTGTGAACAGATGCGGACAGAAATGCAGTACAGGTAATGTATTGTAACAGCAGCTGACTGGTACTGTAATTAGCCATAGAAGTAAAACAACCTTTCCGTGTTACATTAGTACATGGTTAAGCTATTCCTGGGCAGCGAATGCAATGGTTCAGCTAAGCTAACTAAAGTCTGGAGCACCAACACTTACAACAACACGGCCATAGTTCTACAGTGGCAAGAAAAAGTAAATACCTGGATTTCTGCATAAATTGGTCATAAAATTTGATCTGATCTTCATCTAGGTCACAACAATAGACAAACAGTCTGCTGTTTGACAAACTAACAACATGCAAATAATTATACGTTTTCATGTCTTTATTGAACACACCGTGTAAACATTCCCAGTGCAGGGTGGAAAAAGTATGTGAACCCTTGGATGTAATAACTGGTTGACCCTCCTTTGGCAGCAATAACCTCAACCAAACGTTTTCTGTAGTTGTGGATCAGACCTGCACAACGGTCAGGAGGCATTTTGGACCATTCCTCTTTACAAAACTGTTTCAGTTCAGCAATATTCTAGGGATGCCACAGCATCTCAATTGGGTTGAGGTCAGGACTGGGCCACTCCAGAAGGCGTATTTTTTTGTTGTTGAAGCCATTCTGTTGTTGATTTACTTCTGTGTTTTGGGTTGTTGTCCTGTTGCATCACTCAACTTCTGTTGTGCTTCTATTAGCCTAACATTCTTCTGCAAAATGTCTTGATAAACTTGGGAATTCATTTTTCCGTCGATGATAGCAAGCTGTCCAGGCCCTGAGGCAGCAAAGCAGCCCTAAACCATGATGCTCCCTCCATCATACTTTACAGCTGAGATTAGGTTTTGATGTTGGTGTGCTGTGCCTTTTTTTCTCCACACATAGTCTTATGTGTTCCTTCTAAACAACTCAACTGTAGTTTCATCTGTCCACAGAATATTTTGCCAGTAGCACTGTGGAACATCCAGGTGCACTTTTGCAAACTTAAGACGTGCAGCAATGTTTTTTGGACAGCAGTGGCTTTTTCCATGGTGTCCTCCCATGAACACCATTTTTGTTCAGTGTTTTATGTATAGTAGACTCGTCAACAGAGATGTTAGCAAGTTCCAGGGATTTCGGTAAGTCTTTAGCTGACATTCTAGGATTCTTCTTAACCTCATTGAGCATTCTGCTCTGTCCTCTTGCAAGTCATCTTTGCAGGACAGCCACTCTTAGGGAGAGTAGCAACAGTGCTGAACTTTTACCATTTATAGACAATTTGTCTAACTGTGGACTGATGAACATCAAGGCTTTTAGAGATACTTTTGTAACCCTTTCCAACTTTATGCAAGTAAAAAATTCTTAGTCGTAGGTCTTCTGAGATCTGAGGCATGGTTCACATCAGGCAATGCTTCTTGTGAATAGCAAACAAACATTTTGTGAGTGTTTTTTATAGGGCAAGGCAGCTCTAACCAACATCTCCAATTTTGTCTCATTGATTGGACTCCAGGTTAGCTGACTGATGGCCTATACCGTGTACATTTTATGACCTAGTGGACTATATAGGGAATGGGGTGCCATTTGGGACGCACACTAATCTCCTGTGGGAAGATTCTGCATGTAGACCAAAAAATCTGCCAGAACTGAATAGGATGCATGAGATAATGAGCATCATTAGTTACGGTTTCAGGGTTTTCATCACTGGTTATTTGGATGTATCAGGATTGGGCAAAGGCGGTGCTAAAACTGCTTCGCCTGTGCCCACACAGATCGGAAGGCGGGGCTTTGGCTGAGAGTTTCCTGTTGTTAGGCTGGAGACTTTGTTTTTGCTGGAACTCAATTTCTAACACTTATGAAGACAGACATTAATCACGCAGCTGGCCAAAATGACTTAAGAATTTACTTCTGTGTTAAACCGAATCAGTCGTTCCAGCAGCTCACCTTCCAGCAGCAAAATAATTCCTTGGAGGAGGCTTGGTTGGCTCTCCCCTTCTAGTCATAGTTCTTGTTGATATGTTAAAGGGGGGCTGAACTCACTGATTGCGCATGTGCTGTTCTACTGCTCATGAAGAAATACAGGATTTGGGTCTTGGGGGTGTGGTTTAATGTGTGTGTGTTATGTTGTTTGTCCCTCTTGAGTCACGAAAGCAACATTTCACCCTCAAAATAGTCCGAATTTTTCTAAGATAAATCAAGAAATCAAATTTATTTTGAAGGTTTTGGCTGGGGAGATCTTAGTCGCGCAATTTTACCTAACTAAGTGGTTTGGTGCAGTATTTCTGAAGTAAAAAAATGTGCATGAAAACTAGTAGTGCACTGCACACAGCTTCGAGTCAGCTGCTGCTGTTCTCAGGACTGATTTCTGAGAACATGTCTACCTACAACTTCAGCAAGCTGTCAAACTATTGTCACAATAAAGCTCAAATTCCACACTGTATATCAGTGCCCAAAATCACGAGCTAGTTCCATCTCTGTGTTTGTCAGTGAAGCTAGCTAGTAGCTAGCAGGCATATGTAGCAGGCAGGCCATATTAGCTAAATCAGCTCATCAAGTCATTGGCGAGTGGCAAAGTGCTTCAATGCCGTTCTACTACCAGAGTGTGTCTGTCTGGCAGTGTTTCATAGATAATCATGTTACAGAACAGGTCGCGGTGGGACACACAATGCTAGAAAATCCTTTTTGAATTTCTGAATATTGACAAGTGCAAGCAAACACACAACAGAAAATGATGTAATAGGAAACTGCCACCACTGTAGACGGCAAATTGTCAGTAGCACCGTTAAGCTAATGATCACCGTTGGACCCTTGTGGGAATTCTGTGTGTGTGTCTGTCTGTCACGTCTGTCACGTTATGTTGGTTTTTGAGGTCTTGTCTGGTTGGAGCTCTACTGTATTACGCCCTATTTGACAAGCAAGGTTGACAGCACCCTATTCTCTATAGCGGGGTTGGCCAACTTGCGGCCCGAGGGTCAAATTTGTCCCACATATGATTTTATTTGGCCCCCCAAGTTTTCTGAGCAAGAAAAAGAAAAGAAAATTAGCTCCAAGTGATTTTCATTTTGGAAATCTGTTCCAAAGTATTCACATGCATAACGAGATATACTGTATATAATCGTATACAAATGTAAGCAAGGTTTGAAATTATTATGTTTTAGTGAAACATATTTGTTGGCTTCGTTGGCTTCTTTCTGTACATTTTAGTCTACAATATATTTGTAATTATGTTCCAGCCCCCTGACCATCCGCTCAACAACAAAAAATAAAATCGGCCTGCGACTGAATGTGGTTGATGATCCCTGCTATACAATGTACTACCCCCCTGTGGGCTCTGGTCAACAGTAGTGCATGGTGTAGGAAATAGCATGGCATTTTGGATGCAGCCCAATTTGGGTGCACTACCATTATGCTGTTGAGGTGACCTAATTTATTGTTGTGATCCAGTGTATTGCAGTCAATCAATGTTGCCAGCATCCAATACACTGGCAGACTCAAGCGATCACTATCAAATGTATCAGCAAGTGGCCACTCGATAAAGGGCTTAGGGGCCAAGTGTGGGCAGGTCTGTCTGTCTGACTGTCTGTATGTTCTGCTGTAGGGTTGTAAAGGGTCGGAAACTTTCCCAGAAATTTCCAGAAATTGTCCAGACATTTTTCATGGGAAGTTTGTTTAAATTCATCAAAAAAGTTAGCTTATAACTGTGAACCGTTTTTGTGCGATACACATAATGCAATTTTAGGTCTTGTGGCATATTTTGGATAAACTATCCCCAATTGAATGGAATTGCAACCCTCTGCATGCACAGTGCATTCTTCCATCACCTGTGCAGTGCACTCTTCCATCACATGTACAAGCTGATTCTCAAGATCTTGCACACTAATGAGATGCTATTGAGCCCACACTACTACAAATCTTTTTTATTATAATTTGATTGATTTAATTAACTTTTATTTAATTAGGCAAGTCAGTCAAATTCTTATTTACAATGATGGCCTAGGAACAGTGGGTTAACTGCTGTCATGGTTGTCGTCTGGAATGGAGGACCAAAACGCAGCAGGAATGTGGATGCACATCTTGATATTTATTTAAAATAATAAGAACACCAAAAACAACGAAACGAAACGCACGAACAACAAAACAGTCTTGTCAGGCACACTCAGCAAAACAACAAACAATCTCCCACAAACACTAAACCAAACAATTACCCATTTATAGGACTCTCAATCAGAGGCAACGAGAAACACCTGCCTCCAATTGAGAGTCCAGCACCCAAACCTAAACAAAGAAAACCTAAACTAGACAACATGCAGAAATACAACCTAGAACATACACCCGAAACCCAGGAACACATAAATCAAACACCCCTCTCTAACACACAAAAAAAAACACCATACAAAACAAACATCCCTCTGCCACGTCCTGACCAAAATACTAAAGAACTGCTCCCTCTGCTGGTCAATGTAGCAAATTTTCGGTTATGTCACGCCCTGACCATAGAGAGCCTTTTATTCTCTATGTTGGTTAGGTCAGGGTGTGACTAGGGTGGGTAATCTAGGTTGTTTGTTGGCCTGGTATGGTTCCCAATCAGAGGCAGCTGTTTATTGTTGTCTCTGATTGGGGATCATATTTAGGCAGCCATTTCCCCACTGTGTTTTGTGGGATCTTGTTTGTGTGTAGTTGCCTGTGAGCACTTCATTTGCGTCACGTTTCGTTTGTTCTTTATTGTTTTTGTGCGTTTCATTCAATAAACATGTGGAACCCATATCACGCTGCGCTTTGGTCCGAATGTTAGTACGACGATCGTGACAGGTTATTGGTCCAATGCTCTAACCACTAGGCTACCTGCCACCCCAACAATACTGGGTGGGGTGAATATATTTTAAAAGACATACATGATTTTTTGTTAACTAGTAAATAGTAGCTTACAGCAAAGTGTGTTTAAATAATTTCTAACTTGTTAACAATTTTGCTAGTTTGTTTTTGCTACCAAGTGGGTTGTAGCTTGCTTGAGCCTGCTAACCGAGGGGTGTTAATTCACCTTTCCATACATGTTTAATTTAAAAACATTTATCTTACAAAGTAGTTGTTTAATATAACTGCTTTACTATTTATCTGTACATGGCAATGTATTTGGGGGTTTTTACAAAGAAAAATCTAATCTTTACAGGAAAATGCCACGGGCACTATCTGATGTGTGGAGACATTTCACTGCTGCTAATGTAGAAGGAAAAGCTATGTACATTTGCAACAAAGATGCAGAATCATCTGGCCAAGTGCATAAAGTTCCCTCAACGTTCACAACAAGCAACCTCTGACAAAAGACCCTCTACTTCTATTTGAGTTGAAAATGATGAATCAGACACCTTATCAATAGCAACAGCTCATGGCCCTCCTGGAATCAGAAGTTTTTATTTGACTCAATGGAGGAACATAGTCAGAGAAATGCTGATGAATGTCTTGCTCGAGCTCTGTACACAACTGGTTAATCTCTGATCCTCACAGGCAAAAAGATATTTGGAAGATTGGAAGAGATTTCTGAATGTTCTTCACCCAGCATACACCCCTCCAACCAGACATGCTTTATCTACTCATTTGCTGGATGCAGAGTTCAACAGAGTTCAAGTGAAGGTCAAGCAAATCATAGAGAAAGCAGGCTGTATTGCAGTCATCTCTGATGGGTGGTCGAATGTTCGTGGGAAAGGAATAATTAACTACATAATCTCCCCCCCTCAACCAGTATTCTACAAGAGCACAGACACAAGGGACAACAGACACACCGGTCTCTATATTGCAGATGAGCTGAAGGCAGTCATCAATGACCTTGGACCACAGAAGGTATTTGCACTGGTGACAGACAATGCTGTGAACATGAAGGCTGCTTGGTCTAAAGTGGAGGAGTCCTACCCTCACATCACACCCATTGCTGTGCTGTCTGCTCTTCAAGGACATCATGGCACTGAAAACAATGGATACACTCTACAAGAGAGCCAAGGTGAAGGTTGGTGAAGGGTCATCAAGTTATAGCAGCAATCTACCTCACCAAGCAAAGTGATAAGAATAAGAGCACCACATTGAAGCTGCCCAGCAACACCCATTGAGGTGGTGTTGTCATCATGTTTGACAGTCTCCTGGAGGGGAAGGAGTCTCTCCAGGAATTTGCCATATCACAGTCTGCCGATCTGGACAGCCTCATCAAGAGGATCCTCCTGGATGATGTATTTTGGGGAGATTGGTAAGCAGCCTGAAACTCCTGAAACCTATAGCAGTAGCCATTGCATGTATTGAGGGAGACAATGCCATCCTGTCTGATGTTCAGACTCTGCTTGCAGATGTAAGAGAAGAAATCTGTACTGCCCTGCCCACTTCACTGTTGCTCCAAGCAGAGGAAACTGCAGTTCTGAAATACATAAAAAAGCAATGAAGACTTCTGCCTGATGCCCATACACGTACATGTTGGACCCCAAGTATGCTGGCAAGAGCATCCTGTCTGGTGCAGAGATCAACAAGGCCTATGGTGTCATCACTACCGTGTCTCGGTTCTTGGCAGTCTGGCGAAGTACACTTCCAAGCAAGGGCTTTGGGATGGAGATGCAATATGGCAGTCGTGCCAACATATCTCATCAGCCACCTGGTGGAAGGGACTTTGTGGATCTGAGGCTCTTTCCCCTGTTGCCTCCATCATCCTCAAAATCCCACCAACATCAGCTGCCTCAGAGCGCAACTGGTCCTTGTTTGGGAACACACACACCAAAGCACGCAACAGGCTGACCAATACAATGGTTGAAAAATGGGTGGCTATCCGGACAAATTTGAGTCTTTTTGAGCCTGACAATAAGCCATCCTCAACAAGGGTAGAAAATGACAGTGAAGATGAGGCCTCAGATTCTGATGTTCAGAGGTGGACATTGAGGAGGTCCAGGGAGAAGACATGGAAGCCTGAGAGGAAGACAACCAAAGCTTTACTTTCTAGACTATCATTTTACAGATGTATGTTGAAAACGTTTTTGGGAGATGTGATGGATCATTGGGGATCATTCAATATTCCCTTCCTTTTGTTGTTCAGTGAAATCTTCCCATGTGAGGAGTCAACTCATTTAATTTAGTTCAATTCGTAACTAAATAGTTTTTTTCATTTCTATTGGTGGATCATTTGCAATTATGTCTAATTATGATAAGGTAAAAGGTTTCTGTCTCCATATGATATGGTAAATATATCCAATGCAAAAAACATCTACATTTAAATGGTATTAATATTAATTTGCATATATTTCCATTAATTCCCATATATTCCTGTTAATTCCCACGGAAAGTTTCCACCTCTGAATATTCCCCAAAATGTGAAACCCTATTCTGCTGTGCAATTGGATAGAGCGCAATCAGTGCAGCTGTTTCTTCGTGCATGACAACTTTCCCTAGGCGATACCATCCCGTGTTAAGTGTGAAAGTGGGCATGATCAAAATTTTAATTTATGTCCAACATTATGCTTTTTACACTTTGTAGTACATTTGTACACTGGAATAATTTTGACTAATATCGATGCCGTTTCCAACCAGATAAATCGGTTTTTAAGCTCTATGGCCAGGAAACATTGGTGCCGTGCAACAGGTGTGTAATCATGGATATAACTATTAGAATGGACATGCCCATCAAGTCAACAGTCTGTGATGGGCGAGGGGCTTGGTCACTTCTAGTAATTCTATTTCTATGTGTGAAATTTGATAGTAAAGCTCTGTGTTCGCTCAATGTTGTTGCTATGCAAACCATAACAGATAATGTAATCATAGACAATTCTCTATGTGTGTAATTCGGTTTTGTTTTGCTCAGAGAGAGCCCAAGGCCACAGTTTGCGGATAGTGCGTATATCGGGGACAAGGTTACTAGCTTGTGAATCTGTTGGCTTGCTGAGTTTCCAAGTTGCTCTGAAAAATATACCATCCTAGTCAAAATGAGACACAAGACTCTGTTTTTGTAATAATTATGTGAATTAATTCTGCCCTCTTTTCATTTTAGATCAATGTAAATTTCAGGTCAACTGACTACTGTACTCACATACAGTCATTGGGCAGACTCTGAAGTTTGACATCACAAAAACACAATGCCCTGACACCGGTTAACTTATCCTGTTCTCTCAAAAAAACATATTTAGTTGTTGTAGACACCTGAAAAGGCGTATCAGGGAGTGGGGGGAAAAAACAGCTTCTTTCCCCATCCGGCCCCCCCATTTATTCGGACTCTAATTCATTCAAATGCATTCATTTCACACCGCAGCCCTGTGATTTGAAAAATGTCCCTGCCACTTTGAAATGTTCACCTAGCCACTAATACATGCACGTTTTCCTTCTCCCTCTCGCAGTGAGCAGACCAGCACCAACATTTTAAACTTTAGCATTGCTGAACCCTGCTCCACCTACGCTGCTCAACACTTTCCCTCCCTCTCTCTCTTTATCTCTCCCTCTTTCCCTCTCTCGCTCATTCTCTCCTTCTCCTACTGTCTTGCTTTGTCTCTCTCTTTATCTCTTGCGCTCTCTGTGTAACAGCAGGTTTACATTTCACTTGACAACAGGTCCAGGACCTGTACAGTTTTTTAGGTCATAATACATAATGTCATACAGCATATACCCCATATGTCAGCATATAGTTTAATACATAGTTTAATATAATTGATTATGTATTATGCTGTTTGCAAATCAACAGAGGGCCTGTTCTGTGAGTATAGGAATCTGGAGCATAAACCAGGATACATAGAATGTGTCCCAAATGCCAACCTACTCCCTACATATTGCATTACTATCGGTTCCTCGTCAAAATAAGTGCCATTTATAGAGAATATGCTGCTATTTGGGATGCACCCATAGACAGCCTGTGATTACAAGCTTAGCGATATGGCTGCATAAAGTTATTAAACTGACCCTAGGACCTTCTGTGGGTTTAGATCTAATGTGACATGCTTGGGGTCACAGCAATGCAGGGCTATAGGAATGCCTCCTCTCTACCGGGGGGGTCATAGGAAAGCTTTTCTGATAGGAATCACACAGGGGGGTGGAATGCAGGATGTAATATCTCCTGCTGTGGGTTCATTTGTTACCTTTGCACTATGTTTGAGTGGTGTGTGTGTGTTCGTGTGTGTGTGTGTGTGTGTGTGTGCGTGTGTGCGTGTGTGCGTGTGTGTGTGCGTGTGTGTGTGTGTGTGTGTATGCGTATAAAACAAGGAACATTCTGACAAGTGGGGACATTTCGCCGGTTCCCACAAGAAAAAGGGCTATTTTAGGTTTGTTTACAATTAGAGTTAGGTTTAATTTTAGGTTTTTACCTTTATTTAACTAGGCAAGTCGGTTAAGAACAAATTCTTATTTTCAATGATAGCCTAGGAACAGTGGGTTAACTGCCTTGTTCAGGGGCAGAACAATAGATTTTAACCTTGTCAGCTCAGGAATTTGATATTGCAACCTTTTGGTTACTGGTCCAACACTCTAACCACTAGGCTACCTGCCACCCCAAGGGTTAGAGGATAGAAAAATAGGATTTTGTCCCCACAAGGATAGTAAAACAAATGTGTGTGCGTATTAGTACACACACAAAAATGGCTAAAACACTGTCATGGGGATACCTCGTGTGTGTGTGTGTTGACAGTGATGCACTGGCTCACAACAGGAAATGAGGTCACCTCAACAGCATAATGGTAGTGCAACCAAATTGGTGTGCATCCAAAATGGCACGATATTTCCTACATAGTGCACTACTGTTGACTAGAGCCCACAGAAGGGTTGTACACTGTATAGAGCGGGGATATTCAACTCTTACCTTACGAGGTCTGGAGCCTGCTGGTTTTCTGTTCTACCTGATAATTAATTACAGCCACCTGGTGTCCCATGTCTATATCAGTGCCTAATTAGAGGGGAACAATGAGAGAAAGCAGTGGAATTGGCTTCGAGGTCACGAGTTGAGTTTGAGAGGTCTAGAGAATAGGGTGCTATTTTAGATGCGACCTTTGTTGTCAAAAAGGGCGTTGTACAGTAATGCTCCAACCAGACAGATAAGACCTCAAAAAACAACATAATGTGACACACACAGAAACAAACACACACACACACATACACACACCCAAACAGTCTGAAACAACAAGTATTTGATAGAATTACCACAAGGGTCCAATGGTGATTATTAGCTTAACAGCGCTACTGACAGCTCGCCACGCTACACTGGTGGCGGATTCCTGATACATAATTTCCTGTTGTGTGTTTGTTTGCTCACTGGAGCGACAGTCCTGACATTCTGATAAGAGACTGACAATGTGCCCTTGAGGGAGCTGGGGGAAAAAATTGCATCAGATATTGGGCCTTATCGGGGGAGTGTGTGTAAGGGAGTTGGGCACCAGTCGCTGGGGCGGTTTGGTTCACTTTCTCACAGGAGAGAAAGATAGGGGGACTAAAGAGCGATAGGTAGATGGATATATAGAGAGAGAGAGAGAGATCAACTGGGATTATTTCGTTTCACTTAGCATGCAAAATGCCCGGGACACAAGCGAGAGCGAGAACCATTTTCTGGGGCCTTTTTGGGAGATTAACTGTGAGGGAGTAGGGTCAGAGCAACCCACACTTGGCAACTGCACAAGCGAGGGAGAGAAAATGAAAGGAAAACTGCAGGCATCAGATGATTCCAGCGCAGTCATGACAGGCCACATTTAGAGAGACCGTGGGGGGCGAGCTCTGAGTTTGACTTGTTAGGCCGCCGCCTCGCCGATCCATCTGTCGTCGCGGCTGGTCCGGGCTGGCGGTAAATTAATCCGCTTCGCTTGACTCATGCCGCCGTTTTCTCAACAGAGCACCTAGGATCTGGGAAAGGACATTTTCCCTCAGATTTCACACATGGCCTACATGAAAAGGTCGGTGCGGGTTTATTCTGCTGCTGAACATCAACTGAACATATTACAAATGTTGGCTAATGTAATTCAGAGGAGCATGAGTGATGCGAGTGGAAAGCAGTTATAGAATCCCATATACAGTGCCTCTTGACTAATTGCACATTTTGTTGTGTTACAGCCTGAATTCAAAATAGATTCAATATTTTTTTTCTCACCTACATCTACACACAATACCCCATAATGTGAAAGTGAATACGTTTTCAGAAATGTTTGCAAATTTAAAGAAAATGAAACAAATAAATATCTAATTTACATACGTTTTCACACCCCTTTGCTATGACACAATGCACACAGTTGAGCTCAGGTGCATCCAATTCCCTTTGATCATCTTTGAGATGATTGGAATCCACCTGTGGTCAATTCAATTGTTTGGACATGATTTAGAAAGAAACACACGTGTCTATATAAGGTCCACAGCAGGACCTTGGTGGCACCTTAATTGGGGAAGACGGACTTGTGGTAATGGCTAGAGTGGAATAGGTGGAATGGTATCAAATACAACAAACAAATGTTTTACATGTGTTTGATGTCATTCCATTTGCTTCATTTCAGCCATTATTGTGAGCCATCCTCCCCTCAGCAGCCTCCACTGATAAGATCCTACAGTTGACAGTGCAAGTCAGAGCAGAAACTATACCAGTCCCATGTGGCTCAGTTGCAACGCCAAGGTTGTGGGTTCGATTCCCACGGGGGACCAGTACAGAGAAAAAAAGACCAAAAAAATGTATGAAATGTATGCATTCACTACTGTAAGTCCCTCTGGATAAGAGCGTCTGCTAAATGACTAAAATGTAATACCATGAAGTCCAGGGAACTATCCGTAGATCTCTGAGATTTGTGATGAGGAATGTATCCGGGGGAAGGTTATAAAACTATTTCTAGACTCTAAATAGATGGTGCCAATGAACATCCTGATGTTTTACATTCTCCCAACCAATTGCGCTATTTTGTTATTTTGTTATTTTTGATTTTTGCATTTTGTGTAACTTGTTTTTTAACTTATTGTGTATATAATGTTGCTGCTACCGTCTCTTATGACCGAAAATAGCTTCTAGACATGAGAACAGCAATTACTCACTGCGGACTTGAAGAACATTTTTCCTTTAACGAGTCCGACGAGAAGGGTATCGTGCTTTCACTGGAACAGGCCCAGATCCACGCATTTTGCGTGAAGAAAAGACGCAGGAAATGGGGCCGCAGATCGGCAGCCTTCTGAGAATCCGTAGGCGAGCGAGTAAACTCCCATTGCCATCCGTTGTTCTTGCTAACGTGCAATCATCGGAAAATAAAATTGAGGACCTACGATTAAGTTTATCCTATGTACGGGACATCAAAAACTGCAACATCTTAACATCTTTCAGCCACCAAGACGTGGCTGAACAACAATACAGACAATATAGAGCTAGCGGGATTTTCCATGCACCGGCAGAACAGAGACGCTACCTCTGGTAAGATGAGGGGTGGGGCTGTGTGTCTATTTGTCAATAGCGATGTATAAAATTAAAGAAGTCTCGAGGTATTGCTCGCCTGAGGTAGAGTACCTTATGATAAGATGTAGACCACACTATCTACCAAGAGAGTTCTCATCTATATTATTCGTAGCCGTCTATTTACCACCACAGAACAAAGCTGGCACTAAGCTGACCGCTCTCAACTAACTCTATAAGGGCATAAGCAAAGAAGAAAATGTTCACCCAGAAGCGGCACTCCTAGTGGCCGGGGACTTTAATGCCGGCCACACTTAAATCAGTTTTACCAAATTTTTACCAGCATGACACGTGCTTCCAGACAAAAAAAAATCCTAGACCATCTTTACTCCACACACAGAGATGCATACAAAGCTCTCCCTCAACCTCCATTTGGCAAATCTGACCATAATTCTATCCTCCTGATTCCTGCTTATAAGAAATCCCGCTATGCCCTCAGACAAACCATCAAACAAGCAAAGCGTCAATACAGGATTAAGATTGAATCCTGCTATACCAGCTCTGATACTCGTCCGATGTGGCAGGGCCTGAAAACTATTACGGATTACAAAGAGAAACCCAGATGCGAGCTGCCCAGTGACGCGAGCCTACCAGACAAGCTAAAGGCCTTTTATGCTCGCTTCGAGGCAAGCAACACTAAAGCATGCACTAGAGCACTAGCTGTTCTGGATGACTGTTCACATCGGCCTTTAAACAGGTCAACATTCACAAAGCTACTGGGCCAGACGGATTACCAGCACGTGTACTCAAAGTATGTGCGGACCAACTGTCAAGTGTCTTCACTGACACTTTCAACCTCTCCTTGACCGAGTCTGTAATACCTACATGTTTCAAGCAGACCACCATAGTCCCTGTGCCCAAGGAAGCGAAGGTAACCTGCCTAAATGATTACCGTCCTGTGGCATTCACGTCGGTAGCCATGAACTGCTTTGAATGGCTGGTCATGGCTCACATCAACAGCATCCTCAAATCAAATAAAATCTAAGTTTATTTGTCATGTGCGCCAAATACAACACGAATACAACCTTACAGTGAAATGCTTACTTACAGGCTCTAACCAATAGTGCAAAAAAGGTATTAGGTGAACAATAGGTAAGTAAAGAAATTAAAACAACTGTAAAAAAGACAGTGAAAAATAACAGTAGCGAGGCTATATACAGTAGCAAGGCTATAAAATTATCGAGGCTACATACAGACACCGGTTAGTCGGGCTGATTGAGGTAGTATGTACATGTAGATATGGGTCTAGGGTTTCCTCCTGGAAACCCTAGACCCACTCCAATTTGCATACCACCCCAACAGAACCACAGATGACGCAATCTCAATCGCACTCCACACTGCCCTTTCTCACCTAGACAAAAGGAACACCTATAGTTGAAGTCGGAAGTTTACATACACCTTAACCAAATACATATAAACTACATTTTTCACAATTCCTGACATTTAATCCTTGTAAAAATTCCCTGTCTTAGGTCAGTTAGGATCACCAGTTTATTTTAAGAATGTGAAATGTCAGAATAATAGTAGAGAGAATGATTTATTTCAGCTTTAATTTCTTTCATCACATTCCCAGTGGGTCAGAAGTTTACATACACTCAATTAGTATTTGGTAGCATTGCCTTTAGATTGTTTAACTTGGGTCAAACATTTTGAGCAGACTTCCATAAGCTTCCCACAATAAGTTGGGTGAATGTTGGCCCATTCCTCCTGACAGAGCTGGTGTAACTGAGCCAGGTTTGTAGGCCTCCTTGCTCACACACGCTTTTTCAGTTCTGCCCACCAATTTTCTATGGGATTGCCATCAGTGCTTTGTGATGGCCACTCCAATACCTTGGCTTTGTTGTCCTTAAGCCATTTTGCAACAACTTTGGTAATATGCTTGGGGTCATTGTCCATTTCGAAGACGTATTTGCGACCAAGCTTTAACTTCCTGACTGATGTCTTGAGATGTTGCTTCAATATATCCACATCATTTTCCTGCCTCATGATGCCATCTATTTTGTGAAGTGCACCAGTCCCTCCTGCAGCAAAGCACCCTACAACATGATGCTGCCACCCCTGTGCTTCACGGTTGGGATAGTGTTCTTCGGCTTGCAAGCCTCCATCTTTTTCCTCCAAACATAACGATGGTCAAACAGTTCTATTTTTGTTTCATAAGACCAGAGGACATTTCTCCAAAAAGTACGATCTTTGTTCCCATGTGCAGTTGCAAACTGTAGTCTAGCTTTTTTATGGTGGTTTTGGAGCAGTGGCTTCTTCCTTGCTGAGCGGCCTTTCAGGTTATGTCGATAAAGGACTCGTTTTACTGTGGATATAGATACTTTTGTACCTGTTTCCTTCAGCGTCTTCACAAGGTCCTTTGCTGTTGTTCTGGGAATGATTTGCACTTTTCGCACCAAAGTACATTCATTTCTAGGAGACAGAACGCGTTTCCTTCCTGAGCGATATGACGGCTGCGTGGTCCCATGGTGTTTATACTTGAGTACTATTGTTTGACAGATGAACGTGGTACCTTCAGGCGTTTGGAAATTGCTCCCAAGGATGAACCAGACTTGTGGAGGTCTACAATTTTTTTTCTGAGGTCTTAGCTGATTTCTTTTGATTTTCCCATGATGTCAAGCAAAGAGGCACTGAGTTTGAAGGTAGGCCTTGAAATACATCCACATGTACACCTCAAATGATGTAAATTAGCCTATCAGAAGCTTCTAATGCCATGACATCATTTTCTGGAATTTTCCAAGCTGTTTAAAGGCACATTATAAGTGAAATAATCTGTCTGTAAACAATTGTTGGAAAAATTACTTGTGTCATGCACAAAGTAGATGACCTACCCGACTTGCCAAAACTATAGTTTGTTAACAAGAAATTTGTGGAGTGGTTGAAAAACCAGTTTTAATGACTCCAACCTAAGTGTATGTAAACTTCCGACTTCAACTGTATGTGAGAATGCTGTTCATTGACTACAGCTCAGCATTCAACACCATAGTGCCCATGAAGCTCATCACTAAGCTTAGGACTCTGGGACTAAACACCTCCCTCTGCAACTGGATCCTGGACTTCCTGACGGGCCGCCCCCAGGTGGTAAGAGTAGGCAACAACACGTCTGCCACGGTGTGTACTTAGTCCCCTCCTGTGTTCGCTGTTCACCCACAACTGTGACCAAACACAACTCCAACACCATCATTAAGTTTGCTGATGACACAACAGTGGTAGGCCTGACACCGACAACGATGAAACAACTTATAGGGAGGAGGTCAGAGAACTGGCAGTGTGGTGCTAGGACAACAACTTATCCCTCAATGTGAGCAAGAGAAAGGAACTGATCGTGGACTACAGGAAAATTAGCCTTTTAAAATGCTAAACTTGGATTAGCTAAAGATAATGGGCCTCTGTACGCCTATGTAGATATTCCATTAAAAAATTAACTGTTTCCAGCTACAATAGTCATTTATAACATTAACAATGTCTACACTGTATTTCTGATCAATTTGATGTTATTTTGATGGGCAAAAAAATGTGTTTCTTTCAAAAACAAGGACATTTCTAAGTGACCCCAAACTTTTGAACGTTAGTGTATATATACAAAACTCACACTTGTCTTTTCTTACTGGGACTGACTTTGCTGATAGCTACTTTTATTGAGGATGAACTAACTGTAGTCGATAAGAACGTCTGCTAAATTACTAAGATGTAATTGTAAAATGTGGAGCTTGTAGTTGTATCTCTATTTATATTACAGCTTAGCCATATAGTACAATAAACACAAAGAGACTACATGATGTGTAAAAGCCCTGGAACATACATATGTCCTCATATAGTTTGTATTCACATATTCTTATGTGTGCATATACATCATTGGTAAAGGCTCACGAGAGATATACACTATGCGTAATGAACAGAGAACATCTCAACTCATTTGAAGGATAAGATCTAGAGAAGGCCAAAGTCATCATGGATCAATTCAAAGTCATGAACATGTACTCAATCAACCAAAAATACGCTTTGTTTTGCATGGTAGAGGAGATCTGTTTGTGTTAAATGGGGCTAAAAAACTGCACGATTCCCTTTTTTCCTGCTCTCATGGTTGGACCATGTCTTAGGACTACCTCGCATGATGACTCCTTGCTGTCCCCAGTCCACCTGGCCGTGCTGCTGCTCCAGTTTCAACTGTTCTGCCTGCGGCTATGGAACCCTGACCTGTTCACCGGACGTGCTACCTATCCCAGACCTGCTGTTTCAACTCTCTAGAGACAGCAGGAGTGGGAGAGATACTCTCAATGATCGGCTATGAAAAGCCAACTGACATTTACTCTTGAGGTGCTGACTTGTTGCACCCTCGACAACTAATGTGATTTTTATTATTTGACCATGCTGGTCATTTATGAACATTTGAACATCTTGGCCATGTTCTGTTATAATCTCCACCTGGCACAGCCAGAAGAGGACTGGCCACCCCTCATAGCCTGGTTCCTCTCTAGGTTTCTTCCTAGGTTTTGGCCTTTCTAGGGAGTTTTTCCTAGCCACCGTGCTTCTTTCACCTGCATTGCTTGCTGTTTGGGGTTTTAGGCTGGGTTTCTGTACAGCACTTTGAGATATCAGCTGATGTAAGAAGGGCTATATAAATACATTTGATTTGATTTATTGAATCAGAAGCATTGTCACTATTGATAGAGAGCGTGTGTAGGTAGAGGTTTATATATAGATCTGTGATCTTCTATGATAGCAAATGGGTGTGAAAAAGATATTAGCGATGCACTGCCATCCAACCATTACTGGATCTGGGTGTGAGTGTCTATTTGAACACTTTAAGGGTGTAGTACAGTGTCTTCAGAAATTGTTCACACCCCTTTGCTTTTTCCACTTTTTGATGTGTTACAGCTTGAATTTAAAATGGATTAAAATTTGAGTTGTCGTCACTGGCCTACAAATAATATCGCATGAATAACAAATGAGAAGCTGAAATGTCTTGAATCAATAAGTATTCAACCCCGTTGTTAATAAGTTGCATGGGCTCACTTTGTGTGCAATAATAGTGTTTAGCATGATTTTATTCTGACTACCTCATCTCTCTACCCCAGACATACAATTATCTGTAAGGTCCCTCAGTCGAGCAGTGAATTTCAAACACAGATTCAACCAGAAAGACCAGGGAGGTTTTCCAATGCCTCACAAACAAGCGCACGTATTGGTAGACAAAATACAATAAAAAGCAGACATTGAATACCCCTTTGAGCATGGTGAATTTATTAATTACTCTTTGGGTGGTGTATCAATACACCCAGTCGCTACAAAGACACATGCGTCCTTCCTAACTCGGTTGCTGGAGAGGAAGGAAACTGCTCAAGGATTTCACCATGAGGCCAATGGTGACTTTAAAACAGTTACAGAGTTTGGCTGTGATAGGAGAAAACTGAGGATTGCTCAACAACATTGTAGTTACTCCACAATACTAACCTAATTAGAGTGAAAATAAGTAAGCCTGTACAGAATAAAAATATTCCAAAACATATACTGTGTGGCAAAGCAATTCACTTTTTGTCCTGAATACAAAGTGTTATGTTTGGGAAAATCCAATTCAACACATTACTGAGTACTACTCTCCATATTTTCAAGCATATAGAGTTTTCAGGAGAAAAAATAAATGGAATGGAGCTAAGCACAGGCAAAATCCTAGAGGAAAACCTGGTTCAGTCTTCTTTCCAGTAGGCACTGAGAGATGAATTCCCCTTTCAGCAGAAGAATAACCTAAAACACAAGGCCAAATCTAAACTGGAGTTTCTTACCAAGAAGACAATGACTGTTTCTAAGTGGCCGAGGTACAGTTTTGACTTAAATCTACTTGAAAATCTATAGCAAGACCTTAACATGGTTGTCTGGCAATGATCAACAACCAATTTGACAGAGTTGAAGAATTATGAAAAGAATAATGGGCAAATGTTGCTCAATCCAGGTGTAGAAAGCTCTTAGAAACTTACCCAGAAAGACTGACAGCTGTAATCGCTGCCAAAGGTGCTTCTACAAAGTATTGACTCAGGGGTGTGAATACTTATGTAAATTAGATATTTATGTATTTATGTATTTTTTCACTTTTTCATTGTGGGGTATTGTGTGTAGATGGTTGAGAAAATATATATATATATTTAATCAATTTTGAATTCAGGCTGAAACACAACAAAATGTGGAATAAGTCAAGGGGTATGAATACTTTCTGAAGGCACCGTAAATTGGCTAAATAGAATTATTAAACCGGTCCATCTCACCACGACCTCTGGATGGGATGGTGATGGGAGGAAAAGACAACACGCATGAAAGATAGGCATGTTAAAGCAGTCCTCTGTAGCTCAGTTGAAAGAGCATGGCCCTTGCAATGCTAGGATAGTGGGTTCAGTTCCTGGGAACACCTGTATGTAAAATGTATGCATGCATGACTACAGTAAGTTGCTTTGGATAAAAGTGTCTTCTAAATGGCATATAAATATATTTCAAATCAGCAAAATCACTGAAACCTACAGTATAAAGGTTAGGTGATTGAGAGGAAGAGAGTGAAACCCAGCGGGTTGACTTTGCTTCAGGCCCGTTTATTATTACTCCTAGGGACGCCGGCGACGGGCGGGACAATAAGACGCAACGTTTTATTCATGGTGGAACGTTGGCGTCTATATTACAGCGCTATTTCACTTCAGATCAATTGAATTAATGTGAGAATAGGAGAGAGCGAGTTAGCTCCGCAGTGCATCTATATCAAAGCTAAAACCTGAATCGTCCAGTGGGATGTGTTGTTGCTGTTTTCCTCTCCGGAAACATCCCAATGGAAGCCATAACTTCAAAACAAACAACAGCCCACTTTGTAGGCCGCTTTGTTTCTTTTAGTTTGTTTGCATTGTTTTCATGGATTTATAATAGAAGTTGATGCTGGCAGAAATTCATAGTTATAACAGTGTACACAAGTGGCCTCCCCGTTTCCCCAATGCGTTTAGGAAGGGAGGAGGGTGAGCGCCAGACGATGTGGGGTAGTTTTTTACCATCCTGGTTAAATTAGAAGACTGAGACTAAGCCCGTTGGCGTCGACGATGTGGGATATATTGGCTTTGTTATATTTGTTTTTTTTTCCTCTCTCGAGCAAAATCCACTTGATGTCTTCAAAAGGTAAAAGGGCCCTGTGAGGCCGGCAGCAGATTGAAAAGCAGTAAGAACAGTGTAAGATGAAAGAATCTGGAAGGAAATTAAGGAACTTTATTAAATTGTTTTCCCGTCTGTTGACTATAGGGACTAGAGGGAGTGGGAAGTCACATTGGTTTGGGAAGGTTGTTGAGACAGGAAGGAGGATGCCCTATGCTATTAGTCATGTACTGTTCACTGATGGGGGGAAAATACCCTAGATTATGTGTACAACATCCTACACACACAGAACCCTCACCCTTAGGTACATGATGACACACACACACAGAGAAAGACACACGCACACAGATCACACACGGGAAAACACAAAAACACACACACACACGTAACGGAGTTAAGAACATGCCGGAAACTTCATCCACAGAAATGTTGCCAATGGAGCTATTGAATATGATCCTTTTTCTAAAGCTCAATCGGTTCGTACATTTATAAGTGGGTGGTCACGTGTGTTGGTGAGGTAGAGGACCCTGGTTTAAGCTCAGTCAGAGGCAAGTTCAGGGAGACGGCGCTATATGCAAATCTAGCACACTGACGCCGGTTATACACACACACCGGTGTGTTTAAAGTTTTAACAAATCGTGCTATGAAAGTGTCTTCAAAAGAAACCAGAAACCCTCTCAACAACACCGGCACTCGCCAGGGAGGCCAAAATGAGGTCTATGTAAGTCCTTCTAAAATATCACGCGGCACCCTCGGGTTACCACACGTGATGACTCAAAGCTGACCGAGAGCAGGTCTCACGCAGCCCGCTGAGGACATGGACATACACACAGACACACACACACACACAGGACTACAGCCATGCCTCACGCACGTACACACACAAACACACAGCCCTGACATTTAAACACAAGGACCTTTATCTAAGATTCTGCGTATGCCCAAGGGCTGTAGGAGGCTGCAGGTAGGTAATCCACATGACATTCGCAACATGTCCTGACCGCATCAGCTGCCCCCCTGAGCGCTCCGCTGTGATTCTGGGAATATGCGTGACAGCAGGCGAGGCCCTGCCCGACTTCCAATGAGGCACTTTATTTCATCAGACGAAGGGGCTTGGTAACTCATCAGGCTGACGTCACCACTCAAGACCTCTTAAGTGTGCTACTGGAGTACGGCTGATATGAGAGGTACAGGGATCATACGTGCAAATGTTAATGTTTGCTGAACACATACACTAAACATGGGTGTGCATACGTGGGCATGCTCGGCGCACGTATACTAGACATGTATACGCATAGGTGGGTAAGTGTGTGTGGGCACGCATACCTGCCTGCGTGAGCTTAAGTTCAAGGCTAAGTGCAAGGTTGATCTCTACCAGTTTCTAGGGTGAGAGGGTCACCTACCACCCCCAGATGAAGGTCCAAGGTGTGGGTGGGTGAGTGGAGGGGAGGTCTTTCCAACCCCTCAACCTTTCTGTCCTCACAGGGTAAAGTACCGAAGGGCAAGAGAGGAAAGGAAAGGGAAAACCTATTCAGAGAGAAGTGGGAGGAGAGAGAGAGGTTTTGATAGAGAGAGTGGAGAGGGGTGACGTGAGGATGAAAATTGATTTATAGCAGTGCCAGGAGACGCAGCACTCTGGCAACATAAAAAGCGTATGGCGAGGCCCTTCCCACTGCCTGGTAATTGCTGCAGGGGTCTCGACGGACCTCACCAGAGATCTGTGAGTGGAGATCTGTGAGTGTGCACTCCGACTTTTTATTTTTGAACTCCACTCAAGTAGTCGCCAGAGGTGAGATGGAGCAACACACACGTTCTGGCAAACACACTCACACAAACACTAGCCCAACCTTTTTTGTTCAACCACCCAGTCTTTCAAAAGTAGGGCACTCCAACTGCCCTGCAAGTGTACTACAGTGAGGAAGGTAGTCTGCCTAATAATGCCTTCTAACTCCCAGCATGCAACAGGAGAGCTTTTCAGAGATGGGATGAGATATGGCGTATATACAGTAATCCCACATGTCATGCACTTTTCACGGGCCTGTTCAACTGCTAGCGCCGTATGGAATTTCTGCTTTGAGAAATAAAAATCATGACATGCAAGGAGAAGTAGTAGTGGGGCTATGTTGGACTTCGATGCAACAATGCAATAAATGGATAACATATTTCTGCTGAATTTGTTTTTTTAAATGACCTTTATTTAACTAGGCAACTCAGTTAACAACAAATTCTTATTTTACAATGACGGCCTACCCCGACCAAACTCTCCCCTTAACCCGGACGAAGCTGGGCCAATTGTGCGCCACCCTATGGGACTCCTGATCACAGCCGGTTGTGATACAGCCCGGGATCGAACAAGGGTCTATAATGACACCTCTAGCACTGAGATGCAGTGCCTCAGACCGCTGCGCCACTCAAGAGCCTTATATCTCCTGATGATGAAATTGGCTAAGCGTGAAGTCAAACGGTATGTTAAGTCATAGTTAATGTAATGTATGCCAAAGTCTGTACAAGTATTACAAGTGTCTACGAGTCAGAAATGTGTTAACTGTATACATGCCCTTCTGATAGAAATTAATTCGCTAGAGAAGAACTAGTCCCACATCACTACTTCATTACCATACTTCCCTCTGTGCTGTGATCTGTGATGTGTTGGTGATTTAAACCACAGGGCTGTTTTATGGGCCCTCTGTTTGCCTCTGACAACACTGCAATTTACTGGAGCACTCTGCAGTGTGAGGGGGCTGCAGCACGGGGCCAGACACAGCCAGAGCCAAGCCCAGGCCCAGTCGATACTGCTGACAAAGACTGGGGGTGGAGGGGGAGTGAGGGTCTATACAGCTGGAATTCGGCTCCCATCCAAAGCTACGCTACTGGGAGGAAAGTTGGCTGAATATGGTAGGAAGACACAGAAGTGTTCAAACACACACAAACGAACACACTCACACACACACGCATACACACGCGCGCGGCTCAATGGCATTTATTTTTCTCTGCAGGGTTTATACTTCTCTGTCCTCACAAAGAGAGTAGCTGTGGAGCTTGACCTTTTTGTTTCCTCTTGAGCTGAGGGTGAACTCAAAGATGCAGTCGGAGGATACAGGGAAAATACTCAAGGCTCAGGTCGAACAGTGTATAGACCACTGCGAGCCACTTCATTAGAGGATGTGTACTTTAAACGGTACTTGTAGGAGTCCAAGAAGTTCAAGGCCAATTAAAACACCCATAAATATATTCACGTACACATCATGTTTCCATTTCCTATCACAGTGTTCCAAGCAAGCATCTAAAATAGCAATTACAAAGACACAACCTCATTCTTATGTCTGTATTTGTGTATAGAACAAAACAAAAATACCAACCGTTGAGGGATACAGGCTACATGGAAAAAAAGTTCATCATAAAAAATGGCTTTCTCCAATGGCTCAACAGACATCATCCTCACAGAAATCCACGTTATGTACACCTGTATTCGTTTCAAGGTTGACTGGAACCATTTTTAGGAGGAGTTAGGAAACATAATATAGACACTGCCAGAAGTTACAGTATGTGGAGCACAAAACACACACACTGAGGAACACAGAGACAGAGAGACAGAGAGAGAGAGGGAAAGAGACAGAGTGACAGAGTGACAGAGAAAGGACAGAAAGCGTGAGAGAGAGAGAGAGAGAGAGACCGAGATAGCCGGCTGCAGGAATGCCAGATTAACACAGCGTTAGGGTGGCTAACTTAAAAAAACATAATGATGACTTGCCGCAAACCCCCAGTGCTCAATAATAGATGCCCCCTTTGTTCTCGCTCGTCGGCCAACTTCTGAGATTCAATTCCCACGGAGATGAAGGGAATAAAAAAAAACAAGAGGAGATGGAAGAAAAGGAGAGAGAGAGAGGAAGAGTTTACGTGGCGGAGGAGTCTCTCTTGCAGCTATCAGCACTTTGCCTGTGATGCTTGCGGGAAGCTCTAAGGGGATTGATCAAACCAGAGGAATTGGGGATCTGCAGCGCTGGGCACAGACACGAATGTTAAGCGAGACACATCCTATCCTTGCTTGTCTCAATGAGAATTGAGATGTTATCGAAAGCAAACAGAGAGACAGAGTTGTAAATGTCTCACGACAGACACGCTGAAGCTCACAAGGAAGCATAAAGGTATCCCCATGGATGGGGGGGGGGGTATACAGTGAGGGAAAAAAGTATTTGATCCCCTGCTGATTTTGTACGTTTGCCCACTGACAAAGAAAGGATCAGTCTATAATTTTAATGGTAGGTTTATTTGAACAGTGAGAGACAGAATAACAACAACAAAAAAATCCAGAAAAACGCATGTCAAAAATGTTATAAAATGATTTGCATTTTATTGAGGGAAATAAGTATTTGACCCCCCTCTCAATCAGAAAGATTTCTGGCTTTGATAAAAAAAAATTATATCAAATGCAGGAACTGGCTCTGGCTCCTCACCCTGCCCGGCCATCTAGATGTGTGAAAGTTAGTGTATAAGCTAATGATCCATCATGTATGACATTCCTGGGAGTGTGTAAACTTACATTTTGTATTACCATATTATTTGTGTGTGTTCTCTATAGTTTTGAACTTGAAAATGTATTAATTGACCAATTCAGCACATTTGGGCAGACTACAAAATCCTGTGCAGTATTACAACGCTTCTCTGGATCAATCTGAAACTTTGCACACAGTGCTACCAGCTAGTGTCCAAAATCTAAATTGCGCCTAAACTGCATTATATTATATTATGGCCTTTCTCTTGCATTTCAAAGATTATTTAAAAAGAGTAAACCATGTTTTTTTGTTTGTATCATCTTTTACCAGATCTATTGTGTTATATTCTCCTACATTAATTTCACATTTCCACAAACTTCAAAGTGTTTCCTTTGAAGTGGTATCAAGAATATGCATAACCTTGCTTCAGGTCCTAAGCTACAGGCGGTTAGATTTGGGTATGTCATTTTAAGCTGAAAATGGAGTACTCACGTACTTAACACAACTGGCTACAGCCCATGTACAGAATACATGTACACCCACACATGTTGTGGACATTTCTAAAAGCCTTTCCGCACTGAAAAGCAGAAACCATCCTTCTTTATAGGTCAGACTAAACGTCTTTGATGGAAATATATAAGCTGTGGCGTACCACTGACAAGCCACCAGGGGGAGACTCAGAGGCCTGGTGACAGACGGAGTCTACATTACGCGGCAGTGGCTCCCTCTGCTGGACGTGCCAGGTCTCGACGGGTCCTCCGGCCAGGACTAATTGGGTCTGATTTGAAGTTGGCGAGTAATCAAGGGACTGATTGCTCAACAGCTGTACAGGGTCCATAAAGCTGCCAGGAGGGCAGCACACGAGAGGGTTGGAGGTAGTGAGAGGTTGCTACTGGCGATACGTCCTCACGGTCTGCTAGAACCGAGGACCTCGGTGTTCTACCACAGAGGAGACAGCATTCCCCAGAGCCCAGAAGGCGTCAACCCGGAAGAGGCCTACTGAAGGAGTCCGGTTTCTTTTCTTTTTCTTTATTGTTTAAATAAACACCCTTGAAACTGAGGTATCACACTTTTGTCTAATCTGTGTAAACGACTTGATCAAACTCCCTGGTCTGCCACAAAGCCTATCACACTCAGACAGATCTATAAATGTTAAACCATGTACAGTGGTCCTACAACCACTTCACATTAGGGCCATTTTAAAATAGATCTTTTTTTTAAGCAGAAATGCCTTTTTGAAGATTAGCTAGGCTAGCTAGGTGGCTAACGGTGGCTAGGCTAGGGGTCAGGGTTACATTTAGTTAAATGGTTAAGGTTAGGGAAAGGGGTAGCTAACATGCTAAGTAGTTGTAAAGTAGCTAATTAGCTAAAATTCAAAAGTTGCCTGTGATTGAAATGCACTGTATACATGAATTGTATACTGCACACAAAAAAATACACTTTTTCGTGTGCCTATCACGAATTTAAGCCTTAGCCCCACCCATCTGTCTATTTCACAATGATCTGTGACACTGGGTTGGGATAATAGAGAGACTACTTTCTGGAGGACAATGCCATGCTGACTCATGCATTTACACGTTTATTCTTAAAGAGATGGGTGGGACTAAGGCTTAAGAGGGTGTGAACAATGCTGAATGGGCGTAAACAAAGAACAGCTCTTTAGAAAGTGTGAAAATCATTCAAGGGCATTTTACTCCTTCTTGTCTCCAAGGTGGGATGACAAGTTTAGCAAATTTCTACGAAGCATAATGTTCCCGTGTTTCTCCAACTGTAATGTATGATATACCACTTTGAAGCCCTGAGTCTGGCTTCTTTTACATTTTATAAAAGTACAATCTTGAAAATTTGACATTAAAGTTCACCTTCCTGAATTGAGTCTATATCAGTATATATGCCATTGATAGAAGCATAGTAACACCCCCAAGTACACAGACAGTTCTATAACCATTTACACTATTCCTACTGTAGTTTCTCTCAGCTGTTCACTTCATTACTTCCTCAGTTTTAGGTCACTCAGGTGAAGAAAACACAACTCCAGCACCAGAATGAGTTGTAGAGGTGTGAGTTTACTTTTCTATAAAGTCTCGGACTGTCTGGTTCTAGTAATTAACCTTAAAGCCTTGGCAGGAGGGACGGGAGGGGGGACAAAACCCACGCTACAGTTTAATCTGGTTGTCGGTGGTCAGTAAATAAGGGAACCTGGTGGATTGCTGTATTGAAACCCTTTCTCGGGTCGGCCCTGCCAGGCTGTCAAGCTTTATTGGGCCGTATCACTGGGGCCCAGCCCTGGCAGAGAGGAGAGAGGGGAGGGGGGGAGAGCACTGTGGCATGCCCTCTTTTTCCCTGTTGTCTCTCTTCCACCCACTCTCTCATTCCTCCTCTATCTCCTCCTTTTTCTCCACCTCTCTCCTCCTCCCGTTTCTGGTGGAGCGTCTGCCCTCAGCTGGCAAGGAGTGTGTGTGTGTGTGTGTGTGTGTGTGTGTGTGTGTGTGTGTGTGTGTGTGTGTGTGTGTGTGTGTGTGTGTGTGTGTGTGTGTGTGTGTGTGTGTGTCAGATCAGTACGGTATTTCCGTCCTTCGGTATACCAGCTATTCATCCAGTCTTCTGTATGATCAAGAAAGGGGAGGACAAGCACAGGTAATAAACTAGACATTTGATCCCAGCATGTCAGGAGCCACGGACACCGACATGTACAGATGATCCAAACATGCATAGCATGAAGCTCAGGTGAAAGTGAGTGGGCAAAAGAGTGTAGTCATACATATAAAGTAAACCAATTATATGAAATTGATTCGCTTCTACTGTTTTTTCCTCTCAATTATTTTATCATGGTTATTAGGGACTTTGAATGTTAATGACATGTTTACCTTGCACTTCTTATTTTGATTATCTCAACATTGCTAAGTACTCTAGGAGGTGAATGAGAGGAGGGTGGGAGGGGGGGGTTCCAGTGTTGCTAGGCAACATCCACCACAGCAGCCTAACTAACCTGACGGTGAGAACACAACAGAACGGTTAATGAGGATACAAAAGGCGGAACTTCAAATGCCGCTGCCACAGCTGCCGAATGCCGCAGTTTGAAAAGAACAGGCTTTATGTGTTTGGTGGGAGGTGTGGGTGTAATTCAAACAGCCACGACGAGAGAATACAGTCTACCGTCACACCCGAGACACAGCTACAAGCTACATTCATGAGTCTCTGAGATTTGGTTCCAGTCAATCGCTGGCAGACTGGCAGTGCCGGGTTGTTTACAGCGGTGGTGCCAGTAAAATAACCTCTCCCTCAATGTCAACTAAACGAAGGAGCTGATGGTGGACTTCAGGAGACAGCAGAGGGAGCACGCCCCTATCCACATCGACGGAGTCGCAGTGGCGAAGGAGAAAAACGTCAAGTTCCTCGGCGTACACATCACTGTCAATCTGAAATGGTCCATTCTCTCAACCAGCTTCATGAGAAATGCTTTTCCAATAGTCTTGAAGGAGTTCCCACATATGCTGAGCACTTGTTGGCTGCTTTTCCTTCACTCTGCGGTCCAACTCATCCCAAACAATCTCAATTGGTTTGTGGTTGGGTGATTGTGGAGGTCAGGTCATCTGATGCAGCACTCCATCACTCTCCTCCTTGGTCAAATAGCCCTTACACAGCCGGGAGGTGTGTTGGGTCATTGTCCTGTTGAAAAACAAATGATAGCGCAAACCAGATGGGATGGCGTATCACTGCAGAACGCTGTGGTAGCCATGCGGTTAAGTGTGCCTTCAATTCTAAATAAATTACAGATGGTGTCACCAGCAAAGCATCCCCACACCATCACACCTCCTCCTCCATGCTTCATGGTGGGAACCACACATGCAGAGATCATCCGTTCACCTACTCTGCGTCTCACAAAGACATGGCGGTTGGAACCAAAAATCTCAAATTTTGACTCATCAGACCAAAAGCCAGATTTCCACCGGTCTAATTTCCATTGCTCGTGTTTCTTGGCCCAAGCAAGTCTCTTCTTCTTGTTGGTGTCCTTTAGTCATGGCTTCTTTGCAGCAATTTGACCATGAAGGCCTGATTCACACAGTCTCCTCTGAACAGTTAATGTGAAGCATTTATTTGGGCTGCAATCAGAGGTGCAGTTAACTCTAATGAACTTATCCTCTGCAGCAGAGGTAACTCTGGGTCTTCCTTTCCTGTGGAGGTCCTCATGAGAGTCAGTTTCATCATAGTGCTTGATGGTTTTTGCGACTGCACTTGAAGAAACATTCAAAGTTCTTGACATTTTCTGGATTGACTGACCTTCATGTCTTAAAGTAATGATTGACTGTCATTTCTCTTTGCGTATTTGAGCTGCTCTTGTCATAATATGGATTTGGTCTTTTAACATAGGGCTATCTTCTGTATACCATCCATACCTTGTCACAACACAACTGACTGGCTCAAACGCATTAAGAAGGAAAGAAATTCCACAAATTAACAAGGTACACCTGTTAATTGAAATGCATTCCAGGTGACTACCCCATGAAGCTGGTTGAGAGAATGCCAAGAGTGTGCAAAGCTGTCATCAAGGCAAAGGGTGGCTACTTTGAAGAATCTCAAATATAAAATATATTTTGATTTGTTTAACACTTCTTTGGTTACTACATGATTCCATGTGTGTTATTTCATAGTTTTGATGTCTTCACTATTATTCCACAATGTAGAACATAGTACAAATAAATAAAAACCCTTGAATGACTAGGTGTCCAAACTTTTAACTGGTACTGTACAGGTTTACACCTCGTCATACTGTTTATGCGTCACTTTTCTCCTCGCACTCCTTCTCCCTATCTCAGAATTTAAATTAATGTCTCCATCTAGTGCCAGGCCCATTGAGGCATAGCTAAAGAGTCTGTGGCTCCAGCCAACGAGGAAGCAGTGACAGCATAAGCCCGGAAGGATCATAGGAGTGTGTGTGCGTGCGTGCGTGCGTGCGTGTGTGTGTGTGTGATTTTGTGGAGAATGGCCCCTGGCTCTAGCTGGTACCGGATCACCGTGTGTTATAGAGTCCTTTTAAAATAATGTTTTGAGCACTCTTTGCGTTACTCTAATATGTATGTGTAATTAATGAGACAGCAACATCCAACGATTGTTTTGGTGCTCCTCAGTGTCTCTGTGAATCGTTACGCTCTCGTTTGTGTTTGAGAGGCGGATATGAAAGAGAAATAAACATGGTTGATTTGCATGGCGGGAGGTTGTGACTCAAGCACAATGGGGGAAATTGAGGACTCGCTGTGTCGCCGCTGGTCCTAGTTTGGGTATCATTAAACTAAGATGCTTTGGCAGGACTTCTGTATCCTAAACAGCTTCTAAATCATCTCCCGGTCCTCATTTGCCTTGTCTGGTTGGTGGCAAATTAAAGCTGGAATCCATAGCGGTGAAACTGCCACATTGTTTGCGACAATACAACAAAGACTTTACTTGAAACAACAAACACTTCCCCCTCGGACATCGTTGCACGTGAGATAGAACAGCAGAGCATGTATGTACTACAATTTTTTTTTATCGCGATGCTGGATACTCATTTCCTCAAAACAAAAACAATAAATGTTCTCGGGGCGGCCAGCAGTGGGGGAAAAGTACCTGTAATGAATACTCAGGGTGAAACCGTGTAAATTCACACACAGAGCGCGGCAGGTGTTTATTTCGCCTTCGCAGAAGGCAGGAATAGCGGTCACAGGCAGGCAATGTTCATACACAGGTAGACAAACAGGCAGGTGAATCAAAACTAGGACTGACGGCTATAACTGGTTCTCACAAATGAACTAGGAAAAGGCTTAGTAGAGTCAAAACAAACAATACCTCAACGGCACAAACAGAATGAACTGAACTAAATAAGGAGCTGGTGAGACCAGGTGAGTAACTAACACAGGTGAAAACAATGAACAAAAATTAAAGACAGGGCTATGTTCAAGAACACAAAGAAACAGGGCTATGTTCAAGAACACAACGAAACAGAACACAAGGTTGACAAAGAAAATAAATACAGAACCTTACAGTACCCAATTGTGATACTTGAGTAAAAGTAATGATACCTAACTAGAAAATGATTCAAGTAAAAGTCACCCAATAAAATACTACTTGAGTAAAAGTGTAATAGTATTTGGTTTGAAATATACTTAAGTATCGAAAGTAAAAGTATAAATCATTTCAAGTTCCTTAAACGCAAACCACAATTGTATTGCGTTTTTTTTTTTTTACGGATAGCCAGGGGCACACTCAGACATCATTTACAAATTAAGCATAAAGTAAAGTACAGATACCCAAAAAAATGACTTAAGTAGTACTTTCAAGTATTTTTACCACTGGCGGGCCAGTGGTGCTGTTGCACCTATTGTGGATCTCAGCTTTAATGACTGCAAGAGCAACATGAGGAAATGTGTGGAAAAACACTTACCACCAGAAATTCTAGAGATTTGAGGCCTTTAAGCCATGCTATAAAGTAGCACATCTGGTATCTAATGGAAAATTGTACTGCTATCCTACAGTGCCCACTCTGGTAGCTTGCATAGGGTTCTGATCAAAAGTATTGTACTATGCAGGGAGTAGGGTGCCAATTTGGGACGCAACCATAGCCTACTAAATTCTACAGTGGCTCCAGCCCTAAAAAACTAATTTAAGTCAATAAAGGTCCTTATGGTCTAATGCAATTTGGATGGGTGTAGCAGAGCACCCCAGGGCTACTTCTTCCTCAGCTCCTTCCCTTGCCCAACTCGCAGGTGTTCTCGTCAAGCCATCTTGCTTAATTTTGCATTCCCCTCAGCGGGAGCAGCCAAGCATCCTGTAGATGAGAAGTGTATTTAAGTTTGCAAACTCCACAGAGGATTGACCCCTTATCGTAATATCCTTTGACTACTTGCTGAAGGCAAGGTAATGGGATTAAGGTAAACGGGAGTTTTACAGACACTATTTCAAACAGCCAAGGAAGTTTTTCTTAATTTACCACCATTAAAAAGGAAGAGTTCTTGAATTTAAATTAATGCGTGAGTTAAGAGTTGTTCTGAAAGTTATCGTATGTGTCACGTCCTGACCAGTAAAGGGGTCTTTTGTCATTGTAGTATGGTCAGGGGGTGTTTGTTTTATGTGTTTTGGGGTTTTTTGTTCTATTTTGGTTCTAGTTTTCATTTTCTATGTTTCGTTTTCCAGGTTTGGCCGAGTATGGTTTCCAATCAGAGGCAGGTGTCTTTCGTTGTCTCTGATTGGAAGCCATACTTAAGCAGCCTGTTTTCTTTTGGGTTTTGTGGGTGGTTGTTTTCCGTAAGTACCTGACGGAACTGTCGGTTTTGTTAATTTTTGTAAAAGTGTTATCTCATTAAAATTAAAGAAGATGAGCACTATACCCGCTGCGCCTTGGTCTGTCCTTTACGACGCCCCTGACAGTATGTGTCCCAAATGGCACCCTATTCCCTATTCCTTACATAGTGCACTACATTTTCCAAAGCCTTACGGCCCATGATCTTCTACCAAAAAGCCTCGTAGCATCACACCAGACATGAATAGTCTTCCACTTAAAGACCACAAATATATGGAGACAATAATTCTTAAATTGACACTTCATTCAACGTACCTAATTCAACTACAGGAGGAGCGTTGGACAGACAAAGGTAATTTGACCAGCAGATACACAATGTACCATTTATAGAAGGGAAAATATCAGTGAAATGCTTACTTACGAGCCCCTAAACAACCTGCTCCACTGCAACCCCGTCGATGAGAACGGGGGTGTGCTCGGTCCTCTTTTTCCTGTAGTCCACAATCATCTTCTTTGTGTTGATCACGTTGAGGGAGAGGTTGTTGTCCTGGCACCACACGGCCAGGTCTCTGACCTCCTCCCTATAGGCTATCTCGTCGTTGTCGGTGATCAGGCCTATCACTGTTGTGTCAACGGCAAACTTAATGATGGTGTTGGAGTCGTGCCTGGCCGGGCAGTCATGAGTGAGTGAACAGGGAGTACAGAAGGGGACTGAGCACGGGCCACTGTGTCGAGGATCAGCAAGGTGGATGTGCTGTTACCTACCCTTACCACCTGGGGCGTCCCATCAGGAAGTCCAGGATCCAGTTGCAGAGGGAGGTGTTTAATCCCAGGGTCCTTAGCTTATTGATGAGCTTTGAGGGCACTATGGTGTTGAACACTGAGCTGTAGTCAGTGAATTGCATTCTCACATCCTTTTGTCCAGGTGGGAAAGGGCAGTGTGGAGTGCAATAGAGATTGCATCATCTGTGGATCTGTTGGGGCGGTATGCAAATTGGAGTGGGTCTAGGGTTTCAGGGATTATGGTGTTGATGTGAGCCATTATTGTGCACAGGCACTATGGTGGTCTGCTTAAAACATGTTGATATTACAGACTCGGACAGGGAGAGGTTGAAAATGTCAGTGAAGACACTTGCCAGTTGGTCAGCGCATGCTCGGAGTACACGTCCTGGTAATCCATCTGGCCCTGCAGCCTTGTGAATGTTGACCTGTTTAAAGGTCTTGCTGCGGAGAGCGTGATCACACCGTGTTATTTCCCTCGAAGCGAGCATAGAAGTAGTTTAGCTCGTCTGGTAGGCTCATGTCACTGGGCAGCTCTCGGCTGTGCTTCCCTTTGTAGTCTGAGCTGGTGTAGTACGATTCGATCTTAGTCCTGTATTGACGCTTTGCTTGTTTGATGGTTTGTCGGAGGGCATAGCAGGATTTCTTATAAGCTTCCGGGTTAGAGTCCCGCTCCTTGAAAGCGGTAGCTCTAGCCTTTAGCTCAGTGCGGATGTAATTAATGGCTTCTGGTTGGTGTATGTACGTACGGTCACTGTGGGGACGACGTCATCAATGCACTTATTGATGAAGCCAATGACTGATGTGGTGTACTCCTCAATGCCATCGGAGGAATCCCAGAACATATTCCAGTCTGTGCTAGCAAAACCATCCTGTACCTTAGCATCTGCTTCATCTTAGCACTTTTTTATTGATCTAGTCACTGGTGCTTCCTGCTTTCATGTTTGCTTGTAAGCAGGAATCAGGAGGATGGAAATATGGTCCCATCTATCTGTATGGTTCCATATATCCCGCTCTTTACTGGGTTTGTTCGCAAATAGCGGTCAATTTTTTTTTTAGCCCTTATTGGAACTTCCTCCGACAACTAGCTGGATGCAAGATAATGTGACAACTAGCTGAAGGCAAGGTATTGTGATTACGCTGTAATTTAGAGTTTTGCCGACACCATTTCAAACAGTGTGCAAACAAATCGCAATAAAATACAGCCAGGATTGGACGTTTCTCATCATTTACTATCATTAAAAGAATTTGGACTTAGCCAAAGGGTTGTTCTTAAGTTTATGTTCTTATAATAAAGAGCATCGTCACACCAGACAAAGTTTTTCACAAAGGAACATTTCACTCATAAATGAAAGTTTGTCAGATGTTTTCAGATCTCAAAAGAAAAGGAATGTCAAGACGGAACTACTTCCCATAACATCGCAGGATGTGGTTTCCTCCTGTCATTAGACGACTTAGAGGTCTGAAAACATCTGACAAACCTTCATTTGAAAGTGCAATGACACTAAGACTGCAAAAGTACAGAAAAAGAGATTACACAATTATTCTTAACTTGACACTTCATTCAATGTGCCTTATTCAACTGAAGGAGTGACGGACAGACAGAAAGGTAATGACCAGCAGATACATGACGTACCATTTATAAAAGGGAAAAGATCGGTTTCTCCCTCTCGTTACTGTGTCCATTAGCCTTATCTAGGTGATTACTCTTTATCTGTAGGCTTCGTTGAGGAAGATCCGGGAGTGGAGGAGAAGAGAGGAATGACTTTAAGAATAGAGGGAACGTCCTTCACTTGATCCCTCTTTCTCTACCTCCCCCCAGGGCTACTAGCTATTATAGTCTTCATGGTTGCCTGCCGCTGGCTTGCTGGTCTGAGTATTGATTCGGCGGATACGGTTCAATCTTGAAACGGTCGGTTGGATCGTACTGTAGTTAGGCTACGCTGCACTTGGCTTATTGTGTGCGGTACTTCAATATTGCAGTCGCTCAGCAAGACATTGATAGGGGAGAAATACTGATGTGGTAACCACCAACTAGGGTGAGTAGGCTGTGGTTGAAATACTCACAGATAGATGGGTTATTCATATCTGACAAGATCAGAGAAGTGATCGTTATCATAGAAAATGTTTACATCATATTATAAACCGGGTAGTTTGGGTCCTGGATGCTGATTGGAAGAAACAGCATTTCAGCAGTGTATATCAGACGATATATCACAGGTATGACACAAAGATACTTGCTTACAGTTCTATTTATGTTGGTAACCAGTTTATAATAGTAATAAGGCAACTCAGAGGTTTGTGGTACATCAAATCAAATGTTATTAGTCACATGTGCCGAATACAACAGGTACAACACCTTACAGTGAAACACTTACTTACAAGCCCATAACCAACAATGCAGTTTAAAAAAAATACGAATAAGAATAAGAAATAAAAGTAACAAGTAATTAAAGAGCAGCAGTAAAATAACAATAGGTTGACTATATACAGGGGGGTATCGGTACAGAATCAATGTGCAGGGGCACCGGTTACTCAAGGTAATTGAGGTAATATGTACATGTAGGTAGAGCTATTAAAGTGACTATGTATAGATGATAACAATGCTATAATTAAGCAATAAGGCCCGAAGGGGTGTGGTATATGGCCAATATACCATGGCTAAGGGCTGTTTTTAGGCACTACGTGAAGCGGAATTCCTGGACAGAGCCCTTAGCCATGGTATATTCACACCCTCGGGCCTTATTGCTTAATTATTGCATGTTACTGTACAGCCACTGCGTTGCTTATCAGTGCCTAAATCTGCCATTTCAACCCTTATACGGGTACAAGTGCAAAGGGCTACAGGTCCAGTGCAGTCCAAAACCACATTTTACAGTGTTCTATATATATTTCTACACATTTCCACAATCTAGTTATAATTTACCTTGTGAATTTCATCAGTTATCCATTACGTTATCCCTACATTCTACTTGATGGTGAAATGCCCTGCTACATTGGCTTCACTGGTGTTCTGGTGGGTGAATAGAATAGACAAGCAGCAAACACGTGGGCTTTTGATTTATCCATATCATTGCCTCATGAGAAATTTGATCGTCAAGATTCCTCCAGCTATAGATCATAGATCAATGAGGCGAGGCAGCTGAGCTCACAGTAAAATCTGCTCTTTCAATACATAGTCCCTCTTCTAATGCGAGAAGATAGCAGAGGAGGAGTGCCTCCAGCAAATCATTGTTCATGAGCAATTCATTCCAGGAACCAGCGCGGGCAACCTCTGGTTGATAGCGGCAAACATGACAATGGCTGTGTGTGTGTGTTTGTTTTGGGGAGGATAATATACAAAGAGAGGTTGGATAATGTATACAGTGAGAGGTTGGATAATGTAGACAGTGAGAGGTTGGATAATGTAGACAGTGAGAGGTTGGATAATGTATACAGTGAGAGGTTGGATAATGTATACAGTGAGAGGTTGGATAATGTAGACAGTGAGAGGTTGGATTATGTAGACAGTGAGAGGTTGGATAATGTAGACAGTGAGAGGTTGGATAATGTAGACAGTGAGAGGTTGGATATTGTAGACAGTGAGAGGTTGAATAATGTATACAGTGAGAGGTTGGATAATGTATACAGTGAGAGGCTGGATCATGTAGACAGTGAGAGGTTGGATCATGTAGACAGTGAGAGGTTGGATCATGTAGACAGTGAGAGGTTGGATCATGTAGACAGTGAGAGGTTGGATCATGTAGACAGTGAGAGGTTGGATCATGTAGACAGTGAGAGGTTGGATCATGTAGACAGTGAGAGGTTGGATAATGTATACAGTGCTAGGTAGAAATCTATAATTGGGATGTCTCACAGCAGTGACTACTGGATAAGAATTACAATGTGGTGTGGGAGAGAAATAGAAAAGCTTATTAAAACTAATACATAGTAGTGAAGTTACTTAATTCCCCTCAACAAAGCTTAGGGGAATGAATGCCTTTGCATAATAAATTCCCTCATTCTAAATAGTAATGTTTCACTGAGTATACAATGGATTTTTGAATCAATACAACCAACCAAGGTAGGTGTATGGAGACGTATTCGTGCCAAAAGTACATTTAGCACATAGGCATGTTTAAGGTAAATCACTACCTCCAGTAAATGAGCGCAAGCTACTTTATTCTGAGCTGCCAGGTCTTCTGAAGAAGTAATCATAATGTTGACGTCGTTGAATTATCCTCTTTGTTTTACCACTTGCCCACACAATGCTGTTCATATCACTTGCAGTCATGTTTCATATCATCATCATCATCATCACACTTTACATGAATGCTTATCCTATCATTATCATTGTGCCAATCAAACACAGTGATCTCATGTACATTGTTGGAGATTCAGAAAGCTGGAGTTGATAGTTACTCATGCACTCAGTTGTTTCATGCCCCCAATGAACTAGACATGGTTTTCTTTCAAATACTTTGAGCGGTGAATTGAGCCTGCATGCCCAGAATGCTTAGATGGGTGGGGTTTGCACTTTTCAGACGACTTTGTTGGTTCCATTGGCAGCAGGTGAGCTCAATCGAGCTCGGCTAAAGTAACAAAAATGATATATAAAAAGGACAAATACTATTTGGATCAAGGTCTGCAGTGAATTGCTTTGCCCACACCTAAAAGGTATGAGAAGGATGAGGAAGTGAATCGAGGACATTAGATAATGCAGATCCTCATCTAACCCACTAATGTGGGAAGAAAACAAACCTCAGCTAACCTCCGGTATGACGCCCAGTAGTTTGAGCTACAGCAAGTCCCGAGTGACTTACTAATGCATTACAGGGTGCAACCTGTGTCACCCATCAAAGCAGAGAGAGGTGAGTAGGAGTGGCAAGAGAGATGGGGGCAGAGAGCAATGGGAGGAGAGGGAAGAGGGAGGGGGCATTGGACTGGTTCCCTCTTACGCTTCCTAGCTACCCACTGTGTATCTAGTCCTCTCCATCAATCGCCTCCTCTCTTAACCGGTTTGTATAGTTCTTTCCCCTCTCCCTTTCCACTCTCTCTCCCTCTCTGTCCTCTCTCCACCTCCCTCACACTTCCTCTCCCACCCCTCTCTCTCTTTCTCTCAGCCAGTTCAGGTATAATGAGCAGAGGATGGGTGTCTCTGCTCCAGGTCAGAGCAGCTATACTGAGCTCACTCGGTGGCGGCTGCGAGGGTGGGAGCGATATACCTCCCTCCCATTAGAGTCTCTCGTTTACCCACAGTGAACCCCCCCCCCCCCTCCCTCACTGAACTTCGAGGGCAGATAGGGAGACGGGCAGGTGGCAGGGATCTAAGGGACCCGCCGGAGGAATGAAGAACTATTCACATCTGGTGCATGCTTTAGTGTGGGGAAAAGGGGGGGGGGGTGATGAAGGGGGTAGAGAGAGGTGAGGAATACTGTAAGTTATTCCGTCGATAATTAAGTATTTTCATATCTCGTGAAGAAAGAAAAGTCAATGAAAGCGGGCAGGCAGACAGTTTTCTGGGAGAGGGTGGTTAATGGGAACAATGAAGTTGAAAGGCGTTAGAAACGCACACAATGGTCCAGCACCTCTAAAGAGAGTCATCCATCCAACCATAGATTCACATTTAATCTCGCAAGATGAAATCACTTGAGATGCACTATCATTTTTTTTCTCCATCCATCCATATATATATAACAGTAGAAACTACTATAAATAGCCTAACAAACATGCGTTCATGTCATGTTAGGTGAGAGGTAGCAGAAAACAGATACCAACGACTCCCTCTGCGATTTACAAACGGAATCCACACTGTACCAGCTTAAAGACCAGTTCCTCTTATTCCCTTGACTATATGTCAGAGCATGACAAATGGCACAGGAGATAGTTTTATGTGTTTCCATTCCTCCTGAGATGATGTGAACTATGACAGTAATTCTGATAATGTCCCTCGGTTTGAAAAGCAGGGGAGATGGGAGTATTTCCATGGTAACCGTGTCAAGTGCCACTAATGTACAGTACATGGGGATATATGGTTTGTCAGAAGACTATTATATAAATATAGCAATTAAATCTTAGCCGGGCGGCATCGCAACATAGAAGGGCACTGATATCATGGATATACTTTAGTGAAGAGTCTAGGGCCCGTCCCAAAGGCACCCTATTCCCGATAGGGACCTGGTCAAAAGCAGTGCACTAAATAAGGAATAGGGTGCCGTTTGGGACAAACTCCTAGACTGTTTGCTCATCTATGCTGATCAAACAAATATTGAATAACAACAACAAAAAGTATTATTCCAAATACTGTACAGGCAAGATAAACCAGTGTGAATATGAAAATATGTTTACTAACAAAATGAGCAACACTCCAGACAAATGTGTGTCTCTTTTAGTCTGAAAACAAAATGAAAACAAGTGTTATGATGTTCTGACTCCAGATGCTGCTTACACATATCAATTACAGTCTGTTAAATTGTTCACGAATAATGTGGGATGTCGAGCAAATGTACCATCGTACCAAATGTTATTACATTTTTATTTTCCTCAACAGCTGCATTTCATTGAGATCAATTAGTAGAAAAATTCCCAAAGAGATTCATCTGGCAATATCGAATTTCAATAACCTCTGTGCAGGAACATGTCAAAACAACTTAATTAGTGAGTGGTTCATGTACAGGTATGTGGGATCTGGCGGCTCTGTTATGGTGTGGGGAGCATTTTCCTGGTATGGGTTAGGTCCACTTCAACCCCTTAGAGGGCTAGGTAAATGCCAGTAAATAAACAGCCATTCTGGGTAATCACCTTCAACCTATGGTGAATCCTTTATGTCCTGATGGGTGTGGATGACAATGCCCCTATCCACAGGGCACAAGTGGTCGCTGAATGGTTTGATGAGCATAAAAACCGATGTTAACCATTTTCCATTGCTGTCTCAGACACCAGATCTCAACCCAATTGAACACTTATGGGAGATTCTGGAGCGGCGCCCGAGACAGCTTTTTTACACTACCAAATTATGGGATTTCTCTTGGATTCTGTCCTAGAGTTCTGGACACTTGTAGAATCCATTCTGGGGGTTTGTGATGGCCCAAAGCCCTATTATTAAGACACTTTATGTTAGTGTTTCCTTTATTTGGGAATTACCTGCATCTATCCTTGGGCTCTGGATATTCTCCACATAGGCTGAGAGGAGTGTGTGTGGGTGTGTGGACTCGCGAGACAGAGGGGGAGCAGTACAGGTCAACAACATATCAATCATAGTGGAGAGGGTAACATGCCACGTGTGCTATATTTTCTCAGCGAGGTTTGACGACCCCAATATACTTTCTGTCACCTCTCCTCCCTGCTGACTCGAGTGGTAGGGAATGAAAACGAAAACCCAGGTTTTCAGATTGTATATCAGCAATATTGTATTACATTGACTGGGGGGGGGGGGGAGCGGGGGCTCTATTCTCTTTGCTACCTCTCTCCCATCTCAGATCTTCTATTCAGCACAGTCAGTTTGGCTACACTACAGTGATTACCCCACAGCTATGGTGAAACACAGCGGGATTTCTCCATACTCAGAAAGACTGGTAGAAGTCTCACCAGATACCTTTTATCAAAAATATTTTCAAACAATAAAATTAGTTTTTATTATGGCTATGGGGATTTTTTTCTTATTCCTTATCCTTTATTTCACCAGGTGAGTCCCATTGAATGTCTTTTTCAAGGGAGCCCTGGTGCCGTAAGAATCCCGTCCATCTTATATGATATGGCCGAGATTCCATTTGTCCGTTTTCTCTCTCAAAACCTGACCCTGAGTGAACTAGCTGACAGAGAACGGGTTAAAGAGATAGCAAACAAACAAACATGGCGGCGGTGGACAGGGCAAAGGAGAGGTTTCCTCACAAGGTTGGTTGTGACTGGGCAGGACAGGAGAAACTGAAGAGTTCTACTTCTTCCCCAATGAAAGCTCCTGTGGGAAGGCCTGGGGCGCTCTGGCTGACCAGCCTGCCCTGGGCCACTGAGACACTCCAGTTGGACCCCGGTAGACTCTCAAGAGTCTGTCAACTCAGCTCCGGGGTATCTGGGGGACTCAGAGGTGTAGAAAGAAGCGAAAGAGCAAAAGGTTAACATGTCTCACTGAGGAGCCCTGAGGTGACACTTCTGACCTGGGTGGGAGGTAAGATTAGCCGCTGGCTGTCCAATCGCCGTGGCCGCCCCACATAGGAGATCTGTGCCAGGGAGAGACAAGGCAAGCTGCTGGCCTAAAACCATGACCTGTAGTTAGTGTCTTGGGCTGTTAGAAGTAGGACAACAAGACTAAAAACTTTCACCAATGTTTTATGTTGGATTACATAGAGAGAGAGGGCGAGTAGACAGAATGTAAGCGGCAAGCACAAAAAGACAACCAATTATACCAGACCGATAACGAGTATTTGAAAGCGCAAGAAAGCGAAACACAAAATAGATCCAGGCTGATCCGGAAGAGGTAGCATACGTAGAGGGAAGGCAGGAGGGGAAGACAACAAGGCCGAACCTTGGAGTTTTACATTTGACATCCATCACTTTAATGTACAAAATATGGTTGAGCGCACCAAATAATGGAATTCAGGATTTACAGTGCAGAGAGAAGGTGCTTTTGAGAGCATAAAAAAAACTGTATATCAGAACACCTGTTGTTTCAGCTAATAGCATAAGCATTTGTGTCTCGCTTTGACTATGAATGAGGCAAATGTGCTTTTGTGCTATAAAAATGGGACTTTACTTCTCCTAAATGTCATGTGCAGGTATCCATCCAGGGGTGGTGATGTTTGAAAATCAAGGCCAAGGTAGGAGTGGGTGAAAGGTTTCTCTCATATTGGGTTATGGTTGTGATGTAGTTGGGGGATTTGTTGTCCGACTACCAAGCAAACCAAAATTGCTGCAGGCTCAGCTCCTCTTACCCTTCTGTCCCGGTCCAGATGGCGGTTAAAGACCCCAAATATTCCTGTTCGGCCTGGTAAAAAAGTTGAAGACTACCTCAAAGCGGCAGACTATACTCCAAGTGGTTATGCTATATTGTAAGGACAAGTTGCGTCCGTTGTTTTAACACCTCCGATACAGCGTAAACATTCTCACTGAACCAACAGAGCGATTGACCTACTGTAAATCAGCAATTGATTTAATTATACGGCCAAGAATTTAGGCTTTAAATAAAGCCGTGGACAAATAGCCCCACATGCAAATAAACTACGTGAAGGGAATGGGCTGGCATTGGACTGTGGCATGAAATTCATAAATACACCTAATGGCTCCATTTTATGGACAGAGATTCATTCTTCTTCTTCCCCATTCCTTTCTTCAAACTGATTGGTTTTGAAAGATTGAGATGATAATGATCTGAGATATAAATGGGGAGGCTGTGAGAAATCTCATTTGAAAAACCAAGGGGAAGCGTAGCCTTGTAAACAAAATTCTATTTCACATTGTTAAAAGGTAATTTGTCTCCATCGTGAGCTGGCAGAGCCTTCATAAATAAAACAATGCAGTATCTCAGGTGAGCTAGCTCTCTCTCTCTCTCTCTCTCTCTCCACTGCTTTTTCTCCACTTTGTTTCATTTGCTCTCCTTGCATGCAAATCAGAAAGTAGAGAAAGAATGCAGGAAAAAAACTAAACAGATAAAAGTTGGCGCTGGAGGAGGACTGTTGAGACTTTCTTGGTAAGTTGTTTGTAAAATGGACTACAGGAAAGTTGAATATCATTGTCATATTTACTAGGTCTTGACCAGTTTACACGTGTAATGTGCTATAGTGTTCATCAGGACCATGCTCAGACCTTTCAGGGGGCAGGTGGCTAGTCTGGATATTTATGGTGAACACTATATGGTGGTTAGCTAGGGTCTAGACTACCTGTGCTTTTGCTGCCCTGACACACATGTGCAACTCCCGACTGAAGAAGGGATGGAGTTGGATCAGAGGGTCAAAGACGCAGCTGCTCCTCTGTCTTTCTGCCTCTATTAATCAAACGTTATGTTGCAGCTGCTGTGGCAGTAGTGTTGATATTTAAACTAGGTACCTTGCCACCCACCCACATACACGGTGACCGCATCTCAAGCATGCATGTTTGGTTACCAGGCGCATGCAATCTCCGTACAGGGCAGACTGGGAAATGGGTGCAAAAGCGCGTGCGTGAGCTCAATACACAGCAGACAAACATGCACAACTGACCAACGAATGAGGTAGGCGGTGGCAAACTTGACAACATCACGACGACTTGCGGGTAACAACCACAAAAACTGTATACAATATTCCACCGTCCAAAAGGGCACTTGGCGAGTGGGAGGGCAAAGGGGCAGGTGCTCAGGCACAGGTAAACCCCTATCTGTGCATGTGCTTGGTGTTCACGTTCTCGGAGCTTTTCACTTCCTATCATGACACAAGGCGAGACGCAGATGCAGACACAGGAGGCAGATGGTTGGAGTCTTACATGTTTAATAATCCAAAAGGAGTAGGCAAGAGAATGGTCTTGGACAGGCAAAAGGTCAAAACCAGATCAGGTAGAGAGTGGCAGAAAGGCTCAAGGTCAGGCAGAATGGTCAGGCAGGCGAGTCCAGAACAGGCAAGGGTCAAAACCAGGAGGACTAGAAAGAGAAAAATGGAGAGAATAGCAAAGGCGGGAGTACAGAAAAAACCGCTGGTTGACTTGGAACATACAAGACGAACTGACAGGGAGAGACAGGAAACACAGGGATAAATACACTGGGGAAAACAAGCGACACCTGGTGGGGGTGGAGACAATAAGAGGACAGGTGAAACTGATCAGGTTGTGACCCTTCCATTTCTTGGCAACTATCTCCAGCTTTAGCAGTTTCCTTTTAGCATGTGTAGTTAGTTACTAGGGCAATTCCTTTCATTGTGTTTGGCTGTATACTCCGATGAAATAGCCTTGTTCCAGATCTTTTTGTGCAATTGGCATGACAATGACCATAGGAGTTGGCAAGACAGCACAAACAGATCTGGGACCAGTATGTTTTAATGACCCAAAGCTTGGCACATGAAAAATGCTGAAATTTGCATTGATTTAAGTGTGCAGACTCTGGAGTCGCTTTTTCAAGTACAGCCTGTGTAGTTATGCCACAGCACACAGTGCATTTCAGCTCAGCCACTGATAGCATGCTTGCTAGTTGTCACAGCAATTAGGATACAGCAATTCACTGTACTATGGCAGACCAGTCTCTGGTCGGAAAACGCACTAAATAAAAACCATGATACGTCCAAATTGGCTGAGCGGGTAATCAGGCACTTTTGTAGCTAAATCTAAACTCGACTCCTAGACTTCAATGTGCAAGTTTCCCCATGGTGATATGAATTGTGGGCTTGAATCTGCACTTTACAATCCTTAACTTCCAAAACAAATAGTATTTTAAGCATCGCTCTCGGTCCGTGGTCAGTCCGCTAATGGCGTTCATCCCAAAAATGTGAAATTGACGGTGGTTTACTGACAGGCTGTGGGAGATGCATTAAGCTTCTCTCAATAAAAATACACACATTGAAAAAATGATCTGTTCAGTGTACATACGTTACTACAGGCTAAATGCTTGAAACGCTATCCCTCACATGTAAAAAAGTAAACAGACAAAAACCCTTTGAAGTTTCCATCTAACTTTTGCTTCCAGTTCCCCAGTTGCAATTTAAGACACTACCACATAAGGCCAAGAATAGTTCTGAGAGATTAACCAACATGTTATTTTTCATTTTTAAAACAACTAATTGACCAACATCAGTTCAATTATTTAAATTCCATTTTGTTTCGTTTTTTTCTGTGAGCTCAATGCACACATTGCTCAGTTTCTCTGACAAATAATCAGATCAAGCCAGAACTGTGAGACGTAGTAGGGAGTTGTAGTTTCCAACAGGCCAATATTCTACATAGTTTAGCACAGAAAACGTGATAATTAACTACAGTGAACATAATCCATTGCGTGCCTACTTGTCCGGTCTGTGTGCTCCTTTTATGCCCGCTATGTTATGTTAGTGTGGTGAAGACAAGAAGAAAGGCAGAAGAATACATGATTGAGACGGATAGAGCGCAGTTGCTTCACAAGGTATCTCTACCTGAAAATACATGATCTATATAAGTGATTGATAGTTGGTATTCAGCAGTCATAAAATTATTCCTAATTTACTTTGAAGAACAACTGAAAGTGATTTTGTCAGACAGCAGAGGCAGCAGCTATAGAGATTAGATAATGACTTTGAATCAAATAAAACAAATGGAACACACACAACTAAAATATGTTATTAAAGTAATGTTAATAAATTATGGTTCATAAATGCAGTAATGTGCAGTCACTACCATCATGTGACTTTTATTAATTGTTTTTATTCTGTGTTGCTACAGCATTCAACCAACATAATGCATAGTGTATTTAATGTTTACATTTTTTAAACTGAACTGACCTCAAAAAGCACTAATCGCTCAGCACTAGCCAGAGCAGTGGTGTAAAGTACTTAAGCAAAAATACTTTAAAGTACTACTTAAGTAATTTTTGTGGTATCTGTACTTTAACATTTACATTTTTGACAACTTTTACTTTACTACATTCCTAATGAAAAGGATGTACTTTTTACTCCATACATTTCCCTGACACCCAAAAGTACTCGTTACATATTGAATGCTTAGCAGGACAGAAATAGTCCAATTCACGCACTTATAGAGAGAACATCCCTGGTCATCTCTACTACCTCTGATCTGGCGGACAAATGCTTGTTTCTGAGTGATGTCTGAGTGTGCCCCTGGCTATCCGCAAATTACAAAAACACAAACAACTGTGCCATCTGGTTTGCTTAACATAAGGAATTTGAAATGATTTATACTTTCACTTTTACTTTTGATACCTAAGTAAAACTAAACACTTTTAGAATTTTACTCAAGTAGTATTTTTCTGGGTGACTTTCACTTGAGTCATTTCCTGTTAAGGTATCTTTACTTTTACTCAAGTATAACAATTTAGTACTTTTTCCACCACTGAGCCAGAGGCAATATTTATAATAATTAATCGTGATCTTGGGACAATAAGGTTATGACATTTTGGTAAAAAAATTGTTATTGAAATAGAGTTGCTCTTTATGTGGTCCTTTACATGTGAGATAAATGTTTTTTTTTTAATTTACTTTAACTCTTAAAGTTCTAAACACCTTTTAACTTGTTGTTCTAAGGTTCTATCTGCAATCCAATCCCCCAATTCTTGGTTGTCAAAAATAATTGTATGTAAGGTGATATACTTATTGAGCCATGAAAGAGGAAGACATCACAAAACAGTTCTGAGATCTGGGACTTGAATAAAATGAATTCTCAAAACTATACATTTTGCAGATAGAACCGTACAGTATATTCCCAAGTCCTTGATTATTCATATCATAGGTTCTGGTCCTCTTTTTAACACTTGTGTGGTGTTCATGTTTTTGTTATGGACCCACAACATTATTGGGTTTTTAAAACAATACAGTCATAACAATTCACGTAAAAGTACTTATTACTTAGACATATAAATTACAAGCAATAGACAGCATACATGGTCAATATTTGCCATTTACCTCTGCTAGATCACATTTATCATTAAAAAGAGCTATTCTATTATAATCAAGACATGGGTGAAATAAAGCATGTTGATCTTGAACAAATATAAATGAAACAAGGTTTTCATCACTATTGATGTTTGTTGCTTTGAACAAATTGTAAGGACAAATTTTATTTACAGTATTTTATGGAAATGATAAATGAGCCCCGTTGAACAAAAATGAAGACCGATCCACACACCAAATGAGGGACAGAGTTTTACTGTGTGTGTTGCAAATGTATTTCTTGCACTTGATGCATGTGTACTGTGTCATCCTGTCGTTCTTGGGTCCACACACATCGCAACGCTTAATTCAGGAATTTGACTAACATCTCACTCACAAATATAGTTACAGCAGGCCAAGGTAGGAGAGTCAGACACACACTCAACGAAATCACTTACTTCCCGTATTGGAGTTGTTGGTTCTGTGGGTCGGGCGGATGGGGCACTAGCATCTTCTTCCTGAATCCTCCTCACGATGGCTGCAGAAGCTGGGGTCCTTGGGATATGTTGCCTCCTCTGGATTTGAGGTCTTACCAATGCCTTGCCCAGCTCCTCAAGAAAGAGCCGTCTCCTCTGGAGCTTCCCTCTGTTCCAATCTGGGTTCAACACCATCCAGATGACAAAAGCGTTGTAAGCCGAGATGTTGAAGAATATCACAAGTGGCCAGCGTAGGGTTCTTCTTTTGCAGCTGTAGGCAGTCACCGGCTTGTCTAAATTGTCCGCCCCTCCTTTTGTGGCATTGTCATCCATTATGTTTTATGTTCCTGGCCACAGATTCTCCCATCCCTATGCAGCGTACTCATGAGTACCACATTTTTTTGCCTTTCTTTAGCACATAGGACTCTAGGGACGTGTCGGATGTGAACACAAACTTAGAGGAATTGATAGGCCTGTTCCGTGTATTCAACAGCTGAGGTGGAAGCTCTGGCTTGTTTTTTCGTCCTGTTCCTACCATCGTCAGCTTCCTATTCAGGAGCTCCTGTCCCAGCTTGTGCGAAGTAAAAAAGTTATCACGTGATGTTGTGGCCTCGGAGTCCGTGTGTCACATCCAGGACAACCTGCATCCTCTGGTTCTTCTCAGGGGCTCCTCCATCTGGCTTGGTTCTTCTTAGGGGCTCCACCCGCTATACACTTGCAAGTTCCACGCATATGATGAAGCAGCATTTTTACGGGTTTAGACGGTAAGTACTGCCGGAAGGGGCAGCGGCCCCTAAATGGCATAAGCTGCTCATCAACAGTATCATTTGGCCCAGGGTTGTAAAACAGGGGAAGGCGGTCCCACCCACTTGTCCCACACTGACCTGATTGCAGCTAGCTTGTCTCTCTGCCGCCGAGCTGGTCTGGTGTCTCGGTTATCGAAGCAGATAATCCTGGAAATAATGGGGATGTTTTCCAGAGACATTGTTGCACGGAAAGGTTCTGCCAGTTTCTGCATCCCACAGGGATTCTGTGGATTCTCCATTGTATCTGAAAACACCAGCAAGGATATGAACCCCAAAGTATGCATGTAAATGAGTTAAGTCCATCTCCTTCCAAAAACATGCCTTCCCTCCAAATTAGTGCAGTTCAGAATGATTTTCTGGATGGTGTCTGGGATGAATAGTTCAAAAGAAGACTGTCCTGCACATGACTAACCGCCATCCCCGTCGGCCCTGGTTGCATCCTTATCACATTGGCAGCCATGCGGGGTGGCTCATTCCTTGGGCAAGAAGACCATTCAATTTCACCATTTTTTGACATCCATATTTCTCCTCACGGAGGCTGCTGATGAGCTGGTTGCCGACGGGCTGGTCCTGGCTGCTGACAGGCTGGTCCTGGGAGTGGCTGAGGGTCAATCCCTTCCTCTTCTTTCAACTCACTGTCAGACTCAGAATTGAAAGAGACATGATCCTCATATTCTGAAAATTCTTCATCTTCCAAAGTGGAAGATGCTCCTTCCACACTAGCTTCTCACTCTGCAAAAATAATTTCTAAGGCCCTCTGAGCAGAGATTATTTTTGCTATACTGATTGATTGTGGTAAGGAGTCACACATGCAAAGCAATTTATTTGTTGTGTCCTTCCCCCAATTTGCATCTGGCTGGGGTAGAGTGTGGGAAAATACTGCATTTTTTATAATGTATCGAAATAATGTATTGCAATAACATTGTGCAGGTTCCCACAAGACATTGTGTAGTTTCACACACTACAAAAGGTAAAGAGTGCGAGAAAAGTAGGAGACAGTCAGGGAGACAAACAGGTTCTTGGTGCTATGTTGAAACAGCAGGCCCAGGGAGTAGGAAGATGGAGTGAAGGCACACAGCAAGCCTTTGTTTAGTTTTTATTTGTTTTCACCCACACACACACTTTTATTACCTTCGGGTCCAGTGGACCAGAACACCACACATGTAATATAAATGTGTAGGGGGTGCACTCAATGAAAATGTGTTATTTTACATGTTCTTCACAGAAAAATGAGCCAAGGCCAATGAGTCTCAGATTGAAAAAAATGTATTGTATAATTTTATTTTTTGTAAACGGGTCCCACAGACCCGAACACCACATAAGGGTTAAATTACTTAGATTTTCTTCACCACTTTTTCAGAAGAATTGTCATAACGTAAGCTCTTTATGGTAAAAACAAAAACATACAGGTACCTTGGAGCATGTTTAAAGCCCTAGGAGAGGCATTGCTGTTTTTGTCTTGTTCGATTCAATATGAAAAACTCCATGAAACGGTATTTCACTAAAATGAAACTTACCACATTTTATTGATAACTAGCAAGTAGTTTACTGACTTTAGGTGTCAGAGACCAGAAAAATATCAGTTTAATCATCCAGAGCTAAAACTTTAGAAATGTTGCTCGTTATCCATAGGATACAGTGGTTCCTCCTTTAAAAGTTGTGTCATACTGCGGCACACCTAGCGTGCTACCGCAGCATTCTGTGGCAAGTCATTTCATTCTCAGCCATTTTTTCTGTTATTGCTAGTTGGACCACCAGAGGGCATCTTTTAGAAGCTTTTGATAGTATTCCGTATTGGCATTACCTGAGAATTTAAAAGCTTTTTTGTAATAACATAGTATATGGCAATGATTTTAAGAAATTTGCCTTCATTTCGTTAATATTATGGTGTTTTTATTCAGAAACCCTCAGGGTTTCCGTTAGGATGGAATGGAAAACATGGCGCTGTACAACATGACGGTTGGGAGTAGGCTACAGGATTGGAGGATTCTAAATTGTTTGCCTTGATTAGACAACTTTGTTCCAATATTTCTGTAAATCACTGATATTTATTCCCATACCAATTCGTTATGGATCCATAACTAAATCAACATCTGCATTTTGAAAGAGTATTTTTTTATCATTATTTTATTAACAAAATGTATTTATTTGTTTATTAGGCTACTGTGCAGTCTACAACACATACTGTAGTAAACACGGAGAAGTGCCTAATTCCTTTCATAAGGGAGAGCAAGCCATGTCTGTACTACAGAACGCGGGGCACGCAGGAGACCGGGGTTCAAATCCCTGTTGGGGAGGAAGGAGTAGGCTCTCCTTGTAAATATGAATTTGTTCTTGATATATGTGTTGTGATGTCTTCACTATTATTGAACAATGTAGAAAATAGTAAAAATATAGAAAAATCCTGGAATGAGTAGGTGTGTCCAAACTTTTGACTGGTACTTGCTGGAACGGAAAATGACAGTCAGCAGTACAGTACTGGGCTATTTACGAGGAAGGAGTAGGCTGTCCTTGTAAATAAGATTTTGTTCTTAACTGACTTGCCTAGTTAAATAAAGGTTACACTAAGAACATAGCATTTCTACACCCTAATTTTCAAATTATTTTCTAACCAATACCCAGCGAAATATAAACATCCGCTTTTGAACGTCCTTTTTTCTCGTTATTTTATTAACGAAAGCATAAAGATGTTGAAGAAATACTGTACTGCTGTTTTGAGTTAGAAATGGAACACTTTAGAGTACTTAAGCATCGAATACATTGCAAGTTGAGGGATTTTCACAACGGGTTATAAAAAGTCTATTGTCCTGCTAATAGGAAACATTTGCATGATGGGCTACACCTGCTACAGTTGTGATATCTTCACTATTATTCTACAATGTAGAAAATAGTAAAAATATAGAAAAATCCTTGAATGAGTAGGTGTGTCCAAACTTTTGACTGGTACTTGCTTAATTAATTTGATGAATTTTATGGTGTTTCTATTCCATGAAAAACGAAACCCCTCTGGGATTCTGTTAGGATGTAATTGAAAATATGCGCTGTACAACGTGATGTCCAACAGTAGAGTACTGGGTTATTTAGCTAAAGAATCCCTGTGTTGTGCTTGTCTCAGAGCAGCGCGAAACGGTGCTAAGATAGAAGCAAAAGCCTACAACTAACTTCAATATGCTCTTTAAAATAAGACCTACATCATTAAACAGTATATCTAAAAATAAAAATAAATTAAATGATGTGACTCTCCGCCAATAATTACATTTAGAGGGTTGGAGGACTCTATATTAATATCTCAGACAGAGATGGTCACCTCGCTTCATGTCCATAGGAAACTATGCAGTAATTTTTTTTTAATGTATTATTTCTTATATTGTTAGCCCTGAAAATCTTAACTTGGGTCAAACGTTTCGGGTAGCCTTCCACAAGATTTCCACAATAAGGTGAATACATGCCCATTCCTCCTGACAGAGCTGATGTAACCGAGTCAGGTTTGTAGGCCTCCTTGCTCGCACACACTTTTTCAGTTCGGCCCACAAATGTTCCATAGGATTGAGGTCAGGGCTTTGTGATGGACACTCCAATACCTTGAGATTGTTGTCCTTAAGCCATTTTGCCACTACTTTGGAAGTATGCTTGGTGTCATTGTCCATTTGGAAGACCCATTTGCGACCAAGCTTTAACTTCCTGACTGATGTCTTGAGATGTTGCTTCAATATATCCACATAATTTTCCTGCCTCATGATGCCATCCATTTTGTGAAGTGCACCAGTCCCTCCTGCAGCAAAGCACCCCCACAACATGATGCTGCCACCCCCGTGCTTCACGGTTGGGATGGTGTTCTTCAGCTTGCAAGCCTCCCCTTTTTTTCCTCCAAACATAACAATGGTCATTATGGCCAAACAGTTCTATTTTTGTTTCATCAGACCAGAGGACATTTCTCCAAAAAGTACGATCTTTGTCCCCATGTGCAGTTGCAAACCGTAATCTGGCTTTTTTACGGCGGTTTTGGAGCAGTGGCTTCTTCCTTGCTGAGCGGCCTTTCAGGTTATGTCGATATAGGACTCGTTTTACTGTGGACATAGATACTTTTGTACCCGTTTCCTCCAGCATCTTCACAAAGTCCTTTGCTGTTGTTCTGGGATTGATTTGCACTTTTCGCACCAAAGTACATTCATCTCTAGGAAACAGAACGCGTCTCCTTCCTGAGCGGTTTGATGGCTGCATGGTCCCATTGTGTTTATACTTGCGTACTATTGTTTGTACAGATGAACGTGGTACCTTCAGGTGTTTGGAAATTGTACCCAAGGATGAAACAGACTCGTGGAGGTCTACAATTATTTCATTTTTTTCATCTTGGCTGATTTATTTTGATTTTCCCATGTCGTCAAGCAAAGAGGCACTGAGTTTGACGGTAGGCCTTGAAATACATCCACAGGTACACCATCAACTGACTCAAATTATGTCAATTAGCCTATCAGAAGCTTCTAAAGCCATGACATAATGTTCTGGAATTTTCCAAGCTGTTTAAAGGCACAGTGAACTTAGTGTATGTACATTTCTTATCCACTGGAATTGTGATACAGTGAATTATAAGTGAAATAATCTGTCTGTAAACAATTGTTGGAAAAATGACTTGTCATGCACAAAGTAGATGTCCTAACCGACTTGCCAAAACTATAGCTTGTTAACAAGATATTTGTGGAGTGGTTGAAAAACGAGTTTTAATGACTCCAACCTAGTGTATGTAAACTTCCGACTTCGGATTCACCATGGGGTCATGATAGGGGCTGTACCAAATGTTTGTTCTATTATAATAATTGATTATGCGTATCTTGTATTAATAGAAAGGGAGGGGTTATACTACAGATTAACAATATATATATATATATTCATAATAATGTTTAATATTGTTACACAGTCTTTTCTAGTCTCTGCCTCTTGTAAAGAAATGGTCTGAGAGATTTGTGATGGTGAGAGAACTCTGCAGGGGAGTGTAAGAGATAAGAGACTAGTCAGACATTCCACTATAAATCAACTTGGGGAGTGGACATTTACTGCTGAGCCTTTAGATAACACTGAAACTCTTGTCTGTATAGTTGTGTAGGCATCATAGGCAAGGTAATGAGGTAGGCAGTGACATCACCAAGATATGACTGCAGGCATAATGTTCCTGTTGTCAACTTCTGTCAGCAATTGCATAAAAAAATGAATGATTGATTTACTTAAAGATATTGTCTCAATGCTAATTTCACCAATGAGCCAATGATTGACAAGGAACAAGGAACGAACCCCAACAACTGTATGTGGCAGGGTCTACAGACAATCACAGATTACAAAAAGAAAGCCCCGTCGCGGACATCAATGTCTCGCTCCCCGACAAATTAAACAACTTCTTAGCGCGCTTTGAAGACAATACAGTGTCACCGACATGGCCCGCTAGCAAAGACTGTGGGCTCTCCTTCAACATGGCCGATGTGAGTAAAATATTTAAACGTGTTAACCCTCGCAAGGCTATCGGCCCAGACGGCATCCCTAGCCGCGTCCTCAGAGCATGCGCAGACCAGCTGGCTGGTGTTTTCACAGACATATTCAATCAATCCCTATCCCAGGCTGCTGTCCCCATATGCTTCAAGATGGCCACCATTGTTCCTGTTTCCAAGAAAGCTAAGGTAACTGAACTAAATGACTATCGCCCTGTAGCACTCAATTCTATCATCATGAAGTGCTTTGAAAGACTAGTCAAGGATCATATCACCTCCACCCTACCTGATACCCTAGACCCCCTCCAATTTGCTTACCGCCGCAATAGCTCCACAGACGATGCAATCACCATCACACTGCCCTATCCCATCTGGACAAGAGGAATGCCTATGTAAGAATGCTGTTCATTGACTACAGCTCAGAATTCAACAGCATAGTACCCTCCAAACTCATCATTAAGCTTGAGACCCTGGGTCTCGACCCCGCCCTGTGCAACTGGGTACTGGACTTTGACGGGCCGCCCCGAGGTGGTGAAGGTATGAAATAACATCTCCACCCCGCTGATCCTCAACACTGGGGCCCCACAAGGGTGCGTTCTCAGCCCTCTCCTGTACTCCCTGTTCACCCATGACTGCGTGGCCATGCACTCCTCCAACTCAATCATCAAGTTTGCAGATGACACTACAGTGGTAGGCTTAATTACCAACAACGAGACAGTCTACAGGGAGGAGGTGAGGGCCCTCGGAGTGTGGTGTCAGGAAAATAACCTCTCACACAACGTCAACAAAACAAAGGAGAAGATCGTGGACTTCAGGAAACAGCAGAGGAAGCGCCCCCCTAACCACATCGACGGGACAGTAGTATGGAAGGTGGAAAGTTTTAAGTTCCTCTGCGTACACATCACGGACAAACTGAAATGGTCCACCCACACAGACAGTGTGGTGAAGAATGCGCAACAGCACCTCTTCAACCTCAGGAGGCTGAATACATTTGGCTTGTCACCTAAAACTTCTACAGATGCACAATTGACAGATGCACAATTGCATCACCGCCTGGTACGGCAACTGCATCGCCCTCAACCGAAAGGCTCTCCAGAGGGTAGTGAGGTCTGCACAACCCATCACCAGGGGCAAACTACCTGCCCTCCAGGACACCTACAGCACCCAATGTCACAGGAAGGCTTAAAAGATCATCAAGGACAACAACCACCCGAGCCACCGCCTGTTCACCCCGCTACTATCCAGAAGGCGAGGTCAGTACAGGTGCATCAAAGCTGGGACAGAGAGGCTGAAAAACAGCTTCTTTCTCAAGGCCGTCAGACTGTTGAACAGCCATCACTAACATAGAGAGGCTGCTGCCAACAGTCTCAAATCATGGGCCACTTTAATAATGGTATCACTAGTCACTTTAAATAATGTTTACATACCCTACACTACTCATCTCATGTATGTACTGTATTTTATACCATCCATTGCATCTTGCCTATGCCGCACAGTCATCGCACATCCATATATTTATATGTACATATTCTTATTCCATCCCTTTTCATTTGTGTGTATAAGGTAGTCATTGTGAATTTGTTAAATTACTTGTCAGATATTACTGCACTGTCCGAACTAGAAGCACAAGCATTTCGCTACACTCGCATTAACATCTGCTAACCATGTGTGTAACAAATAAAATGTCATTTGATTTGTAATTTTAAAGAACAATCACTAACAAACATGTGATGAGCATTAACTAATATATTTGATGACGTGATTAGAGTATTCTCATTATTTAAGTCATTAAACGTCTACTTCTCTATTTAAATCATTTTAACATTCTGTGGCAGATAGATCCTTATAGCTGAACCCAGGTTGACCTTTCAGCGCCACGAGGATCTATCTGCGATTGCACCCTCCTAAAAAAGAAGACGTACAAATGTCTTAGGATTTTGATACTCTGCACTCTAGGTACCTTTAAGGTGAAGACCTGGTTTATGAAAGAAAAATGTACTACAAAAAAATGTGAAAAAAAATGTGAAAACTTTAAAGCTCGATATCGCAGAACCCAAGGTCTTGAAATGTTACATACTAGACCCACCCCCATCAGTTTACAAACAAGAACAGAGCCGGACCCTTTGACCTGGAATATGATATACACCCAAGTCATTGTTGTGACCAAGCTGTTTATGGGGGACTATGACACTGCAGTGTCATTACAAGACTCACAGATATTCAGCCATTATCAATCAGAGATGTTGACAGTGAGACAACCCGACGCAGCGCAAAGAACTCCGGCCCGCCAAGAGCTTATGAGACTTTAACACCTCCTCCTTGCACAAGGTTACCCAAAATCCCTGGCGTATTTCAACCGCCCCATTTTCCGTCCGACAGACAAGTGCTGCGTGACTACCTGGCGTTAGAAACATTTGACGTTCGGATTGAGTTAAGGAAGCACTAACAGTTAATGTAGCGTTCATTGAGTGGGGAGCGTCATCCGACAAAGGGGGCGCTTTAAATCACGGCCGGCGTCCACATGCAGATTCAATTAGCCAGATTTACATTAGTAATCCCACTTTGATGGGAGGCCGGCGCTGACGCTACCAGCAAGTTGAGCAACAAGGTGGTTGTCTTTCCTCTGATCTGATCCACCTCCAGTCAACCTTTTATGAGTGTGTACCAACAAAACACATAAAGTTAACTTCTAGCAGCGCCGTTAAAGATGAGCAGAGGACGTGTAATCACCCCACACACTGTCTCATTCACAGACAGCAAAGTCACCGCCTCATCAAGCATTTGCTCAAGCCTGCGTGCCTGAAGTGCCAGAATGGGGGGGGGGCATGCACAGTGACAGGTCACTAGCAGCCCCGGGGCTACAGGCTGTAAGTGGTGGATCAACCAGACAGACAGTCAGTGAGATAACACGTCTATCTGCCTGCCGCCTGCCGCCTGCTCCTGACAGACAAAGAATAGGGACACAAAAGAAAACTCTAATCTAAGTAACTCTTCCTGCTGCTGCTTGTCCCTCTCTCAACACTCCAGAACGTTGATTTGAAATATGATGGTGACTTCAGCAAAGCTCTGTCTGATATTATAAAAGACTCCATTCCCATGGACAATGATAAGTGTAGCGTATGTCGTTAATGGATCACACGTCAAGATGGATGGCGGGGTCAACGGTGATGGGCTCTCAAGGAACAGTCGGTAATCACGTTCAGAGAAAGAGAGAGCAAAGTCAACACAAAGGCAAAGGAGTTAAAACAACATGGCATGAAGAAACAAGTACTTTAAAACAATGGCTGGAATTCTGATATTGATATGAAGTCAAGACAAAGGTGTCGGACCCCCACAAAAAAATGTGGCCTCTTGGTTTCAATGGCACAGTCACAGACTCGCAGCAAAATGTACTGCTGTTCTGACAGCTGAGCACTCTTGAATGGCACAACTCATCTCCGACAAAGTGACACAAGAAACACATTAGCCACATCGGCCGTCTGTGAAGTGGAGCAACATCTCCCAATGTATCCCTCCTCACCACCACCCATCTGCATTTCCCCATCTCCCTCTCCGTGTACTTAGCCACTGCCGCACCTAGCCTGTTGATGCAGACACCCTCCTCATTTGGGCAAAAGTCCGTCCTCCCCCTCTCTCCTCTATGACCCGGAAACCAATAAGTAGCCGAGGAGAGTGTCAATTAGTTTGTAGGCAAAGGGAAACGGTCCTCCCCTCCTTGATAGCCTCCTTTTGGCGAAGAAGCCCAAGTGTATCCTACCTGAGTCCTTCAAGGAAATCAGTTTTGAAATCTGCCACACCCCCTTTGAATCACCTATTGTTTTCTCGAAGGAGAAAAGCATTCAAACATTGTATAGATAAAAGGATAAGTAACATATCGCTGTTCAATGTCTTGCACATCTTACTAAAATTAGTTTATCACTTTATACAATTATTTTGGTATACCACCCAATACCACCCAATTACCTTTGACCTTATATTGCCTGATGACGTGCGACTGGAGAAGTCTAATTTCATACAGTGCATTTTTGTCCACTTTTCCTCTCCTCGCCGCCTCTCCTCAATTACCTTTGACCTTTTTCAAAAGGAGAGGGGACGCAGGAATTGAGCAAATCCGACTGAGAAAAGGCCTATGATAAAAGACGAGAGAATGGAGAAAAAAACAATGATCCCATGATTTGCAAGCTGATTTCAAGTGTAATCAAGAAGCAGCTCTCTGGGTGTTGTGGAGCTCTGACACCCATCTCTAATCTTCCCACAGGCGCGCTTACGCCCGTCAATAGTAAAATCCCATTTTTTCCACCCTGGCCCCACACTGCCACCGATTGTGCGGTAAAGCACACCTGAGGGGTGTCAATCAACAATAACTGGGGCGCATTCACTTAGATCTAACCGCGCGTCAATCAACGGGCAGGCGCCGTGGCAACAGCAACTGTATTCTCTGTAGGATTAAGCTGGCTGTTAATTTGGCTTCTAGCAGCTGAACAGAATGAATTGTGGAGCGAGGAAATAAAGTGAAAAAGAGGGAGGAAGAGAAGGGTGGAGAAGTGGAGCGGGGAGGAGGGAGGAGGGAGAAAAAAATGAACGTGTGATTCCTGTGTTTAAGATTGGAAATTACATCCCCTTGGTTGTGTGGGGGGGAAATGGGTGGAGAAACTTAAAGGAATTATTCACTGAGACATAATTAAATGCACTGTGAAACTTTAAATCATCTAAATAAATAGCTTTTCAATTACGCTGCCTTTCCTCCTCTCCTCCCATTTCCTCGTCAAATAAATTTAATAAATTGCATCACCGTCTTTCAAACCATAGGTTTTACATGAATGAAAATGTTTAGGGCGGTCCATAAATAGATATTTATTGAAATTGTCATATGAAAAAAGTAATAATTACGATTTGCCTTCCTCATTACTTGGGTAGAGAGAGAAAAATGAAGTCAATTTGTTTGATAGAGAAATAAGAGAGTGCGAGAAGAACACCAGTCATCCACTTAACTGTAACGGCATATTATATTTCAGTTATAGCTAAATGGGCATTTCCCATTTTTAGAGTGCGAGTGTCCCTCCCAATATCATCATTGCAAGCGCTAACCAACCATACTTAATTTCATTGGCTTAGAGTTAAAAAGAACCACTAATATACTGTGGTGGGCGGCAGGTTGTCTCGGCTTGAGCTTTTGGAAATGCAAATGTTGTGTGGAGAGACACTGGCTTGACTACTGAAATCTAGTTTGACTAATACTTACTTAAACTGCTTGCTTTGTGTTTTGTTAAAAAAATATATGCAGTACACGCAAATATCAACATACTTGGCTCATCCACATTGCAAAGGCATCATCGAATGCGCAATTGTGTTGAATCTCGCCATTCGTTCATTTTGGTAGAGCGTGTTCCCTTATCTGATTATCAGCTGTTGTCAAAAACACGTGGGTCTCAAAAGACAATCCTCTTCCTCAATAGTGTGTAGCGATTTCTACTAGATGAAAAGCCAAAATGAGTATGACATCCTGGCATTTAAAGCATACGAAATTCATGACATTTTGCATACTATCATAATTTATATTTTTGCATACCCTAATGGCTACTAATTTAGAATGCCAGTATGTACTCGGACACATCCACAGTTTGACAAGAACACGTGGTAGCTAACTACAAACAAATTAGTGAGTGTGCTTGCAAGCTAAAAAGCTAGCTAGTTTGTTGACTGTTATGGGTAGCCAAAAATAACTTGTTTTGAAAAGTTGGATCATCTTATTATCCTTTGGGGCTTTTAAAAGTGTACTTACACTATGATTTCGAACTAACTGGAAAACATCCATGACAGGCATTGTTGTCACCTTATGGCGCTTTTTCACTGCAGGGCCGTGTTGTGCCGTGAATATCACAGATCCTATTTCATTTCCATTTGCCCATGGCCCGTTTGATTCCTGGAACCAAGTGGGATATTCAGCCTCGCTTGAAATCTGGCACTAACCTCGAACCAAGTAGACCGGCGAGTGGGGCTACAAATGGCCATACTCAATGATTGGTCTCACGCATGTTAATACTCATGAGTCACTAGCACCATTTTTATAAGAGAAGGTTAATCTGACCACGAACAGTAAAGCAACAAATAGACCTTGGGTCTTTACCGTTTAACTGTAAAGCCAAAAAACAAATAATGTCCAAGCGCTTTTGAATATCTGGGCAGACTCCAGCATCCAGAGGCAACTGGATTCTTTCACCAGGAATGAAAATTTGATACATTACCCGAAATTGGAATCCATTGGTCAGTAAAATGGTGCAGGGAAAGAACTAAGAAACTCAAAGAATATAAGAAGATAAGACCACAACAACAAAAGTGGTTCGGACAGCGATATTTGAAGCCATAATGACACCGAGCAGCGATGATTAGAACGGTAATACATTGTTTTTAGCCAAATTACTATCTAGCTAGCTACCAATGTCTTCAGCGCAGCTAGCTGTAGCGTGTGAGAGTGAGCACTGTGCGAGACATGAACTAGGTTCGACAACTTGTCATAAACATCCATGGAAGGTCAACACCATTTAAAAAAAATGTGTACCTTAATTTAACTAGGCAAGTCAGTTAAGAACAAATTCTTATTTACAATGACGGCCTACCAGAATTAAAAATATAGGACAAAACGCATATCACAACAAGAGACACCACAACACTACATAAAGAGAGACCTAAGACGACAACATAGCATGGTAGCAACACAACAACAACATGACAAAAGCAGAACATGGTAGCAGCACAAAACACGGTACAAACATTATTGGGTACAAACATTATTGGGCACAAACAACAGCACAAAGGGCAAGAGGGTAGAGACAAAAATACACCATGCGAAGCAGCCACAACTGTCAGTAAGCGTCCATGATTGAGTCTTTGAATGGAGACTTGACGTTATCCAGAGGTTCTGACTTCAGATCAGATTGTTTAATAGTCACATGTTTTTATTGCCAACACTGTACAATATAAATAGCACTATATACAGTACCAGTCAAAAGTACCACTCATTCCAGGCTTTCTTTATTTTTAATATTTTCTACATTCTAGAATAATAGTGAAGACATCAAAACTATGAAAGAACACATATGTAATCATGTAGTAACCAAAAAAAAGTGTTAAACAAATCAAAATATATTTTACATTTGAGAATCTTCAAATAGACACCCTTTGCCTTGATGACAGCTTTGCGCACACTTGGCATTCTCTCAACCAGTTTCATGAGGTAGTCATCTGGAATGTATTTCAATTAAAGAGGTAGGTAGATTGGGTGGGCTATTTACAGATGGGCTATGTACAGCTGCAGTGATCGGTTAGCTGCTCAGATAGCTGATGTTTAAAGTTAGTGAGGGAAATAAGTCTCCAGCTTCAGTGATTTTTGCAATTTGTTCCAGTCATTGGCAGCAGAGAACTGGAAGGAAAGGCGGCCAAAGGAGGTGTTGGCTTTGGGGATGACCAGTAAGATATACCTGCTGGAGCGCGTGCTACGGATGGGTGTTGTTATTGTGATCAGTGAGCTGAGATAAGGCGGAGCTTTACCTAGCATAGACTTATAGATGCCCTGGAGCCAGTGGGTCTGGAGACGAATATGTGGCGAGGGCCAGCCGACGAGAGCATACAGGTCGCAGTGGTGGGTAGTATATGGGGTAACAAAACAGATGGCACTGTGATAGACCGCATCCAGTTTGCTGAGGAGAGTGTTGGAGGCTATTTTGTAAATGACATCGCCGAAGTCGAGGATCGGTAGGATAATCAGTTTTACGAGAGTATGTTTGGCGGCGTGAGTGAAGGAGGCTTTGTTGCAAAATAGGGAGCTGATTCTAGATTTTATTTTGGATTGGAGATGTTTAATATGAGTCTGGAAGGAGAGTTTACAGTCTAGCCAGACACCTAGGTATTTGTAGTTGTCCATATATTCTAAGTCAGAACCATCCAGAGTAGTGATGCTAGTCGGGCGGGCGGGTGCGGGCAGCGAACGGTTGAAAAGCATGCATTTAGTTTTACTAGCGTTTAAGAGCAGTTGGAGGCCACGGAAGGAGTGTTGTATGGCATTGAAGCTCATTTGGAGCTCGTTTGTTAACCTGTTATGGATGGGGGCAGTATTTTCACGGCCGGATAAAAAACGTACCCGATTTAATCTGATTATTACTCCTGCCCAGAAACTAGAATATGCATATAATTATTAGCTTTGGATAGAAACCACTCCAAAGTTTCTAAAACTGTTTGAATGGTGTCTGTGAGTATAACAGAACTCATTTGGCAGGCCAAAACCTGAGAAGATTCCAAACAGGAAGCGCCCTCTCTGACCATTTTTTGCCCTCCTTGATTATCTCTATCCAATACAGGGGATCTCTGCTGTTACGTGACACTTCCTACGGCTCCCATGGGCTCTCAGAAGGCGGCAAAAAGCTGAATGACGTAATTCCAAGCCCTGGCTGAAAAGCTTTAGCGCATTTGCTAAGTGGTCTATCAGCGGACAATGGGACTCATGCTCGTGCACGAGACGACCCCATGTTTTTATTCTATCGTCTTTGAACGGATACAACGACTCCCGGTCGAGAAAATTGATTTTAAACAGTGGTTGACATGCTTCGAAGTACGGTAATGGAATATTTAGAAATGTTTTGTCACGAAATGCGTCGTGCTCGTAACCCTTCTTTACCTTTCGGATAGTGTCTTGAACGCACAAACAAAATGCCGCTGTTTGGATATAACAATGGATTATTTGGGACCAAACCAACATTTGTTATTGAAGTAGAAGTCCTGGGAGTGCATTCTGACGAAGAACACCAAAGGTAATCAAACTTTTCTAATAGTAAATCGGAGTTTGGTGAAGGCTAAACTTGCTGGGTGTCTAAATAGCTAGCCCTGTGATGCCAGGCTATCTACTAAGAATATTGCAAAATGTGCTTTCACCGAAAAGCTATTTTAAAATCGGACATATCGAGTGCATAGAGAAGTTCTGTATCTATAATTCTTAAAATAATTGTTATGTTTTTTGTGAACGTTTATCGTGAGTAATTTAGTAAATTCACCGTAAGTTTGCGGGGGGTATGCTAGTTCTGAACGTCACATGCTAATGTAAAAAAGCTGGTTTTTGATATAAATATGAACTTGATTGAACAAAACATGCATGCATTGTATAACATAATGTCCTAGGGTTGTCATCTGATGAAGATCATCAAAGGTTAGTGCTGCATTTAGCTGTGGTTTTGTTTTTTGTGACATTATATGCTAGCTTGAAAAATGGGTGTCTGATTATTTCTGGCTGGGTACTCTGCTGACATAATCTAATGTTTTGCTTTCGCTGTAAAGCCTTTTTGAAATCGGACAGTGTGGTTAGATAAAGGGTTTGTATTTCGCGCCACGCCCATCATTGGATATTGGAGCAGGTGTTCCGCTAGCGGAACGTCTAGATGTAAGAGGTTTTAACACAGTGTCCAAAGAAGGGCCAGAAGTATACAGAATGGTGTTGTCTGCGTAGAGGTGGATCAGGGAATCACCTGCAGCAAGAGCGACATCGTTGATATATAAAAGAGTCGGCCCGAGAATTGAACCCTGTGGTACCCCCATAGAGACTGCCAGAGGTCCGGACAACAGGCCCTCCGATTTGACACACTGAACTCTGTCTGAGAAGTAGTTGGTGAACCAGGCGAGGCAGTCATTTGAGAAACCAAGGCTGTTGAGTCTGCCGATAAGAATACAGTGATTGACATAGTCGAAAGCCTTGGCCAGGTCGATGAAGACGGCTGCACAGTACTGTCTTTTATCGATGGCGGTTATGATATTGTTTAGTACCTTAAGCATGGCTGAGGTGCACCAGTGACCAGCTCGGAACCCGGATTGCACAGCGGAGAAGACACGGTGGGATTCGAAATGGTCAGTGATCTGTTTATTAACTTAGCTTTCAAAGACTTTAGAAAGGCAGGGCAGGATGGATATAGGTCTATAACAGTTTGGGTCTAGAGTGTCACCCCCTTTGAAGAGGGGGATGACCGAGGCAGCTTTCCAATCTTTAGGGATCTCGGACGATACGAAAGAGAGGTTGAACAGACTGGTAATAGGGGTTTCAACAATGGCAGCGGATAATTTTAGAAAGAGAGGTTCCAGATTGTCTAGCCCAGCTGATTTGTACGGGTCCAGGTTTAGCAGATGTTCTGAAAGAGCTGCAATCTGGATTTGGGTGAAGGAGAAGCTGGGGAGGCTTGGGCAAGTAGCTGCGGGGGGTGCGGAACTGTTGGGGTAGCCAGGAGGAAAGCATGGCCAGTCATAGAGAAATGCTTCTTGAAATTCTCGATTATCGTGGATTTATCGGTGGTAACAGTGTTTCCTAGCTTCAGTGCAGTGGGCATCTGGGAGGAGGTGCTCTTATTCTCCATGGACTTTACAGTGTCCCAAAACTTTTTGGAGTTAGAGCTACAGGATGCAAATTTCTGTTTGAAAAAGCTAGCCTTTGCTTTCCTGACTGCGTGTATTGGTTCCTGACTTCCCTGAAAAGTTGCATATCACGGTGACTATTTGATGCTAGTGCAGTCCGCCACAGTATGTTTTTGTGCTGGTCAAGGGCAGTCGGGTCTGGAGTGAACCAAGGGCTACATCTGTTCTTAGTTCTATATATTTTGAAAGGGGCATGCTTATTTAAGATGGTGAGGAAATCACTTTTAAAGAACATCCAGGCATCCTCGACTGACGGGATGAGGTCAATATCCTTCCAGGATACCTGGGCCAGGTTGATTAAAAAGGCCTGCTCGCAAAAGTGTTTTAGGGAGCATTTGACAGTGATGAGGGGTGGTCGTTTGCAGGCAATGATGCAGGCAATGAGGCAGGCAATGAGGCACTGATTGCTGAGATCCTGATTGAAAACAGCAGAGGTGTATTTGGAGGGCAATATTTATTGGGCTGCCCATGTTTACAGATTTCGGGTTGTACCTGGTGTGTTCCTTGATAATTTGTGTGAGATTGAAGGCATCTAGCTTAGATTGTAGGACTGCCGGGGTGTTAAGCATATCCCAGTTTAGGTCACCTAACAGAACGAACTCTGAAGATAGATGGGGGGCAATCAATTCACATATGGTGTCCAGAGCACAGCTGGGAGCTGGGGGGGGGGGTCTCTAACTGGCGGCAACAGTGAGCGACTTATTTCTGGAGAGATTAATTTTTTTAATTAGAAGCTTGAACTGTTTGGGCATAGACCTGGAAAGTATGACAGAACTTTGCAGGCTATCCCTGCGGTAGATTGCAACTCCTCCCCGTTTGGCAGTTCTATCTTGACGGATAATATTGAGTTGGGGATGAAAATCTTAGAGTTTTTGGTGGCCTTCCTAAACCAGGATTCAGACACGGCAAGGACATCAGGGTTGGCGGAGTGTCCTAAAGCAGTGAGTAAAACAAACTTAGGGAGGAGGCTTCTGATGTTAACATGCATGAAACCAAGGCTTTTTCGGTTACAGAAGTCAACAAATGAGAATGCCTGGGGACACGCAGGGCCTGGGTTAACCTCCACGTCACCCGAGGAACAGAGGAGGAGTAGGATGAGGGTACGGCTAAAGGCTATCAAAACTGATCGTCTAGTGCGTTGGGGACAGAGAATAAAAAGAGCAGATTTCTGGGCGTGGTAGAATAGATTCAGGGCATAATGTATAGATGGGTATGGTGGGGTGCGGGTACAGTGGAGATAAACCCAGGCATTGAGTGATGATAAGAGAGGTTGTATCTCTGGACACGCTAGTTATGCTGGGTGAGGTCACCACCTGTGTGGGAGGTGGGACAAAAGAGGTATCTGATGCATGTTGAGTGGGACTAAGAGCTCTGCAGTAAACTAAAACAATGATAACTATCCTAAACAACAGTATACAAGGCATATTGACATTTGAGAGCGACAAAGCGAGGCATAAAGCAATCACAGGTGTTGATTGGGAGAGCTAGCTAAGACACAACGGGTAAGAAAACAACAGCTAATCAGCTAAGACAACAACAGGTAAAATGGTGATGAATGGGCAGAGAGGGTCGGTTAACTACACAGAGTTCGAGGCTGGAGATGACAGATAAACCCCCAAAAAATAACAAAATGGAGTACCGTGATTAAAGAACAGTTCAGCAGGCATGTAGCCAAGTGATCATAGGGTCCAGTGAACAGCAATAGATGAAAACAAGGAAGCTGCGGGGTAGTCGTTACTACGCTAGCAAGCGGGAGACACGGCGTTTAAAGTTAGCAGGCTGGGGCTAGTAGAAGCGTCTGCTCCGACGTCCGGGAAAGGCCAGTTGAGGGCACAGCGGATGGAGTTACGTCGGCAGACCCGTCGTGGTGGTACGGCGGGGTGCCGTGTCGACAAAGGGTCCAGGCCAGTTGGCGAAAGATGTATTGTAGTTGTAGTAATTTCGTTTGCTGGCCGGGAGATGCGCCTGGCTCGCGGCTAACTGGTGCTAGCTTCGGGACAGGGGCATTAGTCACTATAGCCACTTGGTAGCAGCGATGATCCGATGCAAAGGTCCAAAGCTTACAGCAGGAATCCGGCGTTGTAGTGAGAGAAAATGGCGTTGTAGTCAGGGAAAATGTATGGAGTAAGAAGTACATTATTTTCTTTAGGAATGTAGTGAAGTAAAAGTAGGCAAAAATATAAATAGTAAAGTACAGACACCCCAAAAAAATACTTAAGTAGTTCTTTAAAGTATTTTCACACCACTTGTTGCACACCTCATGTAGCCTAGCCCACAGGTTAATATGTTTTGATAAGATTTGTATCACATCTAAAGTGGCCAAATAACTTCTTCAAATTAAACACATTAATCCATTTTACAAGGGGTATGTAGAGCCTAACTGGCATACGTAAGCAGAGTATCAAGTTTGGCATAAAAATGCACCTTTATAATAAAAGCATTACATTCATAATCATATATGCAGTCACTTTTGATAATGGTGTTTTCCCGCTAATGGAACATTCGAGCTTATAGCCTAGTGCCATGTGCTCATTGCTGCGCTTATAATGTGAAGAAATAGCCTATCAACATTTTAAACTGAACTGTTCTGATCTGTTGCGTCAGACACATTGCATAAAAAAAGCTTTTGGGATGCTAGTGGTTGTATTAATTAGGGATCTATCGCATCCCACAACTGTGCCAGACTATGTTTGGAATATTTATATCGCGCACAGAATAGGTGAACTTTTGTTTCACTGAATCTCCGTCTGTATATTTGGTTAATTGATCTCTGGCTGGGCAAATAAGTGGAGGTGATCGATGTGCAAACGAAGATGAGCCATCGCTGATCAGAAAAACTTAGCAGGCTATAATGTTGCTTAAATCAAGAGTATTATTTTGCTAATGACTTGCACACTCCAAAAGCCTGCAGAGGTTGATTCATTTTCTATCAGTATGATCAAGATTAATTGGGACCAACGCCCTACACCTGTTCCCGACCAGGCGCAGAATCTACGCCTAGGCGTGGCTCGTTGAAGGCTTACACCCACGTTGTGCAAGAGGTATAATCCATAGGTCCGCCGTAGAGCGCATTTCACGTGGGATGTAGAGTTACGACCCACAGGTACAACCGGCCCCAGGACTTAAATGTTCTAAGGACTATATCCAGATATCTAACATTGGAAAAGGGAGCCATTTCCTCTGAATCTGTCTTGACTGAGCCCCCTCACAGTACAGCAGTAATGATCACTCAGTAACCAAACTTCACCCCAAGGTCCAAAAAGCCATTATGCCATAATGCGATACAGCTCACACAAGTCAGTGTAATGCAATATTGCCTCATAACAAATAAGGATTTCATAGAAGGAGAGGAAGATGTGTACAATATGCAATAAGCAGATAACAATAGTAAAGAACTTGTTAGTACATCGGTGTTTGGAGCTGCTGTTTATTCTAGAAACTCGGGGGGGAGGGGGCTCCTTTTATAATTGTATTCCCATTAGCAGTAATAGTATCCTGACGACTCACACCAAATTATTTGGATTCTTTGTCATTTGCTACATACTTTAGTCTGAGGCCACCACAAATGACTACAATGATGGCAATGTGGGGCACGAGAGGCTTTGTACAAAACAAAGTAATCGTCGATTGGATCATCTCTAACCAATCAAAGTATCAAAAGACAATGACACACCCACGTGTGTTCTGGCTCTGGCCCAACCCATTGGTTTCTGGACCAATTAGATGACCGCAGTCGGTGAAGAGTCGAGCTTTGTACTCCGATCCAGGCTCATTGAGGAGAAGAAACTAACGTCCGTGGGTGTGGCGTAGCGTTTGACTGGTGCAAGGAGTCTGGGTAGCCAGGCAACAGTAATGAACCAAAAACATAAATATTTTTGGTGATGAGTTAAACTCTACAAAATACCCAGTTTATAATGAGTAAGAAAGGTGGCACCTACGCTCCGATGCAATTCTAGACCCTTATGTAAATTGGGACTTAATCTGCACAGGAAAGAGAGGAAAAAGCTATTATTGTCATTTGTATATTGGGATAGCAACAAAACAGCTGTTGGATAAACAGAGCCAGAGCCTTGGGAGAGAAAAATAACAGGCTTGAAAAAGGATTGGATTGATAAAGAGCACAAGATAGATGGTCTCTGATCATTCTTCTTAGCAGATAATTGCAATTTCATACCGTTGATTATTTCAGACCTGGCTGCAACAACTGCTGCATGTACTGTACTCAATGGTCCCAATTCTTAGACACAATTACCTGTTTGGGGGTTTGTGGAAAGTGTTGTCTGGATGAAAAGGGAAATGCTGATTCTTTTCTATGGGGAGATTCAGAGTGATATTTGGTTTGATCCCAAATTACACACTATTCCCTACATTGTGCACTACTTTTGACTAGGGCCCATAGGGTTCCATTAGGTATGCAGACTTGGTTTTCAAAGGCGAGAGATCCTATACCTTGAAAAGGGATCCAATCAAATGCTAAAGCTTTATGGTCACCTCAAATGTAGTTACTTTGAGTGGCTATGAAACACTGGATCTCCACAAAAAACGTCAATATGTGACATACAACAGATGGCAGTGGCAAATGACCCCTTTGGGCCCTGGTCAAAAGTGGTGCACTATATAGGGAACAGGGTGGCATTTGGGACACACACAGTACGTAGAGATTGGGTTACATGGAGAAATATTACCATAAGACTCCCATATGTACATCTAATTGTGACATTGTGCTTTTCTGTTTTAAAAGATTGCCATTTTCTCTGACTATAGTTTTACTTTTGTCTCTCCGCTGTCAAACTATCGAGGGTATAGTTAGAAGTAAACCCCACCGCGCCGTCCCACTTCGTTCTCTTCTTTCAGATCGTGACGAACCTCAGATCTCCATTTTCTATGTCTCTGCTGTCCTTGTCTTTGAAAAAGAACACTGCTGTTGTGTCCCCTTGCTCGCTCTTCTCTTTTTTCCACTCTCTCTCTTTTCAGATTCCTAATTATTTCAAAGGGCGCGAGCGGCATCAAAGGACTCCTCGTCGGAAGGAGTTGTCTCTTCAAAGTGCCACGTCTCCCGTCTCTCTCCAGTCTCTCGCCACAACCCTCATTCCAAACAAATATAATTAAATGACTTGCCAGGGAGAGGTGGAACAGGCAGGACATCACAATCATTAATATTAATTCCTATTTCCCCCTCCTCTAGATTTTCTAATAGACATAAAATGTCAGGTTATTTAATGTAAAGGCGATGAGTGTGTGTTTGTGTGTGTGTGAGGGGGGGGGGGGACATTCTTCTAGGGGATTTGATGCTGTACAACACAGCATCTAATTTCCTGGTACTAGCCAATGAACAGATTTACCTTTAACCTCACCCATATGCTATCAATAAGGAAGGTCCTTATTTCACAAATACAGTATATCCATGTCCAAAAATAGAAACAACTTCTTGTTATCCTACTAGTGCTGAGCAATTAACCGGAATGTTTGTTATTTTTCTTTTTTTAAACAACTAATTGACCGAGGTAGGTTCAATTATTTGAATTCCATTTAGTTTGTTTTTTTCTTCCTGTGAGGTCGATGTTCAGTTTCTCTCTAGAGATAAATCAGATGAAACCTGACCGGTGTGATGTATTAGGGAGTTGTAGTTTCCAACAGGCCAATATTCTTGTTTAGCTCAGAAACTGTGGTAATTAACTACAATAACCTTAATCCATTGCGCGTCCGCTTAAACTTTGAGTCTGTGCTGAGCAGACATGGAGACAGAAGAGAACACATGATCAAGAGGGATAGAAAGCAGTTGCTTCGCGAGCCTGAAAATTCGCCAGCTACGGTATGTTAGGTTAGTGTGGGGGAGAGAAAGAAAAGAAGAACACATGATCGAGAGGGATAGAGAACAGTTGCTTTGCGAGATATCTAGCTGAAAATACATGATCTTAGTGATTGGTAGTTGGCATTCAGCAGTCATAAAAGTATGCCTTATTTACTTGAAGAACGAGTAAAAGCGATGTTGTTAGACAACATGGGAAGCAGCTCTATAGAGATGAGATGGTGATTTGGAATGAAATAAAGTCCTCAAATAAAACAAATATTTTATTAATGTGAATAAATGGTTAATAAATGGTTAATAAATGATAAGCAGGAAAGGGTAACTAAATATTAGGAAGGTGTTCTTAATGTTTTGTACACTCAGTGGACAGTTCATTCGGAAAGTATTCAGACCCTTTGACTTTTTTTACGTTACAGCCTTATTCTAAAGGGAATTAAATTGTCCCCCCCCCCCTCAATCTACACACAATACCCCATAATGACAAAGCAAATATCAGTTGAGACATTTTTGCAAATGTATTACAAATAAAAAAATGAAATATCAAATTTACATCAGTATTCAGACCCTTTACTCAGAACTTTGTTGAAGAACCTTTAGCAGCGATTACAACCTCAAGTCTTCTTGGGTGTGACGCTATAAGCTTGGCACACCTGTATTTGAAGAGTTTCTCCCATTCTCCTCTGCAGATCCTCTCAAGCTCTGTCAGTTTGGATGGGGAGCGTCACTGCACAGCTATCAGGTCTCTCCAGAGATGTACGATCTGGTTCAAGGTGAGCTCTGGCTTGGCCTTGTTCCAAAGCCACACTGCGTTGTACTGGCTGTGTGCTTAGGGTCGTTGTCCTGATGGAAGTTGAACCTTCACCCCAGTCAGGTCCCGAGTGCTCTGGAGCAGGTTTTTATCAAGGATCTCTGTACTTTGCTCCGTTCATCTTTCCCTCGATCCTGACTAGTCTCCCAGTCCATGCCACTGAAAAACAACCCCATAGCATGATGCTGCCACCACCATGCTTCACCGTAGGGATTGTGCCAGGTTTCCTCCAGACGTGACGCTTGGCATTCAGGCCAGAGTTGGGTCTTGTTTCTCATGGTCTGAGAGTCCTTTAGGTGCCTTTTTGGTTGGTGGTGTGCTGCAGAGATGGTTGTCCTTCTGGTAGGTTCTCCCATCTCTACAGAGGAACTCTGGAGCTCTGTCCGAGTGACCATCAGGTTCTTGGTCACCTCCCTGACCAAGGCCCTTCTCCCCTGATTGCTCAGTTTAGCCGGGTGGCCAGCTCTAGGAGTCGTCTTGGTGGTTCCAAACTTCTTCCATTTAAGAATGGAGGCCACCGTGTTCTTGGGGACCTTCAATGCAGCAGAAATATTTTGGTACCCTTCCCCAGATCTGTGCCTCGACACAATCCTGTCTCGGAGCTGAACAGACAAGTCCTTCGACCTCATGGCTTGGTTTTTGCTCTGACATGCACTGTCAACCTTGGAACCTTATTTAGACAGGTGTGTGCTTTTCCAAATCATGTTCAATCAATTGAATTTACCACAAGTGCACTCCAATCAAGTTGTAGAAACATCTCAAGGATGATCAATGGAAACAGGATTTACCTGAGCTCAATTTCGAGTCTCATAGCAAAAGGGTCTAAACACTTACAGTTGAAGTCAGAAGTTTACATACACCTTAGCCAAATACATTTAAACTCAGTTTCACAATTCCTGACATTTAATCCTAGTAAAAATTCCCTGTCTTCGGTCAGTTAGGATCACCACTTTATTTTAAGAATGTGAAATGTCAGAATAATAGTACAGAGAATGATTTATTTCAGCTTTTATTTCTTTCATCACATTCCCAGTGGGTAAGAAGTTTACATACACTCAATTAGTATTTGGTAGCATTGCCTTTAAATTGTTTAACTTGGGTCAAACGTTTCAGGTAGCGTTCCACAATAAGTTGGGTGAATGTTGGCCAATTCTTCCTGACAAAGCTGGTGTAACTGAGTCAGGTTTGTAGGCCTCCTTGCTCGCACATACTTTTTCAATTCTGCCCACAAATTTTCTATAGGATTGAGGTCAGGTCTTTGTGACGGTCACTCCAATACCTTGACATTGTTGTCCTTAAGCCATTTTGCCACAACTTCAGAAGTATGCTTGCCCAGAGGGGGTGGGACGAGGTGATAAATCTACACACACGGTGGGAAAGAGAAGAGGACAGGTGGTGACGAAGGGTCACACACATCCCTGGGACCCTGGGTCGCCTATGGGGCCAGGGATGACAGGGGAACTCAGAACTGAGTGGACAAAAGCAGTGTTCAAATAGTATTTGGTTTTCGAGGGCACAGAGAAGGTGAGAGCCGGGGCGCCCAAAAAAGAATCACCTTAGTGAGCCCTGCCATCCGTAGAGGCGGAAATGTGGCCCAGCTATAGATTTCAGATCGGGCTCAGAGAGGGGGAGGAAGAGAGAGAGAGAGAGAGAGAGAGAGCAGCCATCATTACTGTCAGGCAAAAGTTCAAGCTGATCAATCTCACAACTAAATAAAACTCACCCTAATCTTCTGCGGGGGTCCTTCCTAGGAGCTCTCCATCGCTCGCACCGCAAGGGTGCATCAAGGTTGCCTTAATGGGCTTATACTGTATGTCTTCCAGAAAGAACTGAAGGCTTAAACTATCCTCCATTATGCTGTGATATTAGAAATGTGCTTCTCATCGTATTAAAAGGTTCTGCTGTAAAAATGGGGTGGCCGGGAGTCTGAGGTTTTGCAAATAAAGTCTTTGAGGATGTTGTGAGCTTATCCCCATATGCACCAACCTGTAGGGCTAGGCTATAGGAGCCATGGACTGCATCCCAAATGGCACCCTATTCCCGATACAGTGCAATACTTTTGACCAGGACACAATTAGCCCGATTGGCCATTGTAGGCCAGGTGGTGTATTGTGTGTGTGTGATATAACAGGAGTATACTGCACCCTCAGGCTTGAACTAGTGTGTGTCTCATATATATATATATATATATATATATATATATATATATATATATATATATATATATATATATATATATATATATATATATATATATATATGGGCCCTGGTCAAAAGTAGTGCATTATATAGGGAATAGGATGCCATTTGGGACGTATCCTAGGTCTGGAAGAGAGCTTGTGAGATGTATTTAACATGAATGCTTTAATCTGCCAGTACTTAGAATAGCAGCGTGGCGTGCCGTGCCACAGTGCCTTCGAGCACCAGAGTTTAATACACAAACATCTGCTCCAGCATCTCAAATTAGTCCAGGGCCTGCTTAATCAATGCATGCAGCTAACCACACACAGACACCCCAAAACACACTCAATGCTCTCAACAACAAAAAAACACAAGCACAATTGCGCACTCACACGTTAAAGAGCCCAATTGGTCAGACCAGGGTTGAATAGTCCTTAGCACGGGTACATCCTATTTGAGTTTCTGCCAATAGGAAGGGAGGAGCAAAATGGAGTCTTGGTCAGATTTGCCCGAAAATAGGGCGGGGGAGGGCCTTGTTTGCATCGCGGAAGTTAGAGTAGCAGTGATCCAGAGTTTTGCCAGCACGCGTACTACAGTCAATATGCTGATATAATTTAGTTAGCCTTGTTCTCAAATTTGCTTTGTTACAATCCCCAGCTAAAATAATTGCAGCCTCAGGATATATGGTTTCCAGTATGCATAAAGTCCAGTGAAGTTCCCTGAGGGCCGTCGTGGTATCGGCTTGAGGGGGGATACCCAGCTAACACAGTGGATCTGGGCCGATTCCGGCTGAGAGTCGGGGCACTCAGCTGAGAGTCAGACTCGGCAGACATCATGTAGCCCGAGTCTGGGCCGCTTTCGGTAGTATTACGTATGGCTAGGATGCAGGGATTGAGCTCGTCCTGATTCCGGTGTGAGTTATCTGGCCCAAATGTATGATTGGCTCGGGCCAATTGTGGCTACTCTCTGGCAGATGATTACACGGGCTGCTTTATATAATTAACATTTTATTATTTATTTTTCCATATTTTCTCATTGCTTCTGTGATCAAAAATATAAAATGAACATTTAAATTAAACTCTTTAAGAGTTCTGTTTAAGTAGTATTTTGATACTTGGTGCAAGGCAATTGATAAGCATTAAAATAAATGAATGGGGCCTCCCGAGTGGCGCAGCGGTGTAAGACACTGCATCGAAGTGCAAACTGTGTTGGTTCGATACCAGTGCCGGCCGAGACCGGGAGACCCACGAGGCAATGCACATTTGGCCCAGCGTTGTCCAGGTTAGGGGAGGGTTTGGCCAGCCGGGATGTCCTTGTCCCATCGCGCTGTAGCAACTCCTGTGGCAGACCAGGCGCATGTATGGTGTTTTGGAGGACGCACAGCTCTTTGCCTCTCCTGAGGCCGTACCGGAGTAGCAGTTATGGGACAAGACAATTGGATATGACAAAAAGGGGGGAATTCTTTAAAATAATTGTATGTATAATAGTAATATTTAAAATAAAAAAATAATACGGGTAACTTTGTATACATTTATTTACATTGGGCCACTTCTGGGGGGAGATTCTGTTAAGATGTCGGCAAAGTCGGCTGTGTTCCGGTAGACGGAATCGGACGATTCTGGGCAGTCATTCATTTTGATTCCGGGCCGAGTCCAACACCCGATTCAATCAGTTCCGGCCCCCCGGAAGAGGGCCGCTTCTGGGCCGATTCCACATTGCAAGCTGGGTATACATGGCTGTGACAATAACCAAGGAGAATTCTCTTGGGAGATAATACGGTCGGCATTTTATTTTGATAAATTCTAGGTCAGGTGAACAGAAGGACATGAGTTCCTGTACGTTGTTACAATTACACCTCCTGGTACGGCAATTGCACCACCCACAACCACAAGGTTTTCCAGAGGGTGGTGCGGTCTGCACAACGCATCACCAGGGGTAAACTACCTGCCCTCCAGGACACCTACAGCACCCAATGACACTGGAAGGCCAAAAAGATCAACGACAACAACCACCTGAGCCACTGCCTGTTCACCCCACTACCATCCAGAAGGCGAGGTCAGTACAGGTGCATCAACGCTGGGACCGAGACTGAAAAACAGCTTCTCTCTCAAGGCCATCAGACTGTTAAACAGCCATCACTAACAGAGGCGATGCTGCCTACATACAGACTTGAAATCATTGGTCACTTTAATAATGCCACTTTAATAATGTTCACATATCTTGCATTACTCATCTCATATGTATATACTGTATTTTATACCATCAATTGCATCTTGCCTATGCCGCTCTGTCATTGCTCATACATCCATCTAAATATCTACAGTTGAAGTCGGAAGTTTACATACACACACACCTTAGCCAAATACATTTAAACTCAGTTTCACAATTCCTGACATTTAATCCTTGTAAAAAATTCCCTGTCTTAGGTCATTTAGGATCCCCACTTTATTTTAAGAATGTGAATTGTCAGAATAATAGTACAGAGAATTATTTATTTCAGCATTTATTACTTTCATCACATTCCCAGTGGGTCAGAAGTTTACATACACTCCATTAGTATTTGGTAGCATTGCCTTTAAATTATACAACTTGGGTCAAACATTTTGGGTAGCCTTCCACAAGCTTCCCACAATAAGTTGGGTGAATTTTGTCCCATTCCTCCTGACAGAGCTGGTGTAACCGAGTCAGGTTTGTAGGCCTCCTCACTCACACGCTTTTTCAGTTCTGCCCACACATTTTCTATAGGATTGAGGTCAGGGCTTTGTGATGGCCACTCCAATACCTTGACTGTGTTGTCCTTAAGCCATTTTGCCACAACTTTGGAAGTATGCTCGGGGTCATTGTCCATTTGGAAGACCCATTTGCGACCAAGCTTTAACTTCCTGACTGATGTCTTGAGATGTTGCTTCAATATATCCACATCATTTTCCTGCCTCATGATGCCATCTATTTTGTGAAGTGCACCAGTCCCTCCTGCAGCAAAACACCCCCACAGCATGATGCTGCCACCCCGTGCTTCACGATTGGGATGGTGTTCTTTGGCTTGCAAGCCTCCCCCTTTTTCCTCCAAAGATAACGATGGTCATTATGGCCAAACAATTCTATTTTTGTTTCATCAGACCAGAGGACGTTTCTCCAAAAAGTACGATCTTTGTCCCCATATGCAGATGCAAACCGTATGTAAGGGCTGTCTTTAGAGGAAGTGGACCAAAACGCAGCGGAGTTAGTGTTCGTCATGTTTAATCAAACGGAACACTATACAATTTAACAAACAAGAATAACTGACAGCCAACACAAGGAAAAACACACACTACTATATAGGACTCCCAATCAAAAGCAACTCAACACACCTGCCTTCAATTGGGAGTCCAACATCCAACTCACACGTAACATAAAAATCTCTGCCACGTCCTGACCAAAACTACTACAATTGCTCCCTCTGCTGGTCAGGACGTGACACCGTAGTCTTTTTTAATGGCGGTTTTGGAGCAGTGGCTTCTTCCTTGCTGAGCGGCCTTTCAGGTTATGTCGATATAGGACTCGTTTTACTGTGGACATAGATACTTTTCTACCCGTTTCCTCCAGTATCTTCACAATGTCCTTTGCTGTTGTTCTGGGATTGATTTGCACTTTACGCACCAAAATACGTTCATCTCTAGGAGACAGAACACGTCTCCTTCCTGAGGGTATGATGGCTGTGTGGTCCCATGGTGTTTATACTTGCGTACTGTTGTTTGTATAGATGAACATGGTACCTTCAGGCGTTTGGAAACTGCTCCCAAGGATGAACCAGACTTGGCTGATTTCTTTGGATTTTCCCATGATGTCAAGCAAAGAGGCACTGAGTGTGAAGGTAGGCCTTGAAATACATCCACAGGTATACCACCAATTGACTCAAATTATGTAAATTAGCATATCAGAAACTTCTAAAGCCAGGACATCATTTTCTGGAATTTTCCAAGCCGTTTAAAAGGCACAGTCAACTTCGTGTATATAAACTTCTGACCCACTGGAATTGTGATAGTTAATTATAAGTGAAATAATCTGTCTGTAAACAATTGTTGGAAAATTCTGTGTCATGCACCAAGTAGATGTCCTAACCGACTTGCCAAAACTATAGGTTGTTAACAATAAATTTGTGGAGTGGTTGAAAAACGAGTTTTAATGACTCCAACCTAAGTGTGTATATATATATATATATACACACACTGCTCAAAAAAATAAGGGATCACTTAAACAACACAATGTAACTCCAAGTCAAATCAAACTTCTGTGAAATCAAACTGTCCACTTAGGAAGCAACACTAATTGACAATAAATTTCACATGGTATTGTGCAAATGGAATAGACAACAGGTGGAAATTATAGGCAATAAGCAAGACACCCCCAATAAATGAGTGGTTCTGCAGGTGGAGACCACAGACCACTTCTCAGTTCCTATGCTTCCTGGCTGATGTTTTTGTCACTTTTGAATGCTGGCGGTGCTTTCACTCTAGTGGTAGCATGAGACGGAGTCTACAACCCACACAAGTGGCTCAGGTAGCGCAGCTCATCCAGGATGGCACATCAATGCGAGCTGTGGCAAGAAGGTTTGCTGTGTCTGTCAGCGTAATTTGTAAGTCGCTCTGGATAATAGCGTCTGCTAAATGACTTAAATGTAAATGTAAATGTAGTGTCCAGAGCATGGAGGCACTACCAGGAGACAGGCCAGTACATCAGGAGACGTGGAGGAGGCCGTAGGATGGCAACAACCCAGCAGCAGGACCGCTACCTCCGCCTTTGTGCAAGGAGGAGCAGCAGGAGCACTGCCAGAGCCCTGCAAAATGACCTCCAGCAGGCCACAAATGTGCATGTGTCTGCTCAAATGGTTAGAAACAGACTCCATGAGGGTGGTATGAGGGCCCGACGTCCACAGGTGGGGGTTGTGCTTACAGCCCAACACCGTGCAGGACGTTTGGCATTTGCCAGAGAACACCAAGATTGGCAAATTCGCCACTGGCGCCCTGTGCTCTTCACAGATGAAAGCAGGTTCACACTGAGCACATGTGACAGACGTGACAGTCTGGAGACGCCGTGGAGAACGTTCTGCTGCCTGCAACATCCTCCAGCATGACCGGTTTGGCGGTGGGTCAGTCATGGTGTGGGGTGGCATTTCTTTGGGGGGCCGCACAGCCCTCCATGTGCTCGCCAGAGGTAGCCTGACTGCCATTAGGTACCGAGATGAGATCCTCAGACCCCTTGTGAGACCATATGCTGGTGCGGTTGGCCCTGGGTTCCTCCTAATGCAAGACAATGCTAGACCTCATGTGGCTGGAGTGTGTCAGCAGTTCCTGCAAGAGGAAGGCATTGATGCTATGGACTGGCCCGCCCGTTCCCCAGACCTGAATCCAATTGAGCACATCTGGGACATCATGTCTCGCTCCATCCACCAACGCCACGTTGCACCACAGACTGTCCAGGAGTTGGCGGATGCTTTAGTCCAGGTCTGGGAGGAGATCCCTCAGGAGACCATCCGCCACCTCATCAGGAGCATGCCCAGGCATTGTAGGGAGGTCATACAGGCATGTGGAGGCCACACACACACACACACACACACACACACTACTGAGCCACATTTTGACTTGTTTTAAGGACATTACATCAAAGTTGGATCAGCCTGTAGTGTGGTTTTCCACTTTAATTTTGAGTGTGGCTCCAAATCCAGACCTCCATGGGTTGATAAATTGGATTTCCATTGATTATTTTTGTGTGATTTTGTTGTCAGCACATTCAACTATGTAAAGAAAAAAGTAGTTAATAAGATTATTTCTTTCATTCAGATCTAGGATGTGTTGTTTAAGTGTTCCCTTTATTTTTTTGAGCAGTGTATATTCTTATTCCATTCCTTTACTTAGATGTGTGTATTAGGTAGTTGTTGTGGAATTGTTAGATTATACTGATTGCTGCACTGTCGGAACTATAAGCACAAGCATTTCACTACACTCGCAATAACATTGGCTAACCATGTGTATGTGACCAATAACATTTGATTTGAAAGAGCAGCTATAGAACTGCCAATCACCTCACAGAAAATGTACAGAAGCCTGAGTGGAGGAGTAGGAGGTGGGTCTTTAAAGACAGTCTGAATAGGCAGGACCACACGCAACTTGTCACCTCAAGGACACTATCATTCATTGGCGTTGTCACAGTATAATTCAATGTCAGAGCGTTCGCTTTTACGGGAGAAATATGACTGGAATATGTTATTATGGCTTTGAATGGAGGGTGATTGAGGGAGAGATGAGAAACATTTTGAATACATGTAAAGCCACTTTTTAGATTGCCATTATATACAGTAATTCAAAACATCAAAGAAATGCAAAGTTTTTTTTGTGGTGTTTAATGGCGATGTAGAGAGGTGGCGTTACGGCGTGGATGACCCAATAATTACATAGTTTAGGGGGGCTGCAATACTGGAGGTACACATTTCAAGGGTGTGTGTGTGTGTGTGGGGGGGGGGGGGCTGACCGATGACCATTAGGATGACACGGACAAAATTAAGACTAAAACGACGTGGCGAACCCCTCAATTAATTACGTGGAAGGAGGGGAGGATGATTCATGACTCAATCATAACCCCGTCCCCATCCCAGCCATTGATTAAAACACGCTTTTTAATATTCCTCTTTTTAAAGCGCTGCCAATATCGTTTCAGGCAAACGACAGTGTAACTTCTATTTCTGGCAAGATTGAGGGCGGACGAGCCCGGACCCAGCGAGTGTGGTCATAAAACAAGCTGAGGATATGAATGTGATATTACTCATTTCACAGCAGTCTGTTTATATTTTGATAGAAATCCATTGATTAGTTGTCTGCCCGCGTGAAAGAGCGGGGGACTATGTGGAGGGATATAAGCTTAACTAGCCAAGAAAGGCCCTGTCGGCGAAGTGGCATAGGTCTCTAAATAAAAGGGATCAGGGTTTATGAGTTAGGGCTAATATAATCTATTTGGGATAAAGCTATTAGAGGCTACATAGACATGTAAATTACATTTTCTGCATCCGATAGTACTAATCAGAGTCGTGAGTACAGTAGGTCAATATAAAGTCTCTGGTCTCAACATCCACACAAAGAAAATGCCAGGCCTACATCATGACAATGCATGCAGTCAATAACTCCGACAATATTGTGCAAACAACCACACTGTGTAATTTATGAAGATGACTTGGAATGTTAACACTCAAGAGTCCCATTGTATAGTAAAATATGTATTTATAGGGTAGTTACATCAAGTCAGGTATGAATATTTTGTACTACAGCATAGGTACAAATTATTACACATGCATAGAGCTGTGATACCTACTGGCGGCTTATGCAATTTCAAATATTTCCACCAAAAAAAAATCTATGGAATGCTACTGTGTAACGCTAAGCAATCATTCTAGAGTGGAGGGGAGTGTCAATTAATTAATTTGAGTTTTGTTGCAAATTCTGGGGCGGCGTAATTACTCTTAATGAGGTCGATGGGGACAACAACAAAAAAAGCCCTCTTTAAATATTATCCTTATTATGACATGAAACGTCTTTACACCAATAGACTGACAGCCCTTGCCAATTTGCGATGAAGGCTCTCGAGCAGTCTGTAGGACTCTCCCTTTGCAGGATATGCCAATAGCCTCGCTTGGAACACCCACAGGATGTTATCTTGTAATGCTGGAGACAAAGCTCTGTGATTGAACAGAGAGCAGCATGAACGCAGATGTATTTACTGAGGTGGTTAGCCTGCCCTGGAAAGAAGCATCAATCCAATAGGCACCGAGCTCCATCCTTCCAAAGTTGGGAGTTATTGATCCGAAAAAACGCAGCAAAATTATTATTTCAGATCCAAGCAGTTCCTCAACGGCACTTAGTAGTCCTTGTAGATATACAGTACAGTGAGGCCCCGTCTTGAACTGCGTTTGCTTTTTGATTGCTCAGGAGCAGCAATTAACTGATATAAATTCAGCATTCTTCAGATTAATAGCTCCCAAAATGTTGCCAGGGTAGTTTAACCCACCATATTTATGTAGCCGCCAGTCTTCGCTCGGGAACAGACCAGAGATTTAATATAGTTCTCATTTGCAGTTCCCGAATCCAACTTTGTGTGATCTGCATATAAATAAGTAAGGCTCAACGCAGTCAAATAGACTGCACAATAAAAATGTAGCAAGATGCTCACGTCTACGTGTTTGAAAGCGATAACACCCGAAACTAAGGGTGCTGTGTATGGAAAACTGAAAGCTACAAAGCTAATATGGTGAGAGACGACTTGGCAGCATAATACGTACTGTAGGTTTGAAATTCAATTCACTACCTTCTCACCATCCCTCTCACACTCTAAGGTAATGTAATGGTTTATTTGACAGGCACAATGCACATTGATCAGCAATTTTGCATAAAATGTGCCAGATGCCTGAATTTCATGGGCAGTCCCAGTCACAGCACTATTCAACAAGTTATAGTATGTTGGTATAGCCTAAGTTTCAGAATAATTCCACTGAGGAACAGTCAGCCTTACAGTACATGCAAGTTTTGTTCTGGCAAGTTGTCTTCATAACATCCCTCGCTGCGTACTCCCCAACCTGACTATGGAGGAATATTGCGGTCAAAAAAAAGTTGCTACGCAAGACTTTTCTTCTCTGCCAAATCTCTCATTCACAATTCATGTCCTTGCCCCCCTTTTCTATCCTTTAGGTTACGAGCCAATGCCTCGCAGAGAGTCGGAAGTAAAAACATTTTTAAATAAACAACTGTCTTCATGCCGATTCGCACTGCTTTGCCCCAGCACTAAGGGTTATGCCTCCTGGCAAGTTTGAAGCGTCGCAGTAGCAGCCACTTCCAGGGAAGGCCTATTCTTTATTCATCAGAGGAAAGGCTGTACTGCCACTGTCTTACCCTCGTCTCCATACTGTGTGTGTGTAATGTAGCCAACTCTAGTCTTCTATCGCTGCCATGTCATACATAGAAGACTAGAATTCTCTGCAGCACATACAGTATGGATACAAGCTTAAGTAACTCATCCTTACCTAAGAGGCAAGCGACCGGTTCAAATACTCTCAAAATGCATCCTTCCTTGCACTCCCTTCCTTGAACTGACCATCTGACGTTTTAAGAGGTGAAAGCAAATACAATAGGAAGCTTTCTTACACCAATCCAGTCACAACAGATGATCAGTCAGTGATAAGGCTACTTCAAGAAGGGGAAAAGGATACACTAAGAGTATTCAAACAGGGCACTGTGGCTGTATCCACAAAGCACCTAAGAGTAGAAAATTGGTGCTGAGAAGATACATTTTACTCCTACTCTTATGGGTAAAAATAAAAGCTATGCATGAAGCCTCTTTAGTCCTAAGAGTCCCACCTAGTCGGCAGATTTAGGAGACCTCATGAGTTGTCCTAACCAGTTAAGAGTTAGCAGCAGGTATCTTGATAATAGAATAATGCAGCGAGTCAAAATTGGGTATGCCTATATGTTGGGCAATAGAAAGCATCTAGGGCTTACGTTAACTTTGATTGTGTTCGATAAAAATGATAGAGCTTTCAAACGCTGTACGCAACATTATCGGCATGTTACTTGATGCCTACTGTGCCAAAGTGATTTAGAGTTGTTAAACAACTGTGGGAAGTGCCGAGTGTGTTGATATAACGGTAATATTGTCAAAATTCCACTTTTAACCATCAGAATTGGTTGAAAACAAAAAAGTTTAAGCATGCCAAAATTTCAGGCAATAATTGAGAGTAGGAAAAGTGATTTTCAGAAACTATATAAAACATTTGACCATTGCAACATTTGATGTACAGTCACATTCACCATGGTTGTCTGAAGTGTCCTATAGAGTTCAAAACTGGCGATGCCTCATCGCGATTGTTGCACATGATGAGGAATAACCAATGTCAATGAGCGTCATCACCAGCTTTCCTTTGCAGTACCTCAAACTGTACCAGTTGAGATTTTATAAGTTGATTTTACTCCTGGCTCAGTTTTTCTGGGCAGTGTTTATCATCCATAAATCTACTCTGAGCTGGGAGTTTTTAAGTCTTAAAAACAAGTTAACAGGTTTCCTAGCACCATTTCTGAGATGCTTTGTGGATATTGAATGACAGCCGTTCCTAGTAGTAAACACTCCCTCTGGCAGACCAATGGCGAAGGTACATAAAGATGTTGGAATTCAGATATGACGTCATTGTTTTACCACTAGCCACTGCATTTTTAAACTGCGGTGTGCAACATATTGGTTCAACATGCCAATGAATCAGTACAACCTTCATTTTTGCTTTTTCAAATTGTTGGCGTCTTGGAGCTAGAATTGGGATCATGTATACTGTGCTAATGATGAAAGTAAAAAAAGAGTAAAAGGAGAGCAACATACAATACAGAGAACTTAGCAAACAAGTACATGGGGGCCACCATCTTTATGCAGCTCCGATAATGATAGTCGTCTTCCATTCTACACTGAAACCATGTCAGTCAATGAGTGGGCAGAAGGCAGTTAATTAGCTGACGACACGAAATGCTCGGCTGGCGTACTAATCCATTTCTAGCTGATTTTTACAGTACCAGTCAAAAGGTTTGGACACCTACTCATTCCAGGGTTTCTTTATTTTTACTATTTTCTACATTGTAGAATAATAGTGAAGACATCAAAACTATGAAATAACACATATGGAATCATGTAGTAACCAAAAAGAAAAAAAGTGTTAAGCAAAATCTAAATATATTTTATATTTGAGATTCTTCAAAAGTAGCCACCCTTTGCCTTGATGAAAGCTTTGCACACTCTTGGCATTCTCTCAACCAGCTTCATGAGATAGGCACCTGGAATGCATTTCAATTAACTGGTGTGCCTTGTTAAAAGTTAATTTGTGTCACGTCCTGGCCAGTATAAGGATTAATTGTTATTGTAGTTTGGTCAGGACGTGGCAGAGGGTACTTGGTTTATGTGGTTCGGGGTGGTGTTTTTTCAAAAAGGGCATTTGATTTAAGTATTCCGGGGTGTTTGGGCACTGTTCCTTGTTTACGTATTTCTATGTTGATCTAGTTAGTTGTATGTCTATGTTTGGTTAATTGGGGTGGACTTCCAATTGAAGGCAGCTGCGTGGTGTTGCCTTTGATTGGAAGTCCTATATTAGTTGGGTGTGTTTGTCTGTGTAATTGTGGGAGATTGTTTCTTGTTTAGCGTGTGTGAGCCTAACAGGACTGTCTAGTAATCGTGAGTTCGTTTTGTATGTTCATTTTTGAGTTTATTAAATGTTCAAAATGAACTCTCTCAACTCTGCTGCATTTTGGTCCTCTTTTTCCGACGATGATTTCGCTATATCGTCTGACGACGAAGAAATCCCTGACAGAATCTCCCACCAAACCAGGACCAAGCAGCAGAGGAAGGAGCAGAGGAATTTTGAATTGGACAAACGGGAAAGATGGACATGGGAGCAAGTTATGGCCGGAGAGGGCCCATGGAGAATGGCTGGTAAGGACCGGGAACGTTTCCGAGGATCACGACTGGCGTTGAAGCACGAGAGGCACCCCCAATAAATTTGTTGTTGGGGGGGGCACACGGGTAGTTTGGCTAGGCCTAGGAAGAGCCGGAAGCCAGCTACCCGTGGTTATATGGAGAAGCGTATGAGGTGGAGAGCGCCATAGTGCGCTCCTCACCGAAACATCTCACCCATACGCACGCACAGTCCGGTGCGTGTTATTCCAGCCCCTCGCAGGTGCCGTGCTAGAGCGGGCATCCAGCCTGGTAGGAGGATGCCTGCGCAGCGCATCTGGTCGCCGGTACGCCTCCGAGGACCAGGCTACCCAACTCCCGCTCTACGCACGGCTACCATCAGGCCCCTGCACAGCCCAGTCCGCCCTGTACAAGCACCCCGCTCGTACAGGGCTACTAGTTCCATCCAGCCAGGATGGGTTGTGCAGGAGGTAAGATCAAGACCGCCTGTGCGCCTCCATAGCCCTGGGCTTCCAGCTCCTGTCTCTCGTGCGGACCCGGTAGTGCGTCAGCCCAGTCCGACTCGTCCTGTTCCCGCTCCCCGCACTAGCCTGGAGGTGCGTGTTCCCAGTCTGGTACGTCCAGTACCAGCACCACGCACCAGGCTTCAAGTGCGTCATCCCAGTCTGACGTCGCCAGAGCTGTCCGTCAGTCAAGAGTCGCCAGAACTGCCCGTCAGTCAAGAGTCGCCAGAACTGCCCGTCAGTCAAGAGTCGCCAGAGTGGCCCGACTGTCTTCCGGGTCTGCCAGAGTGGCCCGACTGTCTTCCGGGTCTGCCAGAGTGGCCCGACTGTCTTCCGGGTCTGCCAGAGTGGCCCGACTGTCTTCCGGGTCTGCCAGAGTGGCCCGACTGTCTTCCGGGTCTGCCAGAGTGGCCCGACTGTCTTCCGGGTCTGCCAGAGTGGCCCGACTGTCTTCCGGGTCTGCCAGAGTGGCCCGACTGTCTTCCGGGTCTGCCAGAGTGGCCCGACTGTCTTCCGGGTCTGCCAGAGTGGCCCGTCTACCCGGAGCTGCCGGGGTGGGTCGTCTGCCCGGAACTGCCAGAACCAGAGCCACCTCCAGATATAGGTGGGTTGGGGAGGGGGGGTGTAGCACAGTGCCGTCGTTGACGGCAGCCACCCTCCCTTCCCTCCCTTTAGTTAGGGGGATTTTTTGTTGTTTTTGTTATTTTTGAGGTGCTTCCGGGGTTAACACCTTTAGGGGGGGGGGGGGGGTACTGTCACGTCCTGGCCAGTATAAGGATTAATTGTTATTGTAGTTTGGTCAGGACGTGGCAGAGGGTATTTGGTTTATGTGGTTCGGGGTGGTGTTTTTTCAAAAAGGGCATTTGATTTAAGTATTCCGGGGTTTTTGGGCACTGTTCCTTGTTTACGTATTTCTGTTGATCTAGTTAGTTGTATGTCTATGTTTGGTTAATTGGGGTGGACTTACAATTGAAGGCAGCTGCGTGGTGTTGCCTTTGATTGGAAGTCCTATATTAGTTGGGTGTGTTTGTCTGTGTAATTCTGGGAGATGTTTCTTGTTTAGCGTGTGTGAGCCTAACAGGACTGTCTAGTAATCGTGAATTCGTTTTGTATGTTCATTTTTGAGTTCATTTTGAACATTTAATAAACTCTCAACTCTGCTGCATTTTGGTCCTCTTTTTCCGACAATGATTTCGCTATATCGTCTGACGACGAAGAAATCCCTGACAATTTGTGGAATTTCTTTCCTTCTTATTGCATTTGAGCCAATCAGTTGTGTTGTGACAAGGTAGGGGTGGTATACAGAAGATAGCCCTATTTGGTAAAAGTCCATATTATGGCAAGAACAGCTCAAATAAGCAAAGAGAAACAGTCCATTACTTTAAGACAAGAACTTTGCAAGTTTCTTCAAGTGCAGTTGCAAAAGCCATCAATGAAACTGGCTCTCATGAGGACAGCCACAGGAAGGGAAGACCCAGAATTACCTCTGCTGTAGTTCATTAGTTACCAGCCTCAGAAATAGCAGCCCAAGTAAATGCTTCAGAGTTCGAGTAATAGACACATTATAAACATCAACTGTTCAGAGGAGACTGTGTGAATCAGGCCTTTGTGGTCGAATTGCTGCAAAGAAACCACTACTAAAGGACACCAATAAGAAGAGAATTGCTTGGGCCAAGAAACACAAGCAATGGACATTAGACTGGTGGAAATCTGTCCTTTAAACTGATGAGTCCAAATTTGAGATTTTTGGTTCCAACTGCCGTGTCTTTGTGAGACGCAGAGTAGGTGAACTGATGATCGCCGCATGTATGGTTCCCACCGTGAAGCATGGAGGAGGTGTGATGTGTGCGGGTGCTTTGCTGGCGACACTGTATGTGATTCATTTAGAATTCAAGGCACACTTAACCAGCATGGCTACCACAGCATTCTGCCACAGCATTCTGCAGCGATACGCCATCTCATCTGGTTTGCGCTTAGTGGGACTATCATTTGTTTTCAACAGGACAATGACCCAACACACCTGCTGGCTATGTAAGGGCTATTTGACAAAGGAGAGTGATGCAGTGCTGCATCAGATGACCTGGCCTCCACAATCACCTGACCTCAACCCAATTGAGATGGTTTGGGATGAGTTGGACCACAGAGTGAAAGAAAAGCCGCTAACAAGTGCTCAGCATATGTGGGAATCCTTCAAGACTGTTGGAAAAGCATTACAGGTGAAGCTGGTTGAGAGAATGCCAAAAGTGTGCAAAGCTGTAATAAAGGCAAAGGGTGGCTACTATGAAGAATCCAAACTTTTGACTGGTACTGTATATATAGCTAGATGATTGATACACGTTTGTCAGTAGTTTGGCTGTATAGCTTACAAGCACCTTACCACAAGCTGCATTTACACAGGCAGCCCAATTCTGATATTTTTTCCACTAATTGGTCTTATGACCAATCAGATATTGTCACACCAGATCTTCAGAGTTGCCAAATTGGACAATTGATTTTTTTTAATATATATATTTTTTTAAATACAGATTTGGGCTGCTTGTGTCAACGCCGCCAAAGAGACTCAAATCAGCAAATACTAAGATTCTGCGAGGAAGACAAGACTCAAAACAGCATGACGGCTAACAAACAGCAATCAAAAGGCACAAAGACGTTGGGCTTTCAGAATAATGATTTCTTTGCACAAGCAAGTACTTCTGTAACCTTGCCTCGAAATGATAACCATCTCTTCTGTTTTTAATTTCGACAAGCTCACAGGGGGATACCGGTGGAATTCTATTTAAACGATAGACTCATCATGCTGCTGGGTCAGCGCTGTTAAGCAGGACGAATATTAGACATCTCAGAGGAGAGACTAAAAACAAAACAGGTAAATAGTAGGTAAAGGCACCATCCATAACAGAAATGCAACGGGAATCCAAGTTGGTCTTTTGAAGTCAATGTTCAGAAATAAAGAAAACTAATCATCCATTGTGGGAGTCTAGATAGGAACCATTTAACAATGAGCTAAAACATTGAACTAAAGTACAAACTATACTGAACATAAATATAAATGCAAAGTGTTGGATCCATGTTTCATGAGCTGTAATAAAGTTTCATACGCACAAAAATATTTTTTGTCAAATGTTGTGCACAAATTAGTTTACATCCATGTTAGTGAGCATTTCTCCTTTGCCAAGATAATCCATCCCCCTGAAAGGTGTGGCATATCAAGAAGCTGATTAAACAGCATGATCATTACTCAGGTGCACCTTGTGCTGGGGACAATAAAAGGCCAGTTTAAAATGTGCGTTTTGACACACATCACAATGCCACAGATGTCTCAAGTTTTGAGGAATTAAGGAATTGGCATGCTGACTGCAGGAATGTCCATCCGGAGCTGTTTCCAGATAATTGAATGTTCATTTCTCATCCATAAGCCACCTCCAACGTCATTTTAGAGAAATTGGCAGTACGTCCAACTGGCCTCACAACCGCAGACAACGTGTAACTACACCAGCCCAGGAACTCCACATCCGGCTTCTTCACCTGCGGGACCAGCCACCCGGACAGCTGATGAAACTGTGGGTTTGCACAACTGCCCAAATTTTGGCACAAACTCTCAGAGAAGCTCATTTGCGTGCTCGTCATCCTCACCAGGGTCTTGACCTGACTGCAGTTCGGCGTCGTAGGCAAATTCCTCAGTAGGCAAATTCTCACCTTCGATGGCCACCGGCACGCAGGAGAAGTGTGCTCTCCGCAGATGAATCCAGTTTCAACTGTACCAGGCAGTGGGTGTGCAAAATGCCCAATGGTGGCAGTGGGGTTGTGGTATGGGCAGACATAAACAGAATAAAATTTTATCAATGGCAATTTGAATAAACAGAGATACCGTGACGAGATCCTGAGGCCCATTGTCGTGCCATTCATTCGCCGCCATCATCAGCATGATTGAGACATGGAGCCATGCATTAAGGATCTGCACACAATTCCTGGAAGCTGAAAATGTCCCAGTTCGTCTATGGCCTGCATACTCACTAGACATGTCAACACCTATTGAGCATGTTTGGGATGCTCTGGATCGACGTACGACAGCGCGTTCCAGTTCCCGCCAATATCCAGCAACTTCACACAGCCATTAAAGAGCAGTGGGACAACATTCCACAGGTCACAATCAACAGCCTGGTCAACTCTATGCGAAGGAGATGTGCCACGCTGCATGAGGTAAATGGTGGGCACACCAGATACTTACTGGTTTTCTGATCACTACCCCTACCTTTTTTTAAAGGTATCTGTGACCAATAGATCTGTATTCTCAGTCATGTGAAATCCATAGATTAGGGCTTACTGAATTTATTTCAATTGACTGATTTCCTTATGTGAACTGTTACTCAGTCTTTAAAATTGTTGCATGTTCTGTTAATATTTTTGTTCTGTGTAATATATATATATATATATATATATATATATATTCTTAATATATGTATATACATACACACATATATTAAGAATATCATATATATATATATATATATATATATATACATATATATACACACATACATACACACACACACACACACACACACACACATACATGGGATCCACATTGAGTATAACTAATAAAAACTAACTTGTATTTATTTTGGGGTAAAAAATATTTTACAGTTAAAAGCAATTTAAAAGTACAAAGAACCCCAGAGGATGACACACTTATTTTCAATATCGTCCTCGGTATTAGCACACAATTTGATATTCTTAAAACTGGGATGAATGCTAGCTTTCTTCCTTACCAACTCATCAACTAGTGAGACATAATGGCATATCAATATGGACCTTATTTTAGAGTGAACTTTGTTATTCTTGTAAACTCACCATGGCATTTGAAAAAAAATACAAAATGTAAGCCTGTAGATAGTAGAGGTTATTCTCACCTGACGCTCTGTCTTCTCTACCCTTATACTCTTGTCAATTTGAAAGCGGTGAAAATTCACAGTGGCAGCCTTCATATTTCGATTAATTCCAAAGTAACCCATCAGGGACAGACTCAAATAAAGTTTCAATTTCTCAGAGAATTGTGGGCAGAGTTGTCATGCTCCCGTGGCTAAGGAATTCCATGCATCAAGGTGGGCACTGGGCCCACACTGCAGAATGACTGATTAGAGGAGAGCGAGAGTTGGTAGAAAGAGAGTGCAGGTATAGACAAAATAAAGCCAAGTCTGACGAGAAAGATCACAAGAGATGAGAAAGATCGGACAATCGATGACTCTGATGAGAATCTAAAGAACAATAATACCAAAGTTGTTCGGTCATTCCATTTTTGCACAAGGGACAACCAAGAATTTTGTTGGGCCTTTAAAGATAGCCAGTTACCCAAATAAACCAAACTGCACTAAAAGTTCACTCTTTAACTGCCACACCCAAAGAGTATTTTAATGAATCCCACAATGACAATTTAGATGCCAAACCAACAAGCATCACAACTCTGTGTACTGTAGGAACAGATCAGTATCAAACACTGGAAGCAAACCAGAATGCCTTTCATATGCAAGCGGTGCCAATACATTCTGAGAAGCAACAAAAAAACAAAAAAGTTGAGGGATGTAAAAAGAAAACATTTGAAAGAAAGCCTTGAGGGTAAACAACCTCTGAGGAAGAAGTTTGAGGGAAAGAATTGGAAGACACCTCAATGAGCACCACTGGTGTATTAATAAATGGCTTTTCACCTGAGAGGACAAAATGCATTGAACGGATGCTTGGGTTATTCAAAGAAGAGCTGTGACTATACACCAATGCGACTACAGTGTACCAACGATCACTGCACAACTATAAAGTTGTGACTCAATCACTATACAGCAATACGACTACAGTGTACCAATTACCCTTACACAACCATACAATTATGACCCCTTCACTATATAAACCAATACAACTACCGTGTAACAACTACAGCCATAAAGATGAATACAGAGTTTATTATTTCTCCAGGGACCACAATCTTTATACTGGTAAGAACATAACCGAAGCACATCCAAAACATTCTTACGACTTTAGTATCCTTGGCAAACAAGTGTTTCGATTTAATTGTAATATGTGGTGTTTCTCCCTTTGTCCACACCAAAGAGAGACAGTGTTGGAATAAATACATTTTGACAGTGGGTATTTGATTATTATGAGCAGAAAAACGTGTCCATCTCTATTCCATTTCTGATGCGATCGGGAGATCACCGAGTGAGAATGAGTGATGGGCTCATAACATGGATGAATGACTGATAGAGAGTAAACAGTTTATAATAAAAAGGCTCAGAGACTCCCAGACTCTCTCCCCCCCCCCCCACTCCCCTCCCTTCGCTCTCCCCTCTTTTCCCTCCCTCTCCTGCTCTCAAAGCTCTCACGAGTTGCCACGGCACTGATAAATGAAGCTGCTTTAAATCAACAACTGTGCTGGCTCAAAACTCTGGTTAGAGCTGCCAGACAATGGGGAGGAGAGGAGACAGAGGTGGAGGAGTAAAGATGGACGCTCTCCTTGAGGGGAGTTGAGGTTTACTGGCTTGTCTCATGGTGTTTATGCTGTTGCTGGTCCGACATCACTCCACCTTGTAACACATTTAACAGTGCCTGAGCCACTTACTTTCTCTAATGGGAAAGTCAGACGTACTTACGAGGGGAGACGGAAATGTAATTTGCAGGCGATTGCGTCAGCCAGAGATTCGCCAGTGCTGAATTTCATCTGCTCCTTCGCTCTGCTGGTGAAAAAAGTCAAGACCATAAGCTGTTTTCACAAGGCATGGTAACATGAAATAAACCATTTGATCTCTGTGGATCTATGATCATTGCAAAACCATCACAAAAGTCCAGTTTAGAAAATGTTCTCAACCATCACAAACTGCAGTGAAAACTAAAACACAGAGGCACAGAAGTGGTTCTTACAGGCCTGTGAAAGCTACTCATTAGACTACATGCACTGGAAGGTGAATCCATGTTTAGAGGGATCCAACGGCTGAGATCATTGGTCTTCTGATGAGATATACCAAACTGCAGGGGAGCCAGGAAGGGCCTACGAGGGGAATCGCAGATGTTCCTCCCCCTTTCTCACCATCAAAGAGCAGGTGAGTCACATAACGTTCATCCAAAATGGACTTCCTATTCCCTATATAGTGCACTACTTTTGACCAGAGCCCTGATCATCATTAAACATCCTCATATTGGAATAGGTGCCATTTGGGACAGAGCCGATGTGAATCACCTAGTCTCCACAGGGGGGTATAGTATGAATCACAGGTTGGATCAAGCTACAGACAGCAGGTGCAGTTCCTTGTTCTATGAACCCTTTAACAAGTTGGGCAGATCAGGCATCTTCTCAGAAGATGATCCTCCATGAACTCTCAAAGGATCCTTATCTTTCCTTGGTCACTTTTGAGTAGAGTAGCAGACCCACTGAGTTTGAGTGGTGGGAACAAAGTGAGAGCTAGGCACCTGCTGCGAAGAGGAGCTTCATGGCAAATCTAAAGTCTTTGACAGCACTAGGCCTTAGTGAACAAAATATGGATTATGGCACTTCCTGTATGAGCCTCAGCTTTGCCAAAAAGACCATCTACTAGAACAATGAAGACCAATATGTCAACATACTCTAGGTTAAAGGCCTACTAATGAATTAGAAAAACAGATTGCCCTGCCACTTGGTTTGATATTAAGATGGAAATGTTATTTTTGGGAGAGGGGCTTAGTTCCGCCAGTAGTGAGACAGTACCACTTTGCTGAGGTGAAAAGGTATGTTTTTGTCTAACCTTAGGAAAATATATACATGTAAAAAGTTATTCAACCTTGAGCTGAATAAATATTTACAAATGATTGCATTAAATTGTACCCTTAGTTGCATTCTAATACCTATTTGTGCAGTATCAACTGCTAAAAATGAATTTCTATGGCAACCCATTCCTGAGAATGTCAGTGTCAGAATCCTCACAATTTCACACACACAACAGAATGATGCACACGCATATACACTCCACACTGGGAGACGTTCCAAGGAGTGCACTCATCACCAGGTGGTTGGGACATCATTGCACAGCGGGAGAGCCATTCCCCAGCCATCATTAAACATTCTACAATGGAGAAGTGTTGGAAAACATCTCCCTAGGTCCCCATGCACCGTTTAGAAAGAAGGGTCTAATGATTAGACGATAATGAGACATGGCACGTACATAACATTCATGTAACTTTCCTTTCCTTTTTGTAATGGCATGGGAATAGCATCTCGTGTACTTGTACATCAAGCTGCCTCATGCTACAGAAACACATTTATTGTAATGTTACATAATGTTAAAAAAGATATATATAAATAAAAAAAGTAGAATGTGGGGGACGAAGTCATCGATGCGCTTATTGATGAAGCCGATGACTGAGGTGGTGTAATAAACTAAACTAAATATTATCCCGTCCCCAAATAAGTGATTAAGAACACACTATTTTGCAAAGGTCCACAGTAGCCTCAGCAGCACTCTGTAGGGTAGCACCATGGTGTAGCTGGAGGACAGCTAGCTTTGGTCTTCCTCTGAGTACATTAACTTCAATACAAATCCTAGGAGGCTCATGATTCTCACAATAATTATGAGAACTTCCGGAGGATGTCCTCCAACCTACCAGAGCTCTTGCAGCATGAACTGACATGTTGTCCAACCAATCAAAGGATCAGAGAATGAATCTAGTACTGAAAGCGTAAGCTACAGCTAGCTAGCACTGCAGTGCATATGTGGTGAGTAGTTGACTCAAGGAGAAAGAAAATAGTTGAACAGTTTTGAACAAATTACATTTCTTCCTAAATGAAGGAGAAGAGAGAAAGTATTTTTTCCACTTTCCGTTTAATTTACTTAGCTAGTAAATGCAGCTAGCTAGTTTAGCCTACTGAAACACCCTGCTCAAACAAATCAAATCAAATGTATTTATATAGCCCTTCTTACATCAGCTGATTTCTCAAAGTGCTGTACAGAAACCCAGCCTAAAACCCCAAACAGCAAGCAATGCAGGTGTAGAAGTACGCTAGGAAAAACTCCCTAGAAAGGCCAAAACCTAGGAAGAAACCTAGAGAGGAACCAGGCTATGAGGGGTGGCCAGTCCTCTTCTGGCTGTGCCGGGTGGAGATTATAACAGCACATGGCCAAGATGTTCAAATGTTCATAAATGACCAGCATGGTCAAATAATAATATTCACAGTTGTCGAGGGTATAACAAGTCAGCACCTCAAGAGTAAATGTCAGTTGGCTTTTCATAGCCGATCATTGAGAGTATCTCTACCACTCCTGCTGTCTCTAGAGAGTTGAAAACAGCAGGTCTGGGACAGGTAGCACGTCCGGTGAACAGGTCAGGGTTCCATAGCCGCAGGCAGAACAGTTGAAACTGGAGCAGCAGCACGGCCAGGTGGACTGGGGACAGCAAGGAGTCATCATGTCAGGTAGTCCTGAGGCATGGTCCTAGGGCTCAGGTCCTCCGAGAGAGAGAGACACAGAGACACAGAGAGAGAGACACAGAGAGAGAGACACAGAGACACAGAGAGAGACACAGAGACACAGAGAGAGAGAGAGACACAGAGAGAGAGAGAGAGAGAGACACAGAGAGAGAGAGAGACAGAGAGAGACACAGAGACACAGAGAGAGAGAGAGAGAGAGAGAGAGAGAGACACAGAGACACAGAGAGAGAGAGAGAGAGACAGAGAGAGAGAGAGACACAGAGAGAGAGAGACAGAGAGAGAGAGAGAGAGAGAGAGAGAGAGAGAGACACAGAGAGAGAGAGAGAGAGAGAGAGAGAGAGACAGAGACAGAGACAGACACAGAGAGAGACACAGAGACAGAGACAGAGACAGAGACAGAGAGAATTAGAGAGAGAATTAGAGAGAGAATTAGAGAGAGAGAGCATACTTAAATTCACACAGGACACCGGATAAGACAGGAGAAATACTCCAGATATAACAGACTGACCCTAGCCCCCCGACACATAAACTACTGCAGCATAAATACTGGAGGCTGAGACAGGAGGGGTGGATGCCATGTTAGCTAACTGGCTATGACTATCTAACAGAACACTGAAACTCTTCCAAGTCAAGGTAAGCTTTTGATTTAACTAATTTATTGCCACCGTGGCCTGCCAGTGTAACTGCTTACTGACTGTACACTAACGTTACTGCATGATTGTAGCAGGTTGACTAACACATTAGTTCTATTAGCTATGTTGACTAGGACGTTACTTTAGCTAATGTGGAGACAATGATGTAGGCTGTGCATAGCGGTTTGGCTTGTTTTTTTTTCACCTGGTCACATACAGCTGATGTGTTGTGCATTGAAGTCCACAAGCAAATGGAAGAGGTGAAAGGAGGAGAGAGCATAACATAATTGTGAAAAGGAATACAATGTGGCTGCTACTGTTTACGCGGGAGCAGGGGTGTATTCATTACGCCGATGCTGTTAAAAAAAAAAAAGTTCTTAAATCAGAAGCAAACGGAAGAAAACATACCTGAATTTGTCCAACAGAAACTCTCATTTGCAACTGTTGGACTAATGATTACACCCACTATAAGCTAGATGCAGGCAAGAGTATGCAAGGTGGTATTTGCTGTAATAGAAATAAGGCCATGTTCATTAAAAAAAAGAAAAACATTGTCCACCCTCATCTGAAAAGGCACTGACCGCCACTGGACTGCACTTACGGTTGTCAGTGTCCAAATACACCATAGGCCTACAAGCTTTTACTAGTGTAGGAAAAGGAGACAAATGCGTTTCAAACCACCAATTATAGGTGCACAAGTGCTAGATTATTCTCTTTTAAACGGTGCTGAACATTTGTTCCAGCAAGGTGTCACAGACAAGAAAAACAATAGCTTGTTCTCTGAGGAAGTCTTGCTCTGTAGTCAACACCAACACCCGAGCAAGGGTGAAAATCTTTTCCCCATCGCAACAAGAAATAATCTTAAACTGACTTGAAAAATGATAGCCGAGCTTCCCTAGTTTTTTCCATAGCCCTCTTTTTCCCCATTCCCAGAGCCAGCGGTTCAATTAAAACAATACCAGCTCATGCAAATTGCATATTGTCAAGGCCTCTGTTTTATCTTGCATTCTTTTGGGGCGGCAGGGTAGCCTAGTGGTTAGAGCATTGGGTCAGTAACTGAAAGGTTGCAAGATCAAATCCCTGAGCTGACAAGGTAAAAATCTGTTGTTCTGCCCTGAACAAGTCAGTTAACCCACTGTTCCTAGGCTGTCATTGTAAATAAGAATTTGTTCCTAACTGACTTACCTAGTTCAATCAAAAAAATACACCTCCCTTGCATTACCCTTCTCAACCTCCCTTGGTCTCTCTCTACCTCTCTCATATGTATTCATGGAGTGTGTGACAATCATACCTTGTTGTAGAGTCAATAAAGCAATTTAGAGTAATCTCTGCCAATTTGGGTCATACATACAGAGGGAACATAGAGCAATCAGATAAACATAGTCTGGTAATTGCATGGATTATTTTACATCCAGGTAATTACCATCTAGGGCTCAGGGATGACGCTTAACTAAAACACCACCTGTATGTGTCCAGGAAGACCCAAATGAAGGTCTTGTATCACTGATTGGCATGGCACCTCTGTGCTATTGTTACTGTTATGTTTGAGTGGCAAACCGTCAGAGTTAACCACCCACCTTGTATCCCGTCAACATTCTCCTCATTTTACAAGATGCCCTGGAATACACTCCGGGAATTTAGCTAAATACCGCCAGCCTGCGGCTCTCGGAACAGTAGGAGAGAAAGCGAATCAGACCGGTTTTAATAGCTGAGGCATTTAATGAACGAGCTGGGACCTCATTGGAATGCAAGGCACTTTCTGGCACATTCCGACTGCGTATTCCTTGCATACATTACTCATTAGGTGTAGTATTGTGTGTGGAGAGCACTTGCGAGGGCAATCCACCGAGTTCATTAGGGGTCGTCTGCCTGAAGGATTTTTTTTTGGGGGGGGTATACATTTTCCTAAATACTGCCGCTCAGTGCGTGTCTCTCCGATGGAGTCGAAGACGTGCACTCGACAGGTAATGAGGTCCTTGCCTCGGGGTTGGTCCGTGGGTGGGTCTCAATCACGATGACTGTATTCATAAAGACGGACAGGCCCCTGTGGCTTAAAGAGGGGCCTTGGTCATTCGCCTGGCGAGTATACTGCTGCCCCTGTTGCCATAGAGATGGCACAACTTTCAGGAATTCACCTGGATGCATTGAATGGAACACATTCTGCTGCTCTGACTGGCTGCAGAACCTTCAAACAGTAGAACATCTGAAAAGTCTCAACAGTACCTAGGTAGTGCTCCCAACTCACTCTGAACATATATTATTTTGCTATCAGGTTTGTTTGAAAGAATAATTTCAGACTATAATTCATCACTAAAATGTTCAAAATACAATTGATGACTCCTTTTTGAAACAGCATCCATTTGAATAAAATAACTTCCATGCTGCACTTAATTCAACTGCACTTAACAACCTAAATGTAATTTAATTAATTTATGGTTCAAAATTCACGTTGGAAGTGATTTCTCGCCATACTCAAAGCGCCCTGCATGCAGACAGCAGCTGTAAGAAGACTGAAAAGACCACCTTCAAATTATTGAGCACGTTGAGATTACAACTGACAAAGTGGTTGCCTGAGTGCAGTCCATTTAAAATTGGAACAAAAGAGAAACATGTAATGGAAGAAAAATCCCCAGGTGTGAAACCTAGGCCTAACTGTTGGTGAACTGTATCTTGCAGCCTTCTTGCATCATAATATACAGCACATAAGTATTTTTGTTCATCCACATTGTGTTTAATACAAAAATACCCATGAAGCACCAAACAAATACTTTGCCTAGACTACAAATGACTGTTCTCCATATTCCTTCATCTTATCCATAACATCAGCAAGACATTAGCACTGATACTTTTAAGTAATAAAAACAGCAATTGCCATAGATAAATGGCTGAAGTAACTTAAGGCACATTTTTAGACTGCAATTTAAAATGTTCTTATTTGCCTAGGTTAGAACTATATGGTAAAAAAGATCAGTTGTTTAACTCTCCAATTGCATTCATATGACAGAGGAGGCAATCCTAATTAAAAGATGTTCAATGTTCACATCAGTTGCAACTTACCCCCCAAAAATATACAATTGCAATAAACTATGTTTATGTTATCCAAGAAAAGTAAAGTAGGCATAGTTGTTTTTACTTTCAGTTTGTTTTCAGAATTATTCAATGATATCATGGCAGTCCGCAAACAATTGTTTAAGTGCATGCACCTACTGTGCTGGAATATACGATCAATCATGATCTGGCCAATTCTGTACTGCCATGAAAATAAAATTCTTAACCAAATAAATCCCTAAACTTCTACCACACCCTCCCCTAAAACCTCCTCCCCAACCCCATTAAACTTGATCCTATATTATTCTGAAACACTTCACCCTTAGGATTGCTCAGCATGTCAACAACCATTTCAACAGTAACATCTGTTACCCCCAATATCTCTTTTGCCGTCTATACAATAACCTTCAACCTGGCATTTCTGCTTTCCACAACCCGAGTCTTATTGATAACCTTACCAATAAAAGTTATGAAGCCAACTTTATTCATTATCAAAGTGTACTTTGACACTGCACATTCATGAGCACAAGATTTCTGAACGGGCCTCGAAACCATACCAGGACCATCACAAGCACTAGACCAGACAGTAGGTCCTCTAACTAGAGGTACATCCATGTAAGCTCCATCAGTCTGACAGTAGGTCCACTAACTACAGGTACATCCATGTCAGATCCTTCAGTCTGACAGTAGGTCCACTTACTACAGGTACATCCATGTAAGATTCATCAGTCTGACAGTAGGTCCACTTACTACAGGTACATCCATGTCAGATCCTTCAGTCTGACAGTAGGTCCACTTACTACAGGTACATCCATGTAAGATCCATCAGTCTGACAGTAGGTCCACTAAGTACAGGTACATCCATGTAAACTCCATCAGTCTGACAGTAGGTCCACTTACTACAGGTACATCCATGTCAGATCCTTCACTCTGACAGTAGGTCCACTTACTACAGGTACATCCATGTAAGATCCATCAGTCTGACAGTAGGTCCACTAACTACAGGTACATTCATGTCAGATCCATCAGTCTGACAGCAGGTCCACTGACTACAGGTACATCCATGTCAGATCCATCAGTCTGACAGTAGGTCCACTTACTACAGGTACATCCATGTCAGATCCTTCAGTCTGACAGTAGGTCCACTTACTACAGGTACATCCATGTCAGATCCATCAGTCTGACAGCAGGTCCACTGACTACAGGTACATCCATGTCAGATCCATCAGTCTGACAGTAGGTCCACTTACTACAGGTACATCCATGTAAGATTCATCAGTCTGACAGTAGGTCCACTTACTACAGGTACATCCATGTCAGATCCTTCAGTCTGACAGTAGGTCCACTTACTACAGGTACATCCATGTAAGATCCATCAGTCTGACAGTAGGTCCACTAAGTACAGGTACATCCATGTAAACTCCATCAGTCTGACAGTAGGTCCACTTACTACAGGTACATCCATGTCAGATCCTTCACTCTGACAGTAGGTCCACTTACTACAGGTACATCCATGTAAGATCCATCAGTCTGACAGTAGGTCCACTAACTACAGGTACATCCATGTCAGATCCATCAGTCTGACAGTAGGTCCACTTACTACAGGTACATCCATGTCAGATCCATCAGTCTGACAGTAGGTCCACTTACTACAGGTACATCCATATCAGATCCATCAGTCACACAGTAGGTCCACTTACTACAGGTACATCCATGTCAGATCCATCAGTCTAACAGTAGGTCCACTAACTACAGGTACATCCATGTCAGATCCATCAGTCTGCACTGTAGTTCTACCAATCTGTTTTATGGCCTCTGCATACGATACATCATGACTGCTCCTATATCTCTGAGCCTCTCTCTGTACCTGGCATCCATCAAATGCTGCACTGTGTTCTCCCCCACAATTACAGCACTTAACCTTCACATTGCTTCCACATTCACCATAATCATGTGCCCCTCCACACTTGGCACATCTTTTCTTTCCTTTACACTGAGCAGCTACATGTACCATTCTTTGGCATTTAAAACACTGCAGTGCATATGGGACAAAATCTCCAACATTGAAACTAAGGAATCCAAGCTGTACTTTTTCCCAGCAAGACTTTCTCAAACCTCAGTATCACTGATAAGCTTTCACTTCTTTCACCCTTTCCTACTGATCAATATTTTGGCTTCAAATCACTGCCTCCCTTCACATTTTCTTTAATATTATATGGGGGCATAGATATTGGGACCCCAGTGATGAATCCCCTTAACCTAGCATAAGCACCAGGTACATGGCTTTTAATCTTCATCCCATTAAGTTTCTACACTTTCAAAATCTTCCCTTGCTGAGCCTGGAAAACACACAATATTAACAATTTACCATTTCCAATGAACCATGCTAACTTCACTTCACCTGCCTCTTTCTCTACCGCATTAGTTAGTCAGATAGGGTGTAAATGAGGCCCTGTGGTCTCATCAAACAACATCAGCACTTTCCACTCCAACACATCACTACTCTTGCTTCCTACCTTGGCCCTCTTTATGTGTTTTTTACTAGACGATCCACTGCTTTCTGTATCATGATCTCTTCTTCCTATGTCTTTCCACTACCGACCATTCCAGCCCTTGACCCTCATCCGATCGCTCCATTCTATCAAAACTGACACCCATATTGTTCTCATTCCAGCACAGCTGTTGCTTCACCAATTTTTTCTCCATTTCATCCTCACTACTCACCACCATTTCCCATTAACCTCTTACCACACTTCTACAACAGCAAAACAAGATTCAACGATATCAAACAACTCTCACTTGCGGTCAAACAATCGGTCTCATTAGTTTCTAGTCACCTCGTTAAACAGTTCAACCAAGAACGTGTCTCTCCTCCTCCAATCCACCATTTTCAAAATTCTAAGAATTTGTTTGCAGTTTAGCAGGTCCTTTCAAACAAACAGGTGTGTGCAATTAGCTTGAGTGCAGGATCCAGTGATGGCTGGGGCATGGTGAAATCAGGGAGGAAAGGCTCATAACGGCTGGAATTAAATAATCTAGTTTAGATGTTGTGTGCAGGGCCAGCGCCAGAATGAATCAGTTGGATGGGTATTTGATTTGGCATGTTTTTTTTCACGGGACCACCTATTTTTTAAATGCAAAGACCATAGGTGGCTCGTGAGTTTTTAGTTTGGGGAAGCTTACAATTTATCCTACCATTTCTACCGAACTGCGTGCCAGTTGTGATTATTTTTATCTGCGCATTTGAATAATAACGTTTTCGTTTCTCAAAACCATTGTCACGTGGTTAATCATAATCTAAATTAAAATGATAAAAATATAAATAAAATTCAACTAATGTGAGAGAACCAGCCTCTGCGATATGGACACATTGATACAGTGAACAATTGGCGGTTAAAGAAACGAGCGCCTATAGGCCAACCCAGCAGTAGGCCTTTAACTTCCATCCTCAACTAAATAGAATACATAGGCATAAAGCTGACAAAAAAAAAAAAAAGTAGAAAATATCCTGATGAAAATGCAGATTCTTTCAATCGCATTCATCTCTCTACCACTAGTGAGGTGTAACATTGTATCAAATCAGTCAACTGGGTCAGGCCTGAAGCTGTCGCTAGTGAACTTGCAACAACTACTTTATTCAGGCCCTCACGCTTCGATCACACCAACAGCATCATTGCATTTTTGGTACACCAGAATGACATTCATTTCCAATGAAACGCTGCATTTGCCTTGAAGCATTGCGTTGCAGATGCAGTTGCAGTGTGTTCGGTGTGGTTCATACGTTGGATTTATCGAACGTATGCTTCAGACTGTATGCGTCGGTGGCTTGACAAAAAATGGTAGCAGAAGGTGAAGGTTGAACTTTTGTTGCATACATACCCAGACTATTTTGCGCATTGACGCTGTTGGTGTGTTCGAAGTGTCAGACTGTCAGTGTGAGACCAGTGAGCTCGGGACAGACAGCTGTTTATTTCGGACGTTTCCACTGGATATATGGGATCATCAGGTCATGATATTTTGCTCTTTCACATCGAGGCTTGGTGATTAGCGAGGCCAGGAGAGTGTTGAACATATTTTTCTAACACTGTGAAGAACTTTTATCATTCACAACGTTGACTTACTGAGAAGCTCAGCTTATTAGTTGTGAGTTCAAATAATCAGAAATCAAATATCCCCAAATGAGCACTTTCCTTCATTTGCACACAGCAGGCCAGGTAGGCCTACTTCTATGCGAGCTCAGGTGGACAGGAGCATTCACGCTCCCACAACGTTATCAGGAGAGAGAAACCAGACACATGCTCATTGCTTACAAAGAGCACTCCAAATACAATTAATACATTCGCAAATGCTGGTTATGAAATGAACCAAAATGTATTTCTCACAAGTGAAGCAGGTTGTGAACTCTGCAAACAATGTTTCCACTCCGAGAATGAGAATGGCAAATGACTGTAGCCTAATTAATACATGCATTAACAGAATTTATGTAACCAAATGATGTAACATTTACTAGGCCTACTGGTGACATGTAATGGGGAATTCATACAAATAAAAGGGCAAACAATTCACACAATGAAAGCCAAGAATTGGCCGGAGACAGCTGAGTGCATTCTGGAGAGCTGAGTGCATGCATTCTGGAGCGCTGAGTGCATGCATTCTGGAGAGCTGAGTGCATGCATTCTGGAGAGCTGAGTGCATGCATTCTGGAGAGCTGAGTGCATGCATTCTGGAGAGCTGAGAGCATTCTGGAGAGCTGAGTGCATGCATTCTGGAGAGCTGAGTGCATTCATTCTGGAGAGCTGAGTGCATTCATTCTGGAGAGCTGAGTGCATTCATTCTGGAGAGCTGAGTGCATTCATTCTGGAGAGCTGAGTGCATGCATTCTGGAGAGCTGAGTGCATGCATTCTGGAGAGCTGAGTGCATGCATTCTGGAGAGCTGAGTGCATGCATTCTGGAGAGCTGAGTGCATGCATTCTGGAGAGCTGAGTGCATTCATTCTGGAGAGCTGAGTGCATTCATTCTGGAGAGCTGAGTGCATGCATTCTGGAGAGCTGAGTGCATGCATTCTGGAGAGCTGAGTGCATGCATTCTGAGCTGAGTGCATGCATTCTGGAGCGTTGATGCAACATATCTTTTCCACACACCCCTCCCCTTCTTGTCTCAACATTTTAAAGTATTTTGAATTATTTTATTAAGACAGGAGTAATGATATAATTTTGGCAAAACATACATTTACTTTAGGGGAAGGCAACATGCGAACACTGCACTGTGCACTTGACAACTTTCCTTTCCAAAGTGGCTGAAACCAGAGATCTGGTTCCCCCAACAACCACCTCCCCCCAACTGTTTTATTTTTAAAAGGAACTTCTCTTTTCCCACTAGCACTGATTTTGCTGATACATAGTTTGTTGGGGGAAAATATACTTGATACAATTGTAATGTGTTGTCTCACCTAGCTATCTTAAGATGAATGCAATAATTGTAAGTCGCTATGGATAAGAGCATCTGCTAAATGACTTAAATTTAATTACGAGATGCTCATGTCTCTGCCCTAACAATGGGAGTCGTTGTCCTAAAGGCGGGAAGAAACCTATTCAGTTTATTCTGTACTGAAAATATCTCACCGGAAAAACCATCGGAGCGACTAAAACAGACCAAAACAGAGCCCCTCTGTGTTACTACATGTAGGCCATGTATCCGATGCTGTCTGGACATAAATAGTATGACAAACCATGCTATTTTTATCCATACAGCATAATATACATGGTCTGCATATACTGAGACAGAGGGGCGCTGTTTCACTGGCTCAGATGCTTTATCTGAGCATGACGCCTCTTTCTGTCGACGTGCCTCTCAATCAAATAAATGATCAATATTTCAATCATTTGTTTTATTTGGACAGGCAAGGAGGTACAGCAGGGCAGGCCAGGACCCCTATAATGCCGTCCCTGGGTGTAAGTGTGCATGCATGCAGGGAATGTACAATTTATTTCTTTAAAGTTGGCAATTTCAAAAGAGAAGAGAGAATACTTCAAAATAGGAAAGGGTCAGTGAGGAAGAAACCTCGGCTTATTTTTGCCACATCGCCTGTCACTCCGTCATAAAGTTTGGGAAAGTTTCTTTTTCATCGCCTCCCACGCCACCTTCGCACAGCCCAAAGTTCCCCCGCCTTCTCTGCTTCCCATTCCATTGAAAATGAATGGGAAGCGGTGTTTCACCGCCCAGCACCATGTGCTAGTGAACATGGGGCGTTAGTCCTTTTGATCTCCGCGATCGAAGCTGTCGCTCGGAGGGTGACCGCCAGGACTCACGCAGCGAGTTCCTCTCGCCCGTCTCATTAGGTATGCGCAGCTAAGATAAGATAAAAAGCTTGCCGTTGGCTGTGTGCTCACTTGGCAACAGTTAGTTGAAGGAGAATAACAGGTAGAAACGCCTGAGCCCCAAAACAAATAAGATTCAAATTCCACTGGTAGTATGGTAATTTCGCTAATGCAGATTAAAAAGTAATTGCTAACAATGTGTACACATAATAATACATCTTGGCCACCGACCGGTTGAAGATAAAGACTACAGAGATGTCCGGTATAGGGGGGCATTTTAAAGCTTCATCACCGACTCCAATCCCCGCATATTTAGAGAATATATTCCAGAGGAGTTGTCCATCTGTAACGTTGTTCTTTAATTTCCAACGGCAGACTTACATTTTCTAGTCAATATTTGTAGGCCTAGGCTTAAGTGGCCTAATCTTCAAGTCTTTCTATACTGTATGTCTTTGTTACCTATTGTGCCACTTCTTTCCAAGGTTAATATGCCTAAATGCGAGAGGAATGAATCTCGGGCTGAAAGAATCAACCAGTGATCACACTATCTTCACTAAAATATACAGTGACTTCAGAAAGTATTCATACCCTTTGACTTACTCCACATTTTGTTGTGTTGCAGTCTGAATTCAAAATGGATTAAACTGCATTTTTTTCCTAAACCATCTACACACAATACCCTATAATAACAAATAAAGTGAACACATGTTTATACATTTTAGCACATTTCTTGAAAATTAAATACAGAAATATCAAATGTACATAGTAAGACACTTTACTCAGTACACTGTGAAGCGTCTTTGGCAGCGATTACAGCCTCGAGTCTTCTTGGGTGTGACGCTACAAACTTGGCATACCTGTATTTGGAGTTTCTCCCATTCTTCTCTGACCAAGGCCCAGAGAAGACCCGGAGGCCAGCTCTAGGAAGAGTCTTGGTGGTTCCAAACTTCTTCCATTTAAGAATGATGGAGGCCCACTGTATTCTTGGGGACCTTCAATGCTGCAGACATTTTTTGGTACCCTTCCCCAGATCTGTGTCTCGACAGAATCCTGTCTCGGCGCTCTAGGGACAATTCCTTCAACCTCATGGCTTGGTCTTTGCTCTGACATGCACTGTCAACTGTGGAACCTTATATAGACAGGTTTGTGCCTTTACAAATCATGTCCAATCAATAGAATTTTCCACAGGTGACCAATCAAGTTGTAGAAACGTCTCAAGGATGATCAGTGGAAACAAGATGCACCTGAGCTCAATTTCGAGTCTCATATCAAAGGGTCAGAATACTTATGTAAATAATGTATTTCTGTTTTAAAAATTTTTGAAAATGTGACAAAAATATCTAAAAACCTGTTTTTGCTTTGTCATTATGGGGTATTGTGTGTAGATTGATGGGGAAAACAATTCGCCCATTTTAGAATACGCCTTCCCTGTGGCTCAGTTGGTAGAGCATGGTGTGTGCAACACCAGGGTTGTGGGTTTGATTCCCATGGGGGGCCAGTACAAAAAAAATTAAAATGCATGAAATGAAAATGAAATGTATGTATTCACTACTGTAAGTTGCTCTGGATAAGAGTGTCTGCTAAATGACTAAAATGTAAATAAGGATGTAATGGTCCTGTGTGGCTCAGTTGGTAGAGCATGGTGTTTGCAATGCCAGGGTTGTGGATTTGATTCCCATGGGGGGCCAGTACGGAGAAGAAGAAAAAAAGTATGAAATGTATGCATTCACTACTGTAAGTTGCTCTGGATAAGAGTGTCTGCTAAATGACTGAGAAGTGGAGGGGTCTTAATACCTTCCAAATGCACTGTACTTCCATTATTGTTTTTAACCCGGTACTGGTTACCTTCAGATGAATCCTGTGGCATTTGTAGAGCAAACAATCGTGTTCATGAGAATCTCCCCTATTCACAATGGGGTCGCATACAATCAGAAGTTGGCATATAGACAGTACCGACTTCAGACGAGTCCCCTGACACGTGGTGGTCGTAAAGCAAAACGGACATCATCATCATCATGTTCCTGAGTCTCCCCTTTCCACAGAGAGGAGACCGTTCTGCCACTACAGATGTTTTCGTGAGAAGACCGATTTTCGGGATGTCTCATTGTCTGACAAACACCGCTCTGGCTCTGCCACCTTTCACCGCAGATGCGAAAGTGCAGCATCAGCTGATGCGGTGGATTAAGTATATCTTATTAAGTATTATGGATTTTGATGGGTATTTTTTTTATTATGTTACTTAGATTGATAACTCTAGGGGGTTTTAAACACTTATTGCACACAGAGTGAATCCATTAAACGTATTGTGACTTAAGCAGATCTTTACTCCTGAATTTATTTAGGCTTCCCACAACAAAGGGGTTGAATATCTATTGACTCAAAACATTTCAGCTTTTCATTTATAATTCATTTGTAAAAACAAATTTACATTATGCGGTAGTGTGTAGGCCAGTGACACAAAATGTGGAATAAGTCAAAGGGTGTTTATACTTTCTGAAGGCCTCATTACAAATCTATTTCGGAGTTCTACGGACATTTCCTTGGACTTCATGGAATAGTGTCTGCTCTGTCATGCATTTCTTCGGTGAGGTTTAATGGTGGTTGGCATCCAATATGTTGCATTACCGCCCCCAACTGAACTATAGTATAGATCCATTACACTTTATGATACATAATGGGAAAGGGGAACCAGGGAAAAAAATATATACTGTATATATAAACACACATCTATGTTTAATTACCCTACCAACTAACCCTATACTCATTAAAACGCATCATTAAAACCCATCACCTTATTCCACTACTTTAACCCTATCTGTTCCTACCTCAGGCCAACGGCCTGAGAGGACGGGACACTACCACTTAACACACGCTGTAACTCTGAAGTCAAATCTCGTACCCCCTAAGTACTTCTCTGCAGTTGCCACCACATCTATTTTCTGTGACTGTACATTCCATCCCTGCGGTACAGTTGATTGCTATGAATGCTAAGAGGCCAACCTTACTAAAACACACACACATATATACATATATATATATATATATATATTACTCATTGACCTGTCCCTCTGTTCTGGCACAGATCTACTATTCACAGGGATCCTCTCAGAATCCTTCACCCTTGATCCACCCTCCTCTACTTTCTTCAAAGCCTCAGGATACGAAACCTTCGTGACCTACTCTGACCCTGGCCGCCACAACATGCCTCTCTCGCACCGGACATGTTTGGTCCACAGCAACATGAGCAACCCTACAGTTGACACAGCTTTCTCCACTGAAACAAACACATTCCTCTGTCCCATATTCTCCGGCACACTTCCCACATCTTGGAATCTCCCTCCTATACACTGCTGTGATATGCCAATGAAGGTGATACCTATAACACCGCAGTGGATTCAGCACAAAAGCTCTAACAGCATAACTCATATCCTCACAACACCTTCTATCCCTTCCATTTCACCTCCAGAACTCAAACGGTTGTCCGGCTCACTCCGTTTGAACTTGACAGCAATCTTCCTCGACATACCCTCTCCCTTGTTATGGCTAGCTTCAACAGATTCAAACCCATCCTCTGCCTCCCTCAGTCTTTTCAACTTCTCTTTCCCTCCAATCCTCCTCCCTTAACCAATTACCCGACTGCTTCTGAAAATATTCAACTTTTCCAAGCCAAAATCTCTTTCTAGCCTCCGAGAAAGACATGCTAAGCCTTGTACTTCCTCCACTTCAATTTCGGTCAGCCAATCTACCCCGGTGCCCGGTCAAGACCAGTCTGACATGCATTTAACAGCAGTTGGCATCCAAATGTTACATTACCGCCCCCAACTATAGTATAAATCCAATACACTTTGTTATACAAAATGGGAAAAATAAAACAATTTTTTTTTTATTACCCTACCAACTAACCCTACACATTAAACACCCAATACACCATTTGACCCTATCTGTTCCTGCACCATGCAGTCGGCCTGGGAGGATGGGACACCACCACTCAACACACCCTGTAACTCTTCAAACCTCATATACCCAAAAACCTCTCCCAAACTTACTGAAGCATATATCATTTGTTGGCCTATCCCGCCGTGCTGGCACAGATCTACTACACACAGGTGTCCTCTCAGGATCCCTCACCCTTGACCCATCCTCCTCTACTTTCTTTACTGCCTCAGCATATGAAACCTGCACTACTCTGACTCTGGTCACTTCAACCTGTCTCTCTCACACCAGACACTTCCTATCCCCAGCAACATATGCACCCCTACAGTTGACACACACAACTTTATCCACAGAAACTATACAATCCTCTATCCCATGTCCTCCTGCACACTTTCCACTTCTTGGAATCTCTCTCCTACAATGCTGTGACATGACCATAAATGTTGCACATGAAACAGCACAGTGGATGTGGCACAAAAGCTCTAACCGGATAACCGATATATCCTGACATGACTTGTCGGGTAAAGACTGACTCAAAAAGGACTGGCAGTGACTGTTTCACCACCAGATCTGCGACGCACCAAACAGCAGGCATCACAAACACCAGGAATCTTCAACTTCAATTGCTCCAGCTCCACACACAACGCTACCCCAGAAAACACACCTTTCAATGGTGCCCTCTTCCTAAGAGCAAAGCAAGAAACAGAGGTCCCTGCTCCCTCTGGTCAGAAGAAACACAAACAAATATCACAAGTCCACTACAGGTTACCTTCACTGACTCAAGTGCACCCAACTCCTTTCTCACCCACCCTGAAACCATAAACGGATCCGCCAAAAAGGTAAGGATCCACTTTCTCCCAAAAGTGTCACTCTTACAGGACCAGATTCTTCTTTATGTCCATTGAAGCCAAGCTCGGACTCCGAGTTCTTCACCACACCTTCCTCCTCACTTAACTCACTCCTTCACTTCCATTTCACCTCCAGAACCTGGTCTGGCACACGGCTCACTCGGTTTGCACTCAACACCAATCTGCTTCAACACCCCAACTCCATGTTTCTCACCATCTTTCTCAAATTCAACCTCTGCTTTCCTCATGTCTTCTTCCCCCATTCCTCCTCAGAAATCCACCTTTCTGTGTCCCTGTCCCAATATTACTCTTCTCCGGACTTTACTCGCAGCCCGGTGGAACTCCATCTCATAATCATCCTGCCCACCTCCGAAACATGTATTCTCCAGGTGCCAACATTTTGAGAGCATCTTCCCAATATAGCACAGTCCTCTTCATTAGCCTTCCTTCTCATGCAATGGATTTGGGCTGAATTGGACACAGGTGGACGCCAATCAAGTTGTAGTGACATCTTAGGGATAATCAAAAGAAATTGGTTACACCTGAGCTCAATTTGAAGTGTCATAGCAAAGGGGTGGAAATACTTATGTAAATTAGATATTTCTGCATTTAACTTCCAATAAATTTGCTAAAGTTTCTAAACATGTGTTTTCACTATGTCATTATGGGATATTGTATGTAGATGGGTGAAAATAAAATGATTTAATCCATTTTAAACTCAGGCTGTAACACAAATTGGAGAAAATAAGTCAAGGGGTATGAATACTTTCTGAAGGCACTGTATGCTATCTACTAGCCTGGACAAGGTAAACAATGAATTAATTGAATGTAACCTACAAGTGGGCCAATTGACTGAGGCTGTGATGATCAAAATGTAATGCCTGATTCACACTATGCTACTATGGTGAATGCTTAACTAGGCCAGCTCAGTACCATACAACTGTTTGGGCCTATATTGTGAGTAAATGGTGACCGACTGTCTGATCTTCGAATAATAATTAGTAGTTATGATGCAAGGGGATTTGTAGGTCGGTTGCCACCTGCACTGCCGAACAAGCCAATAAACCCCTCCACTGATTAGTCTTTTAACCAATCATATCAGATCTTTTTTCAGAGATGATCTGATTAGTCAAAAGACCAGTTAGTGGGGGAAGAAAATATCACAATTGGGCTGCTTCCGTTAACACAACCTTAGTATTAATCCCTTAAACCACAGCTTCAAGAGCAGTTATGAAAAGAAGTGTGAATTGAGAAGGAATTAGCATTTTCATCTGGTATACAGTTTCATGTCATTATGTAAATGAAGCAATGCAATTATACTGTAGGACCAAGAAAAGGCCTCCTACACACCTTCTCTTCCAATGAGGCAAAGAGAAAATGTATGCACGTGCAAATGCAAATCCCTTAATGGGTGACATGTTAGCTCGATTATAGCAAATTAAATCCCTGGATTGTATATCCTGCCTCCTAATTGGCCTCGCCAGGGAGTGACACTGCATGACGGGGGAGTGTGATTGGATGAATTTAGTTCAGTGGAGACCTTTTCAAATTGGAACAAAAGAAAAACGCATCTTCCAAATAAAGTCTAGTATTACATACCATTTCCAAACAGATTGTTTTTAATGCTATTACACTGTAAAACTTAACAGAACCATACCTCATATGCACCCAATAATACCACCACGTGATAACGCTTTCACACCGTCATGCCAACCTGTGTGTGTGTGTGCAAAAGAGAGCGAGACAAACATAAAAATGAGCCCACAACCAAAAGTGTTTGAGATATTTTCTTATTCAGGTGTATAGCCAGTGAGAACAGACATTTTGATAGAATACCTGGTTACAGTAGGAGAGTGAAGTAGTAGAAAGACAACACAGGAACCAGATCACCTCGGTTACCTTGGCATCCCTCTGTAGTCAAACTAAACACATCAGAATATACCATAATGGATGCCAATAACTGTCTTCTAAAAGACACTTTTACTTAAGTCTATAACAAGCATGGTATCACATATTTAAAAGACGCCATCAAGATATACTGATATATTTACTCTCTCGTGTAAAGGTATGAATTCATAGCTGAAAAACATCTTAAAAACACTGCGTAGTGAGTGTGTGTATGGTAGTAGGGGCTTCGGTCGGGGAGATGGGGGGGGGGGGGGGGGGGGTGTTGCCTTTCCCCGTTTACAACATCTTCCTCTTCTCAAACTCCTGCGGAGAGGGGGACAGAACAAACAGGAGGGGGAAACGGGGAAGGAGAGGAAATAATTATTTATTCATGTGGACTCACAGTTTGTTTACATCTGGAAGCTACAGGGGGTGGGGGATGGAGGGGTGCTAGTAGACCCTGACAAGGCACTTTCTTCCTGGGGAGGTGGGGGAAGGAATTTCTTTGTCCCAAATGGCACCCCCAATCCCTACACAGGACTCTGGTCAAAAGTTGTGCACTATGGGTGCCATTTGGGATGTAGACAATATATTTATCTAATCAGGGATTAATGAAGGAGACAGACGAATAACATTCAAAATCGTTATTTTGGATGCAAAGATAAATACTTTACAAACCGAATAAGGCTATGCAAGGCTCATGTTCAGTGTCGAATAGTCCAAAACACAGAAAACATGTATATTTACACCAAAGCATCAAAATCCATAGTCATATTATACGACAGTGAAAATAATAAGATGTAAAAGCACACAAACAAAAGGACGGAGAACATTACGGATGGGATGTCGCCATTTACATACACCATTTATTAAATATCAGCAGAGGAAGGATGATAAAACAAATACTCTCCTTCCCTTCCTCCTACAATTTCCCCATGCCACAGAGGAAAAAGCTTCCTTTATGCATATGTCATTTATCAGGTCTGCAACACACATGCATGATGTCGCCCACTGGAAAATGCCTTACTTACAAAATACCTGAATGTCTACTGCCACCAAGTGGTTGAAAATGTCTACTTCGGCTCAACGCCTCAACTTTGACAAAGTGCTAGAGCAACTCGGCAGGGTGTGCTTGTGTAATCTAATGTAATACTCAGGAGTGTTAAGGGAAGACGCCCTTCAGTCTCAAGCGGGGTGGATTAAGTGTATCTGTACGCGCCGATCAAGGCCGGGCCCTTGACTTTCTGAGAAAGGGAAATATAGAGGAGAGGGAAGAGGGGGAAGGAGAAAGAGACCGGGGGATGAGCGGGGCTGTGTTAGGGCTTCAGGCACTCTGATGGATGAAAGGAGGGAGAAGGGTGGAAGGCGACACAAGGTCCACTCATAGTCCAGAGGGATGATCGAGACTATTCTCTCTGCTACCGCACGGCAATGTGTACCGATGCACCAGGTCTGGAACCAATAGGACCCTGACCAGCTTCTACCCCCAAGCCATAAGACCGCTAAATAGTTTACCAATAGCTACCCGGACTATCTGTATTGACCCTTTTTGCACTAAATGCTTTTGACTCATCACATACACTGCTGCCGTTTATTACCTATCCTGTTGCCGAGTCAATTCATCCGTACCTATATGTACATATCTACCTCATTCCTCAACTCGGTACCCCGTGTATATAGCCAAGTTATCATTACTCATTGTGTATTTATTCCTTGTGTTATTATTTTCCTATTATATATATTTTAATGCATTGTCGGGAAGGACGTGTAAGTAAGCGTTTGAATGTTCGTCTAAACCAGATGTTTACGAAGCATGTGACAATTTGATTTGAAGAGGGCAAGGACAGAGGGAGAAATAGTGCTTGCTTGAGATATGTATTTAGGCAGAGGGGAAACTACTTAAAAATGGTTTTATATTGAACCTTTATTTAACGAGGCAAGTCAGTTAAGAACAAATTCTTATTTACAAGATGACGCTGGGCCAATTATGTGCCGCCCTATGGGACTCCCAATTACAGCCGGTTGTGATACAGCCTGTAAACGAAAGGTGTTGTAGAGTAAGAGGAACAGGAGAGAGAAAGATGCGATCGTCCTTGTGTGTGACAAACAGTCAGGAGGGGAGTGTCAAAGGTGCTCAAGACCGAAAGAAGGGGAGAGGTGGAGCAAGATGAAGAGAGATGAGGTCAGGTGGAAGGAGAGAGGGAGGGATGAAGAGTGCTGGTGTGCGACAGGGACATTTTGTCAAAGGAGGCCATGAGAAAGAGTGGAAAAACAGAGAGAGCAGCACACATGGGTGACTAGAGGTTTATGTGGGCATGACACAGTCTGCCTGGAATGCTAGGTGGGTGGAGTTGGGACTATTCTATCGGTGACATGCAAGTTTAATCTAGCGCATTTACAGTATTTGAAAGAAAACAAATACTTGAATCTAGGTGTGGAGCTTGTAGAGCTTCACTGACAAGCACAAACAAAACACAAGAGAGTTGGGCAATGTACTGTACTGAGAGCTGAGCATGTTAAACCAAATCAAATTAATACCCCCATCGGGCACTACTTTGTTTGTTTGCTCTGTTGTGTCGTGTGTATCATCACGCCGATTACAGCAGCGCCAATGAGATTAACAGAGATGTATGAACACAAAATAGCTGGGAAATTAATAGGCCGGGAAATAGTTCATCATTACGCGCAATGATTATGAATTAAACAAAAACAGTGCCACCACCGCGCAAATCAATAACTGGGTGTTTGGGTTTGCCACCCTGCGCTCGTAATGAAAGAGTAAGATGAATGGGTGTAATACACGCTTGAACTTTATATACGTCTTGTTAAAACCGGCTTCCTCCGGTGATAAATTGAAATATAGGCAGCAGCAGCATAGCAAAGTTGCCCGCCCCGGCATCAACAGCCACGGTTATTAATTTCCCCTCACTGTTGCCTTTTGTTTATTACGTATTAAAAAAAAGTTCATTCCCAAGTCCCACAACCTTTTTAACAAACCCAAAACACTAAAAACTTCAACATACACTCAAGTAGAAAAAACTAAAATGTACTCAACTTAAGGTTTACTCTAAATTCATTGGGTTTTTTTCTACTTTTGTATGTCGAGATTAGGGTTGCACATTTTGGGGTATATTCAGAGGAAACTTTGTAGGAATTAAAAATATATGCAAGTTAATATTAATACCATTTAAATGCAGATTTCTTTTTGCATTTGAGAGATATATATACACACACATACACACCATATCACATGGAAACATAAACCTTTTACCTTATCATGAGTAGACATCATTGCAAATGATTAAATCCTTCCAATAGAAATAAAAACTAATTTAGTTATGAACTTAAACCCCAATGATCCATCGCATCTCCCAAAAATGTTTTCAACATACATCTGTAAAATGATAGTCTAGAAACTAAAGCTCTGGTTGTCTTCCTCTCAGGCTTCCATGTCTTCTCCCTGGACCTCCTCAATGTCCACCTCTGAACATCAGACTCTGAGGCCTCATCTTCACTGTCACTTTCCAACCTTGTTGAGAATGGCTCATTGTCAGGCTCAAAAAGCCTCAAATTTGCCCGGATGGCCACCAATATTTCAACCATTGTATTGGTCAGCCTGTTGTGTGCTTTGGTGTGTGTGTTCCCAAACAAGGACCAGCTGCGCTCTGAGGCAGCTGATGTTGGTGGGATTTGGAGGATGATGGAAGCAACAGGGGAAAGAGCCTCAGATCCACAAAGTCCCTTCCACCAGGTGGCTGATGAGATATGTTTGCACGACTGCCATATTGCATCTCCATCCCAAAGCCCTTGCTTGGAAGTGTACTTCGCCAGACTGCCAAGAACCTTGCCCTCATCCAGGCCAAGGTGGCGAGACACGGTAGTGATGACACCATAGGCCTTGTTGATCTCTGCACCAGACAGGATGCTCTTGCCAGCATACTTGGGGTCCAATATGTACGCTGCGAAGTGTATGGGCTTCAGGCAGAAGTCTTCACGCTTTTTGATGCATTTCAGAACTGCAGTTTCCTCTGTTTGGAGCAACAGTGAAGTGGGCAGTACGGATTTCTTCTCTTCCATCTGCAAGCAGAGTCTGAACATCAGACAGGATGGCATTGTCCCCCTCAATCCATGCAATGGCTACTGCTATAGGTTTCAGGAGTTTCAGCTGCTTACCAATCTCCCCAAAATACATCATCCAGGAGGATCCTCTTGATGGGGCTGTCCATATTGGCAGACTGTGATATGGCCATTTCTTGGAAAGACTCCTTCCCCTCCAGGAGACTGACAAACATGATGACAACACCACCCCAACGGATGTTGCTGGGCAGCTTCAATGTGGTGCTCTTATTCTTCTCACTTTGCTTGGTGAGGTAGATTGCTGCTATAACTTGATGACTCTTCACATACCTAACCATTTCCGTGGCTCTCTTGTAGAGTGTATCCATTGTTTTCAGTGACATGATGTCCTTGAGGAGCAGATTCAATGCATGAGCAGCACAGCCAATGTGTGTGATGTGAGGGTAGGACTCCTCCACTTTAGACCAAGCAGCCTTCATGTTCGCAGCATTGTCTGTCACCAGTGCAAATACCTTCTGTGGTCCAAGGTCATTGATGACTGCCTTCATCTCATCTGCAATGTAGAGACCGGTGTGTCTGTTGTCCCTCGTGTCTGTGCTCTTGTAGAATAGGGGGGGTGGAGATTATGTAGTTAATTATTCCTTGCCCACGAATATTCGACTACTCATCAGAGATGATTGCAATACAGCCTGCTTTCTCTATGGTTTGCTTGACCTTCACTTGAACTCTGTTGAACTCCAGCAAATGAGTAGATAAAGCATGTCTGGTTGGAGGGGTGTATGCTGGGCGAAGAACATTCAGAAATCTCTTCCAATACACATTGCCTGTGAGCATCATAGGTGAACCGGTTGCATACACAGCTCGAGTAAGACATTCATCAGCATTTCTCTGACTATGTTCCTGAATTGAGTCAAATAAAAACTTCTGATTCCAGCAGGACCATGAGTTGTTGCTATTGAGGTGTCTGATTCATCATTTTCACCTCGAATAGAAGTAGAGGGACTTTTGTCAGAGGTTGCTTGTTGTGAGAGCTGAGGGAACTTCATGCACTTGGCCAGTGAATCTTTGTTGCATTCTTCACATCTGATTTGGCACAGTATTTGCAAATGTACACAGCTTTTCCTTCTACATTAGCTGCAGTGAAATGTCTCCACACATCAGATAGTGCCTGTGGCATTTCCAAATAAAGATTAGAAAACAAATTGTAAAAATAAAAACAAATACAATTCCATGTACAGATAAGTCTTATCTAACTGCTTAACTATTTATCTTACAAAGGAGTTGTTTAAAAATGAAACATGTATGGAAACAGGTGAATTAACACTCCTCAGTTAGCAGGCTCAAGCAAGCTAAAACCTACATGGTAGCAAAAACGAACTAGCAGAAATTGTTAACAAGTTAGAAATTATTTAAACACTTGTCTAGGCTACTATTTACTAGTTAACAAAAAATGTGTCATAAAATATATTCACCCCACGCATTATTGTAATCAAAACTTACCAGAAAGCATGTAGTCCTTGGCTGAGACAGTGTCGTAGTGTGGGCTCAATAGCATCTCAGTGTGCAAGATCAGATCAAGAATCAGCTGTACATGTGATGGAAGAGTCCACTGTGCATGCAGAGGGTTGCAATTCCATTGAATTGGGGATAGTTTAACCAAAATATGCCACAAGACCTAGAATTGCCTTGTGTATCACACAATTACAAAGGTTCACTGTTATAAGCTAACTTTTTTGAAGAATTTAAGAAAAATCTCCCAAATTCCCAGGCTTAACTTCACATGGAAAATTTCATGAAGAATTCCAGAAATGTACAGGAAAGTTTCCGACCCTTTGCAACCCTAGTCGAGATTGTTTTTAGTATATTTGAGGGAAGAGGCAAAGTTGGGATGTGGGACTAAAGCGACTAAAGTAACCGTTATGCCATCCCCCCCCAGCTATGGGAGAATGGTAGTCCGTCGCGCCACTGAATGACATAGATAAATGTTCTATCGCTACGGGTCTCACCCATAGAGTTGGCTAGAGGGCTTGAACCATGGTAAATATAGATTAGCTCTTTAATACATCTCTCTAGTCTCACCTTGAACATGGTGCTGCCCAGTTGGGCCGGGGACATGCTGACCACAACGCCCGCCTGCTGTAGGGCAGCAATCTTCTCTTTGGCTCCACCCTTGCCCCCTGCGATGATGGCACCGGCGTGACCCATCCTTCGGCCCGGCGGGGCAGTGAGCCCAGCGATGAAAGACACCACGGGCTTGGCATTCGCTCCCTGGGGGCGAGGGGGAAAGGATGGAGGGGGAGATTGAGACAGCCTCAGTCATACTTGTATTTTCAGACAAATAACAGACGTTCCAAAACAAAGACAACGTCTTCCTATTAACAGCCCCTCTTAAATAGGTATTCTTAGAACCATCTTATTTAATTATTAAAACAAAGGATGGTAGTGTATAGAAAATGTTATTCATACATTTTACATTTACATTTTAGTCATTTAGCAGATGCTCTTATCCAGAGCAACTTACAGTAGTGAATACATACATTTCATTTATTTCATGCATTTTTCTTTGTACTGGCCCCCCTGTGGGAATCAAACCCACAACCCTGGCGTTGCACACACCATGCTCTACCAACTGAGCCACAGGAAAGGCTGTACTATATTACATGCTCTGTCCAGATGTCTGTGAAAGAGTCAATGAGACCATTTAATTGAATGGGCAGATACACACCCTCCACCACCCCTCCCTGCCATTTCATATGATCTCATTCTCGCAGAAGCAGGTAATTAGTCACGCGGACACTGATTAGCTCTGGCCCTGTCCGCTCAGCTCGTGCTGATGGATGGCTAAATTCAACAGTTGAGATAGTCTTCCAGCGCTGGCGAGAGGGGAGAGAGAGCTAATATTTCACACTCAGGAATAAAATTGTATTGGGGATGAAAGACGGGCTTGTTCATTAGGGCATGCTTAGGAAAACTTTTCGAATTGGGTAGCGAAAATGTGTGTTTCCTATTAGACCAGGTACTGTAGTAGCTACCCATTTCAGTCATTCTTTTGCCAAATGAACACAATCCAGGCCCCTCTTCAGACACTCCTTCTCAGGTACTTGCCTTGTGATAAGGCTCTCCCTCTATCTTTCTCTCCCTCATAGCCTCTCCTTCAGTTGAGAGTTAACACGGCGTGTAGAACAAACTGGCCGACAAGCCAGGAAAGGTGGTCCTCCTGCTTAAGTCTTTACTTCCCTTCTACCATTTCAGCACATGCTTTCTAAACGGAACCCTACTGAAACTGTCAGGTATGTACAGCAAGACGACTGCTATTCATTTCAACATGCTTGAAGACACTGGATAATTGTTTAAGCGGAGCAGCCAATCCGCTCGTCTCTCGGCCAAGAAAATGAATAAAAAAATGTTTTTAAAAACCTGACTAACAATGTACAGTATTAACAAGGGATGGCTCTGAAAACAAAATGTTCACTAAACGGGGGAATATGACTGCAATCAAGGAAAAAAGGTACCAGGAGGATACTAATTAGTCGAGGTGAATGTTCTCTTGTAAGGTGGCCCAACATTTTTACCTCTAAATGTGTCAGAACGAGGGTGGCCATGCCTTTTCCTAAAGACTGACCTTGCTGCAGGCTTTTGTTCCACACCTGATTCTACTACTTAGCTGCTTTTCAAGACCTTGACTAGCTGAAGTAAGGCTGGAGCAAAAGCCTGAACACCCAGTAGCTCTCCAGGAGGAGGGATGGCCACATGTGTTTTAGAATCTCTATTCACAAAGCATCCCTGTCCATACAATCTTATTCATTATGATCAAAAAGGCAGAACTGATCCTGGATCAGCACTCCTACTTACTCAGACACTTTATGAATGCAGGCCCAATGCCATTCTTCTAGCTAGGCCCTAAACACACCAGTTCCGGCTCTCGCTTGTCCCGTCCTAATGAATTCACAGCTCTGACAAACGAACCACCCCCGTGTGAATCAACTCTTAAAATCTACCTAAACACGTCAGGCTGTAATTAGTCAATTAATCTTCATCTTCCCTCAGAGAAATCAGAGCATAATAAGAGAAGTGGAAATAGCATTTTAAATTTCCCACCACCTTTGTCCTATATTGTTAACCGTAGAGATGTATTACTTTAATAATGGAACTAAAGAGAAGGAGAAGGTAGTTTCCCTACCTCTTCTTCAGTTTGTTCCCCCACGGGAGGAGGGGTGGAGGAGGCGGCAGGGGTTGTTTTCAAAAGGGGGAAGCCTTGCTGTACGCTTGGGGGGGTAGAGCCTCAATCTTGTCAGATTAAGACGACAAAACAGACAATTACAAATTGATGAGGCTCCCTATTCACACACTAGATGTGAATGGAGTGCGCTACACACGCCCCACCGCTTTCTAAAAATCACTCACCTGCCCTCCTAGACGACAATTGCTGTGTGTTAGTGAATGCACTGTGCTTGGGCTTTGCATTGTGCGTAAAGCACCTAGGAGAGAGCGAGAGAGAGAGAGAGAGAGAGAGAGAGAGAGAGAGAGCAGCGGCTAAGAGTCGAGGATAACAGGAAAAAGGATACATTTAGTGTTCACGTGGGTTAGCTGCCAAATACTCTGGGCCCATGCTTTCCAACAAGACAAAGGTGTTATGTCTTAGGAGCGCTTTAGTTTTACAAATGCATGGAGAGGCTGAAGAATACTAGGTGGGATTTAGAAGTAGATGTCTCAAAAAGAAAAGTTTAAGACCTGAAAAGGTGACATACAGTGACCAAAAATATAAACGCAACAATTCCAAAAGATTTTAGAGTTACAGTTCATATAAAGGAAATCAGTCAATTGAAATAAATCAATTAGGCCATAATCTATGGATTTCACATGACTGGGAAAACAGATCTGCATCTGTTGGTCACAGATGCCTCATGCAGTACGACACATTTCCTTTGCATTGATCAGGCTGTTAATTGTAGCCTATGGAATGTTGTCCCACTGCTCTTCAATGGCTGAGCGAAGTTGCTGGATATTGGCGGGAACTGGAACACGCCGTCGTACATGTCGATCCAGAGCATCCCAAACATGCTCAATGGGTAACATGTCTTGTGAGTATGCAGGCCATGGAAGAAATGGGTCATTTTCAGCTTCCAGAGCGACATGGGGCTGTGCATTATGCTGAAACATGAGGTGATGGCGGCAGATGAATGGCACAACAATGGGCCTCAGGATCTCATCACCGTATCTCTGTGCATTCAAATTACCATCAAAATGCAATTGTGTTTGTTACGTGTAGTTTATGCCTGCCCATACCATAACCCCACCATGGTGACATCAGCAAACCGCTTGCCCACGCAACACCATTTTCCCAGTACAGTTGAAAACGGGATTTATCTGTGAAGAGCACACTTCTCCAGCAGTTTGTGCAGAAATTCTTCGGTTGTTCAAACCCATCCAACTCATCAGCTGTCCGGGTGGCTGGTCTCAGACGATCCTGCAGGTGAAGAAGCCGGATGTGGAGGTCTGGCGTGGTTCCACGTGGTCTGCGGTTGTGTGGCCGGTTGGACGTACTGCCAAATTCTCTAAAACAACATTTGAGGCAGCTTATGGTCGAAAAATTAACATTAAATTCTCTGGCAACAGCTCTGGTGGACATTCGTGCAGTCAGCATGCCAACTGCACACTCCCTCAAAAATTGAGACATCTGCCTCCTGGGCTGTGTCGCAGCCGGCCGAGACCGGGAGACGGTGCACAATTGGCCCAGCGTCGTCCGGGTTAGGGGAGGGTTTGGCCGGCAGGGATGTCCTTGTCCCATCGTGTGACTCCTGTGGCGGGCAGTACATGCTGACACGGTCGCCAGGTGTTTCCTCCGACACATTGGTGTGGTTGGCTTCCGGGTTAAACGAGCAGTGTGGCAAGAAGCAGTGTGGCTTGGCAGGGTCATGTTTTGGAGGACACATGACTCTTGACCTTCGCCTCTCCCAAGTCCATACGGGAGTTGCAGCGATGGAACAAGACTAACGACCAATTGGATATCACGAAATTGGAGAGAAAAAGGGGTAAAAAAAAAAAAAAAACATCTTACAACATTGTGTTGTGTGACAAAACCACACATTTTAGAGTGGCCTTTTATTGTCCCTAGCACAAGGTGCACCGGTGTAATGATCATGTTATTTAATCAGAGTCTTGATATGCCACCCTTATCAGGTGGATGGATTATCCTGGAAAGGATAAGCACTCACCAACAGGGATGTAAACAAATGTGTGCAAAGTCATTTTATTTCAGCTCATGAAACCAAAACTTTACATGTTGACTTTATTTTCTTGTTCAGTAAATCTAAAACAGACCAGGTTGGCAAGCAGGCCACAGAGTTAGAGGAATAGTTTTACCATGTAAGCTATGCAATGACCTCTAAAGTGTGTACTAATTCTAGCCCGGCGAAATTAAAAACATCAGAGCACTTTTTGGTGCAAAGATCTACCTTTCAAGGCCCCTCTTTTCTAAATTAGTTGATTGTCTATTTTTATACATCCTTTTTTGTTGGGGATATTTTATGTCAAGTGTAACACTTTTAATAAAGACCGATTTGACTCAAACTCGACAATTTCATCTTCATCCCCTAATCTTAAATCGTGTACAAGTGGTCACCAACCGGTTGATCGCAATCTTCAAGGTATTTCTAGTCGATCACCAAACATTTCTGTAGAAAGGCCAATGATAAAGGCTTGCTTTTATTTCTTGCACTGTTGGTTGTAGTTGCACTTCATTGCACTTCAAAGAAGCCTTGTGCATCGGGTAGGCAAAGTGTTTCCATTTTTAACCATTTAACTTGTCTCAAATCATCATGCCTACAGCTTCCACAACCCAGGCCACAGCAAAGTTTGATACTAGCCTACGTGAGATTTCATAACTTTTAAAACAATGACCAGAGGGAGACTGTCAAAGAATACAGCAAAGAGCTTTCTGTTATTATGAGTGAATTTTTGTTAAGCTATTCAGCACTGTCAACACTATTCAAAACATAAAACGCACTTCTCCCCACTTCCACTCGCGCTGCAATGAATGAGTAGCCAAGTCTATCAATAGCCCAACATTTCTATTATTATTAGCAGCTCATCTTGTCTGTTTTAACAGAGGAATATTTCACTTTCCCTGGTCATAGGAACAACATGCAATGCATCTGCCTCATGCACAAATGTGACTTGAGTTTCATCATCAGGTGGAAGATGGTGTCCCCTCTGATTAGTCTCACCGGAGGAAAGGAAGGAGAGAGCAGGGACTGTGAGAGGAGGATCCTTTGCTGATTTCTCCCTCCCTCAGCTGAGACTAATACCGTGTTCAAAACAACTGGGAACTCGAAAATCTCAGACTTCCGCGCTTTCAAAATTGTTTTGAATGGTCATCCAACTCAGAGCTCTAGAAAGATGCCCGAATTCTGACTTTCCGATCTGAAGATCACGGACGTCATGATTTGACCGCCCCCCCAGTTGTCTTAAAAAGAACCATGACAGAGCAGTAAAATAGAAAAAGCTCATTATTTAAGTTTATGCTCAGCTGGGCCTCACAAGTGCTACACCAACTGATCAATAAGTCTGTGGAGAAAGAGATCATTTTGAAATATCTAGCTATACTGGTAAGGGCATACCAATGTGATATTGTATTCTACTTTTTGGCAAGAGTCCCAAATGGCACCCTATTCCCTACAGTGTCATTGTATTGTACTACTCATTTACGATTCCCTTAAGTGTCTGAAAATATGCCTAGCTGATCTTATGACGAATTAGTGTAAAATAAATGTATTTGTGTGCCTGTTGTAGATTCAGAAATTCAATACAGTTAGTATTTGTGTTAGGGTTGGGCGGTATCCAGATTTCCATACGGTATTATTGGAAGTGCACACAGGGGGTGCCATTTCTAAATAAATGTATGTATTTTTTTATGGGCAAAAACAAATGTAGGCAACATGGATCTTGATCCATAAGGGGATTGACTGTCTCTGTAACCAAGAATCTTCCTCTTGCCATCTAGCCACTTAGCTAGCAAACCAAATGCATAGATGGAGCCCTGAGCTAGATATAATGTATTAGGCAAATAGTTAACTTATAGTTAGTTATAACATAAAAACATTTTTAAAAAATTGTTATAACATTATAGTATTCTGAAAAACCTGGACATTTTGGGAAAGCTACTGACATTTTGCAACCTTAGAAAATAACATGTCTGAAGCATGGAATTGTTCTATGAGTCAAACTAAAGAGAGGAACATAATTTTGGGTCTGGCTTTGCATTCAGTGTTTCCGTTTCTCAACGTTGACAGAACAGCAGCTCAGATAAAACAATTTCAGGCTTTGGTTAAACTGCTGCCTCTGGTGTTCAATGCTCGACACACACACACACACACACACACACACACACACACACACACTTGACTTTCAGAGAACTACCTGCCGCTTTCAAATTGGCTTTTCATGCATGTTGGTGTCACGAGCCATTGGTCTCTGGTTGTCAACACTTTGGATGATTGGTTGAGCCGGTTTGCACATGAGGAAGGGAGAGAGAGAGGTTAAGTCCCAAATGGCACCCTAAGCCCCATGTAGTACACTACTTTTGACATGGGCCCAAAGGGCTCTGGTCAAAAGATGTACGCTATTAAGAAATATGGTGTCATTTTGGCCTCAGCCAAAGAGTTGTTCTCCCGAGACAGAGTGGTAAGAGAGATTTGCATGCATTAGGGCAGCTGAAAGCACATCAAATTAATTTTCAGCTGCTGAACACCTGACAGACACACACACCTCACAAAAATCTATTTTCTCAATCAAAATTCTGTGTCTTGACAAATTTAGAGGGCAAAACACACACTTGGCAATAACTGTTGCTCAAAGGCACTTAACCACTTTTCAAGCCTTGCATAATTCACCATCCATGCTCCAAAGATCAGTCTCTCCCACACCTGCCTAGAACGAGTGTGTCAGTAAAGGTGTGTGCTGTATTCTGCACCATGAACCCTAACTGGAAGTACATGCACTCTAGCTCACACCCTCAGCCTGTCCAGAATCCCAAGATCCATTAGCAGGTGAGAACACACACAGTATGTCTTACTATACTTGAGGACTTTTGGGGACCAACAAATGACTCCCATTCAAAATCCTATTTTCCCCAACCCCCTTTTTACAGGTAAAGGACCGGCAAAATGTCCTCACTTCTCTGTATTTTAGTTAGTTCTGGTACTCACAAGTATAGTGAAACGTGTCCACCCACCCACGCACACGTTTTGGACCTGGGGGCTTGGAGTGGGACATCCCGAGAGGGTCGTCGGAATCAAAGAGATGAAAGGGAGTACCTGACAGAACTACACTCATCTTTCAAAAAGGGTCTGGATGATTCCCAAAAGTACTGGTGGACCATTGACAAAGTGTTAACAGTCTGGTAGCATGTTTAACATGTGTGTCTCCTCTTACAGAGTTGTGCTGTTTGAGGTAATCGGCAGCGTTCTCCTCGGCATTGCCTCCGATCTCTCCGATCAAGATGATGCCCTCCGTCTTAGGGTCCTGCAGGAACACCTCCAGGCAGTCAATGAAGTCTGTCCCGTTGAAGGGGTCCCCGCCAATGCCTGAACAAAAACCATTAGAAAACACTGTTACGCTGCTTAACATGGATGTCAGATGTGACCGAAGGCATAGAGTACAATGTACTTATCATTTTCAGGTTTACCGTAAATTCCGGACTATAAGCAACTTTTTTCCAAAGCTTTGAACCTAGCGGCTTAAAACAATGATGGGGCTAATATATGGATTTTCCCCGCTTTCAATTTTTTTTTCTCCAAAAAAACACATTCTGTGACGTGCTCAGTTTTTTGGCGGCATGAAGCTTTCATTAGACCAATCAAATTGCCGAACGGGTTAAGGTCAAACAACTTTTTTGTTTACTGGTTAGATTAAATCGGGCGCTCTCAAACTTCCCATCATTCTGATTACGGTAGTCATTTTGTCACCCTCATAGCAAAGACACGGAGAAATGCATATGATGCAGCTTTCAAGTTGAAGGCGATTGATCTGGCTGTTGGAAAAGTTAAGTTAAATAATCTGTCTGTAAACAATTGTTGGAAAAATGACTTGTGTCATGCACAAAGTAGATGTCCTAAACGACTTGCCAAAACTATAGTTTGTTAAAACTTAATTAGGGTAGGGAGCACTATTTTCACCTCCGGATGAAAAGCGTGCCCAAAGTAAACTGCCTGCTCCTTAGGCCCAGAAAATAGGATATGCATATAATTTGTAGATTTGGATAGAAAACACCAAAGTTTCCAAAACTGTTAAAATAATGTCTGTGAGTATAACAAAACTGATATGGCAGGCGAAAACCTGAGAAAAATCCATCCAGGATGTGGGATTTCTTTATTTTTGTAGTTTTCTATTGAATGCCATTACAGTATCCATTGACTTAGGACTCAAATTGCACTTCCTATGGCTTCCACTAGATGTCAGTCTTTAGAAATTGTTTCAGGCTTGTATTCTGAAAAATGAGGGAGTAAGACCACTTTGAATGAGTGGACCATTCAGTGTCCCCGAGGGTTTTCATGAGCACGACCGAGAGCACGACTTTATTGTTTTCCTTTTATATTGACGAAGCTTTTGTCCGGTTGAAATGTTAATCATTATTATGACTAAAAACAACCTGAAGATTGATTATAAACATCATTTGACATGTTTTTACGAACTTTACTGATACTTTTCAGATTTTTTGTATGTCTGTTGTGACTGCCTTTGAGCCTGTGGATTACTGAACAAAACGGAGGTTTTTGGATATAAAGAGGGACTTTATCGAACAAAACAAACATTTATTGAGTAATGGGAGTCTTGTGAGTGCAACCATACGAAGATCATCAAAGGTAAGTGATACATTTTATCACTATTTCTGACTTGTGTAACTCTTCTACTTGGCTGGTAACTGTTTGTAATGCTTTTTCTGCTGGGCGCTGTTCTCAGATAATCGCATGGTATGCTTTTGCCGTAAAGCCTTTTTGAAATCTGACACAGTGGTTGGATTAACAAGAAGTTCATCTTTAAACCGATGTATAACACTTGTATGTTTTATGAATTTTTATAATGAGTATTTCTGTTTTTTAATTTGCCGCTCTGAAATTTCACTGGATGTTGGCCAGGTGGAACGCTATCGTCCCACACCCCCTAGAGAGGTTAACAAGAAATTTGTGGAGTGGTTGAAAAACGAGTTTTAATGACTCCAACCTAAGTGTATCTAAACTTCCGACTTCAACTATACATGTAGGTAGAGTTATTAAAGTTATTAAAAAATTTTTTTGCATCTGAGCTCTTAGAGTGTGCGGCTTTCCTTTATTTTCTAGAGTTATTAAAGTGACTATGCATAGATAACAACAGAGTAGCAGCAGCGTAAGGGGGGAGGGGCAATGTAAAGTCTCAGTTGTCTCAAAGCTTAAAAATCCTTTAACCTGTCTCCTCCCCTTAACGTATACTGATTTAAAGAGGATTTAACAAGTGACATCAGTAAGGGATCATAGCTTTCACCTGGTCAGTCTGTCATGGAAACAGCCTTAAAGCCTTATTTTAAATGGATTGAATGAAGGAAAAACAATCCTCAGCAATCTATACACAATACCCCATAATGACAAAGCGAAAACAATTTCAGAAATGTATTCAAGATAAAAACAAAAAGACCTTATTTACATCAGTATTCAGACCCTTTGCTATGAGACTCGAAATTGAGCTCAGGTGCATCCTGTTTCCATTTATCATCCTTGAGATGTTTCTACAACCTGATTGGAGTCTACCTGTGGTAAATTCAATTGATTGAACATGATTTGGAAAGGCACACACCTGTCTATATAAGGTCCCACAGTTGACAGTGTATGTCAGAGCAAAAACCAAGCCATGAGGTCGAAGGAATTGTCCGTAGAGCTCCGAGAAAGGATTGTGTCGAGGCACAGATCTGGGGAAGGGTACCAAATTATTTCTGCAGCATTGAAGGTCCCCAAGAACAGTGGCCTCTATCATTCTTAAAATGGAAGAAGTATGAAACCTGCAAGCCTCTTCCTAGAGCTGGCCGCCCAGTAAAACTGAGCAATCGGGGGAGAAAGGCATTGGTCAGGGAGGTGACCAAGAACCCAATGGTCACTCTGACAGAGCTCTTGAGTTCCTTTGTGGAGATGGGAGAACCTTCCAAAAGGACAACCATCTCTGTAGCACTCCACCAATTAGGCCTTTATGGTAGAGTGACAAGACGGAAGCCACTCGTCAAAGGCACGAGATACTGCTTGGAGTTTGCCAAAAGGCACAAAGACTCTCAGACTATGAGAAACAAGATTCTCTGGTCTGATGAAACCAAGATTGAACTCTTTGGCCTGAATGCCAAGCGTCACGTCTAGAGGAAACGTGGCACCATCCCTACAGCGAAGCATTTGCACACACTGTATATATACTTTTTCCTACTGTATGTTTGTTTATTCCATGTGTAACTCTGTGTCGAACTGCTCTGCTTTATCTTAGCCAAGTCGCAGTTGTAAATGAGAACTTGTTCTCAACTAGCCTACCTGGTTAAATAAAGGTGAAATAAAATGTAAAAACTGGTGGTGGCAGAATCATGCTGTGGGGATTATTTTCAGCAGCAGAAACTGAGAGACAAGTCAGGATCGAGGGAAAGACTAACGGAGCAAAGTACAGAGAGAGATCCTTCATGAAAACCTGTTCCAGAGCGCTCAGGACCTCAGACTGTGGCGAAGGTTGACCTTCCAAAAGGACAACGACCCTAAGCACACAGCCAAGACAACGCATGTGTGGCTTCGGGACAAGTCTCTGAATGTCCTTGAGTGACAGCCAGAGCTCTGACTTGAACCCGATCGAACATCTCTGGAGAGATCTGAAAACAGCTGCGCAGCAACGCTCCCCATCCAACCTGACAGAGCTTGAGAGGATCTGCAGAGAAGAACGGGAGAAACTCCCCAAATACAGGTGTGCCAAGCTTGTAGCGTCACACCCAAGAAGACTTGATGCTGTAATCGCTGCCAATGTACTGAGTAAAGGGTCTGAATTCTTTGTAAATGTGTCATTATGGTGTATTGTGTGTAGATTGATAAAGGGAACAAAACTATTTAATCAATTTTAGAACTAGGCTGTAATGTAACAAATGTGGAAAAATTCAAGGGGTCTGAATTCTATCCGAAGGCACTGTATTTTGTCTATACCAGGGATGGGCAACTGGCGGCTCTTTTTGTAGGCCCGCAGAAAAATCTCTCTGCCCCATGGCAAAGTGTAGAATTGCATGAAATTACCCTAAAACGTCAGATTTTCTCTCTGCCGTCAAGAGGGGAGAAAACAATTTCAGTTAGTGAAATTGTGTTGTTAAAAATTTTCCTTAGGGCTCTCAAAAAGGCTAGGGCTGGCTTTGACTGCATGGGTGGGTACACAAAGCCACTGAGGCCCCTCATGATCAGTTCAGAGGTTTTAGTGGCCCCCACCCCCATCAAAGTTGCTCATCTTTGGTCTATACATTTGCAGTATGTGTATATCATAACGTTCATTCCCACATACCGATGCAGAGAGACTGTCCCAGGCCAACTTGTGAAGTCTGGTGAACAGCTTCATATGTGAGAGTTCCCGACCTAGAGACAATGCCTGAAAAAAAAAAAAATGTTATATATAACAATCTTAAGCAACACAGTTCCCTTTCCTGTCAGTAGATAAGGAGAGACTGATTCTCTTAACATGCATCCTTCCTTCTTCTTGAGAGGTAAGGAGGAAGGACACATTTTTAAGTATTGGAAAGGACCTGTATTTATACTGTATGGGTGCAGCCCAAATTGCACCATATTTCCTACTTTTGACTGGAGCCCCAGGGACTATAGTGAATAGGGTACCATTGGGGATGCAGACACTGTATGCCTTCGCAATGAGCAGCAAGAGGTTTAGGATGTCTGTGCAGCGATGGAGCTCCCCAGCAGTCACTACACCAGTGGAGGTTGGTGGGAGGAGCTATAGGAGGACAGGTTCATTGTAATGACTGGAATGTTGACACCGTTCCATTTATTCCATTCCAGACAGACATTACAATGAGCCCGTCCTCCTATAGCTCCTCCCATCAGCCTCCAATGCACCTGGAGAAACATTTGCTATGGCCGTTTCTGCTGCCTACAGGGCTGTAGCACTGACGTCTTATCAAACTGCCGCGAGACAGTGAAGAAAATAAACTGCTTGGTCGCTCGCTGAGCGACTAGGTTTGATAGCCACATAGGCAGTGGTCCTTTCTCCCTCACGATTCAACTGCACGCATGTCATTTTGGAGACTGAAGCAAGTATTGTAGGATCTCTAACCTACTGTTAACTTTCCATCACACAGAACAAGATGTCGGTCTGTCAGCATTATGACACTGCTGCCAAGTAAAAGCAGATTTTATTCAATGATTCAAAAATATCTCACCAATCCTCCCTTTCTTGTGAATGTGGCCCGGCATGATCCCGATCTTGCATTCTCCCGGCTGCAAAATAGGAAAACAAAGTTAACACCAAGAGAGTCTGTGTGTGTTCTAGCCTCTTACGTTGACCACTCTAAAGCAGTTGCGGCCAATGAGGCAGGTAGCGCCCTGGCGCAGCAGCTTGTGTGTGTGTGTACTACATACCAGTGTGTATATGTATTCTTACATTAATAACGCCGGGGCAGTTGGGGCCGATGAGGCGCGTGGTGCTCTGGCGCAACAGCTTGTGTTTGACCTTGACCATGTCCTGCTGGGGGATGCCCTCTGTGATGCACACCACCAGGGGCATGCCAGCGTCAATGGCTTCGATGATGGCGGCACCCGCGAACGGAGGGGGCACGTAGATCACTGTGGCCTCGGCCCCGGTGCCCTCTCTCGCCTGGAGGTGTGGGACATGGTGAATTTAGGGCTTGCTATTCATCAATGTATTTAACCATTTCTTAACCAGGCAAGTTAGTTCAGAACCAGTTCACGTTTAGGGCTGACCAGAGACACAAGAAATAGTGGAACACATTTAACCTCCTTGACAGAGTTGAAGACGGGCACGCCGAGGTGTGTCCTCCCCCCCTTGCCGGGGGACACGCCACCAACTAGCCGGGAGCCATAGTCGATTGCCTGCTGACTGTGAAACGTCCCCTAGAGGGGGAGAGAAGGAGGAAGAGTCAGAGAGAATCAGCTAGTCCCAATACCAATTCACCCAGTCGTTTCTCTTGACTTTAGCCTGCTTCAATGTTTGATTGCAGATCTGTAAGATGGAAGCAACATTGTGAAGTTCCTTCAGTTCAAAGGGTTAGGACCAAGGGGAAAGGGTAGGGAGGGAGCAGCTGACAGTGTGTGATGGATGGAGAGGGGAATTGTCCCAGTCACTGGCGGCGCCAACCGCCAACGTTGAGTTATCATTAAAGCCAGGTAGTGTGGAATGAGGAGAACAGGCCCGCCATCCACCATTAATCAACTGTGCAGAATGGTGTCCGGTGTCCGCAGAGGGAGGGAGGGGGCATGGGAATCAAGCTGACATGGAAAGACAAACAGACACCACCAGCATATTAAGACTAGGTACATCAGCAGGTAAATCAATGACTATGTGAATGGGGGTCTCAGAGAGGAGATTTGGTACATGATATTCAGGTATTTTACGGTGTCTAACTGTCACTTAGTATCCCATTGACCTAAATGCATGACTAAGTGAAAATTCAACGTAAGTGTAAGTTAGGATTCACCTGTAAGTGAAAGGGGCTTAGGTTGGCATCACATTCAATCAGTTTAAATCCAACCTAGGCACACTAAATGACCATAATCAAATGGTATCATGTCTCTGTATTTCTTGAGGTCATCAATAAAAAATTAATCTCTCACAGTCTCACCTTTACTTTCAGGGGGCATTGAGTCCAATAATGTGTTGTAATATTATGAATATTCAACCTGCCAAGTTCCATCAGCCTTCTCAGTTAATAATTACAGAGGCTGTTAAAAAAACGTAATAGATAAGTGGCTACGAGGGCCAACTACGACACATCCAAATCAATGACCCTAATGTTAAAACTATAATTACCAGCAGTAAAGAGAAAGGAAAGACTGAGCCAGCAATTTTTTTCCCACGCAATGCAGATATCTTTTAATTTCAATATTTCTTCCATTCACCAGACTCATCTTTTTTCTTCCTCTGTTCATTTATAACGCAACGTGCACCGTCTGCTCACTTTGCTCTTCCCCCCGGTGGTGGCGGTCCTAACTTTCATCCACTAATGAGAGGACAATGAATTTGAAGTATGGTTTGCTTATCAAGCCATAGAGGAAAGTCGGTGTGCAGCGGCAGCAGCGACACTTGAGTCATTGCTCAGCACTTTCTAATTAGCATGAGTGTTCATTAGAAGAACTATATTTAATAACACTATATTAAGTCGAAGAGTTGTTGAACAGGAGGGGGGACGGGTATTAACCTACAAGGTGAAAGAGGAGAGAGGTGTTCGCTTGTTGGACAATGACGCCGATACTCTTTTTTCGACTTTGACAGACAATTACAGAGACCTTCCATCCTCATCCAAGACAATATTGGGGAACGAGATTATGCGGTCATTTAACGACCACTCGCTGTCTGTCGATAAGGTGATCAGTTGCAGATAGCTAGCTACTGTTTTCTGCTTAATTATTTTTTTTATTTAACTTTAATATTTGTTTAACTCAATGTAACACATTGCAAATTCAAATCCTTAGCCAGTGGATACAGTTGGTTATTTTTAAATCTCTAGGCCTACATGCTCCTCTGGCAACTTTGTCAATGAATGTTTTGGGAAGATTACTGAGCTGTTTTGACTCTGCACAGGCAGACCGTCAACAATGTCTGTTGACAGTGAAACACAATAACCCAATCAGGGTTGTTCATTCGGCACCAAACAGATGAAAGCGGACTGAGACAGGGAGGGACTACCTGGACTTGTCCAATAGGAAATGCACATTTTCGATCATTTCAGTTGCAAAAGTTGAGATTTCCTTTGAGTGCTGTAATGAATACAACCCAGTTGAATGCAGAAAGCGGCCAGTGTCGGCCGGGTGTTGTGTAGCATACATACCTGCTTCCCTGTGAAGCCTTGGCAAATGACCTTGGTGTCTTTGTCAATGTAGAGGTGCTTCCTTGAAGCAGTATAACAGTTCCTTACCCCATTTTGCTGCACTGCAAATGGAGACAGAAGGAGAGGAAAGTGAGACCACACACAGGTGACATTTCCAAAAAACACTATTGTCAATGTCACCTCATGATGGAAAGGGGAGAAGGATTGCCATCTAGGAGACATAGTCCAGCGTTGTTGCCTGAGCTGTTGTCCCATGATGTTCCTCTGATTAGTTTAAATCCAATTCAAACAGACCTGAAGGTAGGCCCAGAGGCTATGTTCCAAAACCTACAGCACACAGTAGCAACTGTCAGAAGTAAAACACACATACACTATGTAGGCCACTACGCTTGGATAACGAGTTTTCGTGCCTTTTCCCTCATGATTGATATTGAAACGAAGGGAAAGGGGGACACCTAGTCAGTTGTACAATGCAATGCATTCAGCTGAAACGTGTCCTCTGCATTTAACCCAACCCCTCTGAATCAGAGAGGTGCGGGGGTCTGCCTTAATCGACATCCACGTCATCGGCACCTGGGTTAACTGCCTTGCTCTGGGGCAGAAAGACAGGTTTTTATCTTGTCAGCTCGGGTACTCGATCCAGCAACCTTTCGGTTACTGGCCCAACGCTCCAACCCGCCAAGATAAACCTATGAATGGCATTAGTATGTGCAGTTCTTTATGGCAGTCATGGTGAGATTATTATTTCACAAAAGGCCGGTTATAAATAAGGGGAAAGAAACAAATGACCATGAATGTGTAATCTACAGATTCTGAAATTGCACACATTTGGAAATTCTGCTATTTGGCCATGAAGGCTTGCTAGAACAGAGGGCAACAAAGTGTCAATACAGGACTAAGATTGAATCCTACTACACCGGCTCTGACACTCATCGGATGTGGCAGGGCTTGAAAACTGTTACGGACTACAAAGGGAAACCCAACTGCGAGTGGCCCAGTGACGCGAGCCTACATGCCTTTTATGCTCACTTCGAGGCAAACAACACTGAAGTATGCATGAGAGCACCAGCTGTGATGGACAACTTTGTTGAAACACTCTCGGTAGGCGATGTGATCAAGACCTTTAAACAGGTCAACATTCACAAAGACACAGGGCCAGACAGATTACCAGGACGTGTACTCAAAGCATGCATGGACCAACTGTCAAGTGTCTTCACTGACATTTTCAACCTCTCCCTGACCGAGTCTGTAATACATACAAGTTTCAAGCAGACTACCATAGTCCCTGTGCCCAAGGATGCAAAGGTAACCTGCCTAAATGATTACCACCCTGTAGCACTCACGCCTGTAGCCATGAAGTGCTTTGGAAGGCTGGTCATGGCTCACATCAAAAGCATCCTCCCAGTTACCCTAGACCCACTTCAATTTGCATACCGCCCCAATAGATCCACAGATGACGCAATCTCTATTGCACTCAACACTTCCCTTTCCCACCTGGACAAAAGGAACACCTATGTGAGAATGCTGTTCATTGACTACAGCTCAGCGTTCAACACCATAGTGATGAGCTTTGTGGGCACTAAACTAAGGACCCTGGGACTAAACCCCTCGCTCTGCAACTGGATCCTGGACTTCATGATGGGCGCCCCCAGGTGGTAAGGGTAGGCAACAACACATCTGTTACGCTGATCCTCAACACTGGCGCCACTCAGGGGTGCGTGCTTAGTCCCCTCCTGTACTCCCTGTTCACCCAAGACTGCATGGCCAAACACGACTCCAACACCATCATTACGTTTGCTGATGACAGAACAGTGGTAAGCCTGATCACTGACAATGATGAGACAGCCTATAGGGAGGAGGTCAGAGACCTGGCTGTGTTGTGCCAGGACAACAACCTCTCCCTCAATGTGAGCAAGACAAAGGAGCTGATCGTGGACTACAGGAAAAGGCGGGCCAAACAGGCCCCCATTAACATCGACGGGGCTATAGTGGAGCGGGTTGAGAGCTTCAAGTTCCTTGGCGTCCACATCACCAACTAACTAACATGGTCCAAGCACACCAACACAGTCGTGAAGGGGCACGACAACACCTGTTCCCACTCAGGAGACTGAACAAATTTGGCATGGGTCCTCAGATCCTCAAAAGGTTCTACAGCTGCACCATTGAGACCATCCTGACGGGTTGCATCACTGCCTGGTATGGCAACTGCTCGGCCTCCAACCGCAAGACAGTACGGAGGGTAGTGCGTACGGCTCAGTACATCACTGGGGCCAAGCTTCCTGCAATCCAGGACCTCTATCCCAAGTAACTTTAGTTAAGTAAACAATTTCTTAAAATTAAGGTACACTAAAGATATGCTTCTTTCAGTGAAGTAACTGGTAGCTTGGTTAACTCTTTTCAGAGTACAAGGTCCAAAAGGCTTCTAAACAGCTTCTAGCCCCAAGCCATAAGACTCCTGAACATCTAATTAAATGGGTTAGGTAGGCAATCATTTCCTTTCTTTTTCGGCATCACTGCATCAGACCTGCCTAATTCTCACTTTAAAACATTGTTTGTGTTGAATAGGTTAAAACACACATTCTGATAAGATATCATCCCAAAGTGATCTGTTCTTGCAATTTGTCGTCTGACATTTGAGATTTCATATGATAATTTTTTCACGAAGCAGTTTGGATGTAGTTAACTACTTTTTCAAAGTAACTTTAGTTAAGTAAACCATTTCTTAAATGAAGGTACACTAAAGCTATGATTCTTTCAGTGAAGTAATTGGTAGCTTGGTTAACTCTTTCCAGAGTACTAGTACTATAGTTTCCCCCAACACTGCAACCAACAGCCTGTAGCTACTTCCATATAAAGAGATAACGTTATAAATCACAAATTGAAAGCGTTACTAACGTTAGCTGTTTGCAACGTACGACACAATGGGTGAGTAACGTTAGGTAGCATTAGCTTACCCAAGTGCCAGCTACGTTATAGTATAGCTAACTACATGTCCTATTCTCATTTATAGAATTGACACGCTAAATATAAAGCCTAAAGGACAAACACGGTCAAAGTTCAGTAGTTCGAACTGTGGCCTGGAAATTGATGCGCTATCTATCAGCATGCTAAAACCGTTAGCCAGTATAGAGGTCCTTTCGCTGCTTGCCATGGCTACCCTGTGAGCAAGAAACCCCAAATTCCGTGCAAAACGGGCTCCGTGAAGCACTTAATTTAGCAGAAACTAAACAGTTTAGAGACTTTTGAGGAGAACACATATTTTGCTATACTTACAGAGCAGCCGGGCAAACAACCTACTGTGCGACATCTTCGGTCATTCACCAATGACAACGGGAGGTAACGGACCTACACGTAAAAGGCAACGGTCTGACTACAAATATGCCCAACTAATAAAACGTACTGCAAACGTTTTTGAACTTGTTCAACCGAGATACCAATTCAATATGTTGTTATTATACCTATTATTTAAGTCGCTGACAAAAATAGTACAACCAATGAGATGGAAATTTCTCAAGGCAAATATTCAAGGTTGGCTTTAAACAGCAAAGAATTCTGGAAAGTGTAGTTCAAACTTTCATCAACAACTCGGATGTGGCTTGCATGCCTCAAACACTAAAGTGGGTGTTATGCCCATCATAGAAAACCCGAAGGGTAAAACCTGCTATGGAAATTTGATTGTTACACTGAACAAAAATATTAAAGAAACATGAAACAATTTCTAAATTTTTACTGAGTTACAGTTCATATAAGTCAATTGAAATGAATTCAGTAGGCCCTAATCTATGGATTTCACATAATATAAGCCATTTAGCAGACACTTTTATCCAATGCGACTTACAGCCATGCATGCATACATTTTAAGTATGGTTGGGAATCAAACCCACACTCCTGGCATAGCAAGCACCATGCTCTACCAACTGAGCTACAGAGGACAACATGACTGGGAATACAGAGATGCATCTGTTGGTCACAGATACCTTAAAAAAGGTAGGGGCGTGGATCAGAAAACCAGTCAGTATCGGGTGTGACCACCATTTGCCTCATGCAGCGCAAAACATCTCCTTCGCATAAGAGTTGATCAGGCTGTTAATTGTGGTCTGTGGAATGTTGTCCCACTCATCTTCAATGGAAGAAATGTGAATTTTTTTCAGCTTCCAGTAACTGTGTACAGATCCTTGAGACATGGGGCTGTGCATTATCATGCTGAAACATGAGATGATGGCGGTGGATGAATGGCACAACAATGGGCCTTAGAATCTCGTCAAGGAATCTCCGTGCATTCAAATTACCATCAATAAATGCAAATGTATTCATTGTCTGTAGGTTAAGCCTGCCCATACCATAACCCCACTGCCACCATGGGGCACTCTGTTCACAAAGTTGACATCAGCAAACCGCTTGGCCACACGACGCCATACACGCTGTCTGCCATCTGCCCGGTACAGTTGAAACTGTGTTAAGAGCACACTTCTCCAGCATGCCAGTGGCCATCAAAGGTGAGCATTTGCCCACTGAATTCAGTTACGACGCCAAACTGCAGTCAGATCACAATGCTGGTGAGGGCGACAAGCACGCAGATGAACTTCCCTGAGACAGTTTCTGACCGTTTGTGCAGAAATTATTCTGTTGTGCAAACCCACAGTTTCATCAGCTGTCCGGGTGGTTGGTGGACATTCCTGCAGTCAACATGCCAATTGCACGCTCCCTTAAAACTTGAGACATCTGTGACATTGTGTTGTGTGACAAAACTGCACATTTTAGAGAGGCCTTTTATTATCCCTGTGCACCTGTGCAATGAGCATGCTCTTCAATCAGCTTGGCAAAGGAGAAATGCTCACTAACAGGGATGTAACATTTGGGAGAAATTAGCTTTTTGTAGTTTTGGAAAGTTTCTGAGATATTTTATTTCACCTCTTGAAACATGGGACCAAGTCTTTACATGTTGTGTTTATATTTTTGTTCACCATATTTGGATTCATAAGGAAGAAAATATAAACTGGAAATGGAAAGTACAACGTGATGCATGCTTTTCCTATGTGTATTTCAATAGCCCTTCCATTCATCAGGAGTGAGCAGAAATAATTTGACAGGCGTAAGCAAATCATCATCCACATTGACTTCACCTCTCCTTGTGTTTTCAGATCAGCTCAGATTGCAGAACAGAGGACACAAGGACAAGCCATTATGTACTATGGAGAGAGAAAAAAATATTTTAAACTGAAATAGTTTCAGATTATGAACTATATCTGAGACATAGATATGATTTATGTAGCCCCTAACACACACACACACACACACACACACACATGACTGCAAATAGACACTGCATCTCTAAGACACTGCATCTCAGTGCAAGAGGTGTCACTGCAGTACCTGGTTCGAATCCAGGCTGCATCACATCCGGCCGTGATTGGGAGTCCCATAGGATGCCACACAATTGCCCCAGCGTCGTCCGGGTTTGGCCGTCATTGAAAATAAGAATTTGTTCTTAACACACACACACACACACACACACACACACACACATATATATATATATCCCAGCCTATTTAATTTCCTCTTGAAGTTCTAATCAAACTTTAAAGTATTATTATATGGGTGAAATTATGGGTCAACAAACATTTACACGTTTGCTTAGGAAGGATGAATGTATCAATGAATCAATGAATGATTGACGCCAATGCACAAATAAATAAATATAATAGAATACAATAGAGTGGAATACAATGTATTTTTTCCCTGAAAACACCGGTAAGATACTTTGTCATACAAACATCACATAGGCCTATGTATCAAACAAAGTAAAGAAGTTGGCTACTTTCTCTTTATCTGCGCCATTAGAAACGGTCCAATCAGATGACACCAACTCTGGCAACGTTCATTGCTACATGTTTTAGCGTCATCTTCCGCAATTGCTTCTATTCACCAACATATCTACGCGTCTTCTCTATTTATTTCTATTGCACGGACAATTTGTACGCAACGGTCAAGACTTGAGCTTCTAAAATAGCGTAATGACGCAAACGGACCTCAGGAAATATCCAACTCAAACCTGTCGGTAGTTTCATTCAAGATGGTTTTAGAAACTATTTCAAAGATCATAAAAACCCAGCTTCCAGCCTACCTCAAGAAGTTCCCCCTTCCCGAGACGATCGGAGGATTTGCGAGGTTAACAGGTAAATGGTTGCGATGTTGAAAACAGGAAACACCGAATAGCTTGTCCCCATGCATGCACGCCAACAAGATTAGCCACAGTAGTTCGCCAGTTTTAGTGCGGTTTTTCCAAGTTTCTTATAGATTGTCGGGGTTCTGTGTGGCTGTAAAAGTGCTAATCCACTTCATATTGAATAAAGTTCCTTACTTGGCTCAGGTCAAGTTCATTGAACATTGAAGGGTAGCTTAACAGTACACTACTTTGAATTACATTTACAATGTATCAGACTCAGAGTGGAAATGTATTAAGTGTACAGCCAAACAAGTGTTTCGTTTGTATGTAGCACATTTCCTCTCTTGGCTATGGAAGGGAACTAAACCATGTTATTCCAAGCATATGAAACATTAGGCTACAACAAAATAGATGTACAAATTAAAATCCAAGTTGAGGCTGCTTATACTTTGATATACAGGCTACAGTGATGCGCGTTTTACATACTCCTGTGTGTATAAACAATCTCCAAGCTTCAATTGATGGAGTTCATTACTTGACATGAACAAAGTATATGCTATTAGCAGTGATGATTCTTGCTCTCATGGCAGGCATGCACATTGAGACCAATCAGTCAATGAAGCAAAAGTATGGAGCTTCTGAAATTCACCTAAAAACAGAGAACCAACTATTGGCCTATAATAACACTCTAAGCTGCTTCAAGTAAATTGTTACCAACCAGTCACATGTAGGCTAATAAGACTCACCGGACAGGACTTTATAAAAGTTCCTTTTGAAACAGCTGCTGATATAATTTGATGTCATTAAACATTGCATCTACAAACCTCTCTTTTGCCTTAGCTGCAAAACATGAAATACACTCTCATAGTATTCCCATAGAGCAGTGTAAATCTAGGACCGCATGCTTACTCAATGGAGAACAGATTCCTCTCACCCTACACCTGAACGAGGCTCACACACTAGCCTTTATGAGTAGTTGTGAGAGGAAAAAGGTCTGACGACAGTAACTGTCAGTGTACAACATTGGAAAAGTTATGCCTTGAATTTAAGTACTATGACAATCCCACTGTAAATATTGGCTGTAAATGAGCTATGAGACCTCAGGCGACCACTTAGTTGTTTCAAGCTTTGACAACTTGAAGAAACGCTGAATGCACCCCTATGGAAAGTGTCAGATTTGGGACTTAAAATAGCCCTAAACTAGTGGCTGGCAGATATCCTTGAGTGTGCAGATGACATTGGTCGGCCGTCATTGTAAATAAGAATTTGTTCTTTAACTGACTTGCCTAGTTAAATAAAAGCATGCCGTTTTTCTAAGGAAAGCAGCAGACATGGGTACTATTTCAAAATCTTTCAAATACTTTTGAGTGTTTTCCCCTATTCTGTCTGAATTGCCAGATGGGAGGGGTTTGCAGTTTTGGGGCGATTCTATTTGTCCATTCAGCCAGGCAAGCTCAATCAAGCACAGATAGAGTAAAATATTTTAAATTCATTCAAATAGGATTTGAATCCGGGTCTGGAAAGTAGTGGTGGTAAATTATGGTTTCTCCCATTGCCCTGAGATGCTCCATACTGAGGATCATTGACATTGTAAACATTGATTTAATAAGACTTCAGTAGCAAATCTATAGGAGATGCATTAACATGAAGTGACTGGAATAATTGACATGGCACTGGAAGCTCAATTATTAATTTCATTGCCGTTCGGTGTAGTTTTGAAGTTATAGCTTGCCTGCAGTCAGTAGCATAACTACTGAGGGTTTTCCACCCCTATATTACATTTGTCATGTTAATGTTTTCACTCTCAGGAGAAGATGGGAGTCAAGTGAAAAGTCCCTGTAGGAATCTAGAGACTGTTTAGACAGTCAAAAGACCAATTAGTGGAAAAAAAAATATAAGGTTGTGTTTACACAGGCAGACAAATTCTGGTATTTCTTTCACTAATTGTTCACCAATCAGATCAGCTCTGAAAAAAATCTGATGTTAAAAGATTTGATGTGATTGGTCAAAATACCAATTAGTGGAAAAAAGATCAGAATTGGATGCCTGCGTAAACGATGCCTCCGCAGCCAAATTCAGTCTAGCAGCTTCAAGGATGAGCACCTCATTAAATTATTTTGTCCGGATTTGATGGTGTTTTTACATTTGCCTTTTTGAAGTCGAGAAATCGTATAATGAGATTAACATTCTCCCTTTAGGCACCCTTCTTTTTAATCAAAAGCCATTTAATGTAATTGCCATGAGATTCAAATACACAGCCCTCAAAGTTGTCATAGTCAATGGAATACTCCATGGGACATTATCCACTGTTATATTGGCCTCTTGAACTGTGGCCTCTTGAACTATCAATGGGTAGGCCAGCCTATCAGATACTAAGATGGTCTGAGAGTATGAGAGCTGATATAGAATCAGTTTTGCCTTAAGATCTTAATGAATAAGATAATTGACAGGATGGACCTGATCCTCAATCAGCCCTTTTTAATATGGGCCCTGATCATGGGGTCATTGGGGTGCACAGTGATCAGCATTCCAGCCAGTTGTATTTTGCTAAATGGAGACAGCCTAAAGAGCCCCACAGTGGAGGTGTCTTACATTTACATTACATTTTAGTCATTTAGCAGACGCTCTTATCCAGAGCGACTTACAGTAGTCTTAATACCCATAAACCCTAGCGGTCAAATAATTTTTTTAGAACACTTAAAATAAGTGCTGTGTTTTGTGTAGGCTTACCCTGGCGTGACATTTTGATAACCATGTAAATCTCTTTCGGACAAGGCGACTTTGATCAATATATTTGGCTGTATTTACTGATTCGAAAATGCCAATTAGCATCAAAGTAGACATCACGCAAGACTACAAATCCCTGCAAGCTCCTGCACATAATTTCAAGCCTACACCTTTGCTAACAGGTATTGTGTAAAATAAAAAATTGACAGAATTGAAAGAAATGTAGGCAATTTATTAATTACTAAATTTAGCTAACATTAGACAGTTAATCCAGAGATTCTTACCTTTGCCTGAATTCGGCAGTCTCGTCCAGATCATCATGGCATTTGTAGTTCTTTATGATAGCCACATTAGCAGCAAATTAGCGGTTCATTTTTGTGGGGTAAATACAGGTGAAAATATTGATAAGTCACCTTGTCTTAGAGATTTACATGGTTACCAAAACTTCATGCTATGGTCAGCCCTTTATTTTAAAAATGGTGGAAAAACGATTGGAACCATTTCCTTGTTTGACCGCTATGTTTTTATGATTCATACTGTGGTACTCTATACATGTTGTGTAATTGTATGACTCCGCTATAACCCCATGTTATGGGAACCGCAGGGGTGGAAGAATTGAGGAGATCCAATATCACTGTGGGTGTTTTACCTGTGCCTGATTGTGTGTTTTCTTCCCAGTCCTTGATTGGCTCCGGTTGCTGCCTCTCCTGGGAATCTTGGCCCTGCTGGGCTACCTCACCATCCGGCCCTTCCTGCCCAAGAAGAAGAAGCAGAAGGACAGCCTGATCAACCTGAAGATCCAGAAGGAGAACCCCAAAGTGGTCAACGAGATAGATATTGAGGACTTGAAGAGCACAAATGTCTGCTACTGCCGCTGCTGGCGCTCCAAAACGGTAAATTAGACTAGAGGGAGAGTTGGATGGTTATTGCTAACACAACACCTTCTTAGTAATTTCAGGGCCCATATTCAAAGTCTCTCAGGAGTGCTGAGGATCAATGCTGTCTTATAATCTTATTCATTATGATCTATCTGGACAGGGGGAACCTAATCTTAGATCACAGTACTACTCTGGGACGCTTTTTGAATAAAGGCCCTGATCAGCCTTCATGCGTCAGTGCCAAGGGAATGGGATGGGGGGGAGTTGGCTTGAGATTGGTTTGTTAGATGCAAAGACTTATAGCAATAGCTAGTGGTCTTCTAACCATAGCAATTTATGCAGATATCAGCAATTTAGTTTTCCATTCTCACTGTCTTGAGGCCAAAGGGAAGCATATGACTGTTAATAAATGGTCAACTATGGAGGGGGGAGGGGGGGGGGCTCAACTTAGCCTATCTATAAGCAATGCCTCGTACTGTACGTATCAGCTAATATTAAGTTGTTTCCTGTTGCAGTTTCCTGTTTGTGACAAATCACACATAAAGCACAATGAGTTGACTGGAGACAACGTGGGGCCTCTCATACTCAAGAAGAAGATATTATAATCCATCTTTAACACTGAGGGAGCCACCATCTTCACTCTCTCCTGTCTTTAGTTCTTTAAAAAAGTCTGTCTGTATTTTAGGGCATGGCCTTTTGCACTCTTCCAATTTGTCTTTTGTTTTGGTAAAAAAAAAAAAAAGATGGCGCATACTTTGCTTTTGATAGTGATATGCTGTACGAATGTTGGTGGCACAATAACTCAAAGATTTTACCATCAACACTTTTGTAAATCTTATTTATTTCAACTTCACAATAATGGGCATTAAGAGGTTAAGACATCTCAATTTCACAAAACTCCTCCACTCAACAATGAACCCTTGTTTTTCTATAAATATTTAAGCAATTCAATTGTTTTGCCTTTAGAGTATCAAACATGTCAGTTGTCTGATTGACTTTGCATTAAGACTGAATGTATTGCAAATATTTCTTAATTCATTCAACAACATGAGACTTGAAGGTATCTGGTCCTTTGTTTACTGATCCTTATGTTAAATACCAATCCAGTTTCTGGGATTTAGGCAAACTGTGCCCGCCTGTGGACTTCTAAAATAAAAGTTGACCTGAGTTACTTTGTTTTAGGAAAAGAGTTTTGGCAAATGGCAAGAAAGAAAGAAACAGGCCTTGAAGTTTTGGGAACTGATTTACAATCATTTGACACACATTTTCCATGAGTTTGTTTGCACAGAAATGTTGCCAACTATTGGGTGGTGTTCATATTCCAGCAGCACCAGTTAATGTTTGCATCTGCTTTCCATTCCAAAACCTTGACGCTAGGACCCGACCTGTGCTTTTTGATGGTGATAGAAACATCTGACCCTTTATAATATCACCACATTAAAGATAAGAACTTTTTTCGCCTCTAACACAAAACAAAAACATCATTACAATACAAGTAGCATCTACGCTGAGTGTTAAACATTAAGGACACCTGCCCCTTCCATAAGACTGACCAGGTGAAAGCTATGATCCCTTATTGATGTCACTTGTTAAATCCACTTCAATTAGTGTACTGTAGATAAAGGGAAGACAAGTTAAAGGATTTTTAAGCCTTGACATGGATTGTGTATACAGTGCATTCGGAAGGTATTCAGATCCCTTGACATTGTTACGTTACAGCCTTAAATTTATGGAGGCCACTGTGTTCTTGGGGACCCTCAATGCTGCAGACATTTTTTGGTACCGATCCCCAGATCTGTGCCTCGACACAATCCTGTCTTGGCGCTTCGACCTCATGGCTTGGTTTTTGCTCTGACATGCACTGTGGGACCTTATAGAGACAGGTGAGTGCCTTTACAAATCATGTCCAATCAATTGAGTTTACCACAGGTGGACTCTAATCTTGTTGTAGAACATCTCAAGGATGATCAATGGAAACAGGATGCACCTTAGCTCAATTTCAAGCCTCATAGCAAAGGGTCTGAATACTGATGTAAAAAAAGGGTCTGAATACTTTGCAAATGCACTGTATGTGCACCGGTTTGTGTCAAAAACTGCAACGCTGATGGGTTTTTCATGCTGAACAGTTTCTCCGTGTGTATCAAGAATGGTCCATCACCCAAAGGACATCCAGCCAACTTGACAACTGTAGGAAGTATTGGAGTCAACATGGGCGAGCATCCCTGTAGAACACTTCGACACCTTGTAGAGTCCATGCCCAGACAAATTGAGGCTGTTCTGAGGGCAAAAGGAAGGGATGCAACTCAATATTAGGAAGGTGTCCTTAATGTTTTCTTAGTGTCAAAAGACTACCACTTTTGTTAAAGGGCCAGTGCTGACGTTTCTATCAATATCAAATCATTTCTGGGTATGAATATAATATTCCAGTTGAGCTAGACCTACAGTATATACGCAATCTGGAGCAAATTATAATGGAATTTGTTTAACAGAAAATACATTTTTTACAATTTAACAGTTCAAGTTTCAAAAGTTAAAACAGGACTCATAAATGGTATGATAAATTACTACTGAAAAACCTAAAGGGACCCTTTCAAGAGTCCATACAAATGTAACAAAAGTATCTCTAAATCAACTGCACAATTAACTCTTTATGGAATCAAAATCATAAATACTGAATAAAAACAAAATGAATAGAACAAAACTGACTGTTTGGCAGTCTTTTCTTAAACAGATTTTACAGTATATTGCTCTGAATGTGATGCTATTATCTGAGCCACACTGATTTTGCATGAAAGACCCCTGTCATAAATATCTTAGCTAGGGGCCCATATTATTAATGTTTTTTGTGACATTCGGTCACATTTAGTGCACAACACTATAAATGGAAACGTACAATAAATAAAATTGTCTTGCCTTCGTCCTGAGTCTAGCTAGCAACAACCGTCCAACGCTAAATATCATATTTTCTTTGAATCAAACTGCACAACAACCTTCTCATAAATACATTACATTCACACAGAATACAACATCAGCAACTGGTAAATAATTGATGCGTAAGGCCTAAGGACAAAAAAATAAATGCTGTGAAGGCGTACATACACTGTATGATAATGAACACACAATATGCCCGATAGTCAATGTCAAAAACATTCAATTCCAGTGGCTCAGCTCATCGAACCACTTAATGATAGGGTATCATTTTAATAGTAGCATTACTGAATTTTCAGTATAGTGAAATTAACGTTACAGTATAGTGCATAATGCTTGGATATAGTGGATTGTTGGTTGAGTGGCAGCTGTAGTTCGAGGTCTGGAAACTACCCTCGGGGGAGATATAAATAAAAGCTGCAGGATGTCAAACACACCAAGGACAGATACACAGATGAGAGACCCCACTGTCCGAAAGGCAATATCCTGGGTGTCACCAGAGTCTGAAATAGGAACCATATTCTCTAAACAGTACAGCACTAAAGAGAATAGGGTGCCATTTTTACACTAGAATAGGATGCCATTTTAGATGCACGCTTGAAGTGCCCCCATTTCCCTACAATCCATCCATGTTATTTCCTCCTTGGTGAAGTGTACTTCCTGGTTCCCGCCATCAGAGGGTACTCTCGTAGGTGATTGGGGTCTCGGTTATAGTTCCGCTTTGCTCCCGCTCTGCATATCCAAGGAAAAAGGGTAGAAAATAATGATTAAAAAAATTGCCTTTGCAGTGTGTGTGTGTGTGTGTGCGCGAGAGAAACTGAAGTGCCTCCATGTGAGTATAAACTAAATAAGACTATAGGCCAAATGGTCAATATGGAAAATGTCTCAGCGAGTGTAGTCAGACACAGTGATGGGCAGGTAACACGTTTTACGAGGACACACAGTGTTGTCAACTAAAAAGATCTCCCTCCAAACCTGAAGAGCAAAAAAAAAAGCTACCATTGTGTGGTGACAGGGCTGAGACGAAACATGAGGCATGAAACAAAGACTACCAGAAGCCATGATGCAAATCATTCTCCAATCCACAGCTTCTCTTTATTAGCCTGAGATCCTGACTGACACGCTCTGTTTCACCACTGTCAACAATGTTGAAACAAAGCATATCAATTTGGATTCCAGGCTTTTTTGAATAAAGATCATCTCAGTCATAAAGGTCCCTATGCTGTGTGGACAAAGCTATGACAAGCTGGTTTTAAAAAAGCACAATTGAGTATAATAGGAGTGGAGGTTAAAACCATAATGGGGTGTATAAGGTCACCGTTTACAGTGCCTTGCAAAAGTATTTATACCCCCCTTTGCGTTTTTCCTATTTTGTTGCATTACAACCTGTAATTTAAATGGATTTTTATTTGGACGCCATATAATGGAAATACACAAAATAGTCAAAATTGGTGAAGTGAAAAAATAAAAAAATATTCAAAAAATTCTTTAAAAAATTAAAAAACAGAAAAGTGCCACGTGGATATGTATTCAACCCCTTTGCTATGAAGCTCCTAAATAAGATCTGGTGCAACCAATTACCTTCAGATGTCACAATTAGTTAGATTGCACACATGGACTTTATTTAAGTATCACATGATCTTAGTGTGTGTGTGTGTGTGTGTGTGTGTGTGTGTGTGTGTGTGTGTGTGTGTGTATACATACATATACACATACATACACCTGTTCTGAAAGGCCCCAGAGTCTGCAACACCACTAAGCAAGCAGCACCATGAAGACCAAGGAGCTCTCCGAACAGGTCAGGGACAAAGTTGTGGAGAAGTACAGATCAGGGTTGGGTTATAAAAAAATATCCGAAACTTTGGGGATGTTTTTCATAGGCAGGGACTGGGAAACTGGTCAGAATTGAAGGAATGATGGATGGCGCTAAATACAGGGACATTTTTGAGGGAAACCTGTTTCAGACGTCCAGAGATTTGAGACTGGGACGGAGGTTCACCTTCCAGCAGGACAATGACCCTAAGCATACTGCTAAAGCAACACTCGAGTGGTTTAGGGGAAACAATTAAATGTCTTGGAATGGCCTAGGTCAAAGCCCAGACCTCAATCCAATTGAGAATCTGTGATATGACTTAAAGATTGCTATACATCAGCAGAACCTTTCCAACTTGAAGGAGCTGGAGCAGTTTTGCCTCGAAGAATGGGAAAAAAAATCCCAGTAGCTAGATGTGCCAAGCTTATAGAGACGTACCCCAAGAGACTTGCAGCTGTAATTGCTGCAAAAGGTGGCTCTACAAAGTATTGACTTTGGGGGGGTGAATAGTTATGCACGCTCAAGTTCAGTTTTTGTCATATTTCTTGTTTGTTTGTTTCACAAGAAAAAATATTTTGCAACTTCAAAGTGGTAGGCATGTTGTGTAAATCAAATGATACAAACCCCCTAAAAATCCATTTTAATTCCAGGTTGTAAGGCAACAAAATAGGACATATGTGGGGTGAATACTTTCGCAAGTCTCTGTACATCATGTGGGGATAACAGCTGTCACTCAAGCTAGGTTAGTAGTAGGTGTGAGTTTTTGTGTGTTTCTATTTTAAAAGTGATGGTGAGGCAGTCCTTTCTGTTGCTGTGTGCTTCTTTCTGTGCATTTATGCAGAAAGTGTGTTTGCACATTCTGTGTGTGCGTCCTCACCCCAGGCAGCGTTCTTTGGTTTCTGCAGCAGGCGAGGTCCTGTGAGTCCTATGACCAGGGCCCCTATGGGGGCGGTGAGCAGGATGGAGAGCACAGCCACTGTCAGCACGTCCATGCCGTACTTCTCCAGCTCCTTATCCTCCTTGGTGCGGGCCATGTCCAGCGCTGTGGAGCCGATGGCCGCCTGGGGAGAGAAGAGGGGAGGAGATCGACACATTGGCCACGTCACCCTCACTGTGAGAGCTGGAACTCTGTCAAAGTTAAAATAACGCAGACATAGGTAATAATACGTGTTTGCATGTCACGCAATCACTAGTTAGAATATTCAAATGTTATGGTCGTTTTGCTTGTTTAGCCTTTTTTGTGTGAAGCAAATTTCACCCGTGGATCCTGTTTTGTATGCTTATTGGATACAGCGAAATGGAGAGGAGAATGTTGAAAGAGCAGTAATTTGAGCCCATGCTGGCCGAGGTACATGTGCTCCAGAGGCAGGGGTTTAGACCACTCCAGCCACCTTAGTTTCTATTTAACGTTAAGTACCTGTACAGTGGCTTTGGGTAGCCAGGCCAGAGCGATGAAGAGCTTCTCTTTGAAGTTGAAGCCGGCACACAGCACACATACGAAGGTGAAGAGAACACGCACCAGCAGACCAATGGCCAGAGAGCCTATGCCCAGGCCTGGTGGGACAGAGAAGTTAAGGGGGGGTTGAATGATAAACACTTTATTCAAGTTAAAGTAGGAAAACATTTGGAAAACACCCCTGATAGATTATCTCCAAAGAGCGGGGTATAAATGTATACGCAGTGTGTGTTCTTACTGACTGTGTGTTTATGCGGGTGTTTGTGTTCTCACCGACAGTGTTTTTGTCCAGCTCTGAGATTTGGATCTCGGCCCCGATCAAGCCGAAGAGCAGTGGCTGGAACACCTCCCAGGCAATACCCACTATGTCCTCCACAGGGACCTGCACATACACCGAGTCAGACAGACACACGTGTTATGGTTTCTCAAAGTACTGACGTTTTCAAATACAATTTGTGAAAGTAGAGCAAATGGAGGGGTGAGAGGCGCTATCAAGACAAGTGATAAAAACATTAAAAACCACCTACGACACAAACCAGACTACAGAGAGAGTTCAGCAAACACCAAGACTTCACAACTGTTACTCTACTGGAGAATCTGCCTCCCATAGAGACAATACGAGATGTGACCGACTGTATATTTGGGATTGGGCCTCTATCCTGATTGGAAGGGTCCCACTGTGTGTTAAGAAAGCAGTTTGTGCTGCACTGGAACGTTCAAGCTGTCCAGCTGCTATTCAATGCTTTAGTCGAGTCCACTGTGTTGGAGGTAAGGGCTCAGGGGGCATTTGGGTGAGAGAGTAAGTGCTTAGCTAGAAGATGCAGGGTACGGCGGGTTGAGTGAGTGGTCGGCACGGGATGGGGTCGTTGTGTGTGTGAGATTGACTGACCTTTGACCTTCTCCAGCCCAGGCTGGCCAGGAAGGCGAGGACCAGGGTGCAGAGGCCCCCCGAGCCGGGGAAGCCGGCCACGTTGCTGCCGAACACGGCAAACACCGACAGGCCCAGTAGCAGGAATGAGCGCTTCATCACTACCTTGTCCTACAGGAGAAAGCGTGAGAGAGAGAAGGAAGCAAGGATGTATTACTAAAAGTTTTCCAAACAAGGACTATGTCCCTGGAGTAACATTACTGAGAAAAGGAAACGCGACTGAGAAAACTGAGCTCCGTTATAGGTCAACACCACAGTCTAGTTCTCTCTCTCTCTCTATTGCACTCCACACTGCCCTTTCACACCTGGACAAAAGGAACAGCTATGTGAGAATGCTATTCATTGACTACAGCTCAGCGTTCAACACCATAGTGCCCTCAATGCTCATCAGTAAGCTAAGGACTCTGGGACTAAACACCTCCCTCTGCAACTGGATCCTGGACTTCCTGACGGGCCGCCCCCAGGTGGTAAGGGTAGGTAACAATACATCTGCCACGCAGATCCTCAACACGGGTGCCCCTCAGGGGTGCGTGCTCAGGCCCCTCCTGTACTCCCTGTTCACTCATGACTGCACGGCCAGGCACGACTCTAACACCACCATTACGTTTGCCGATGACACAACAGTGGTAGGCCTGATCACCGACGAGACAGCCTATAGGGAGGTTAGAGACCTGGCAGTGTGGTGCCAGGACAACAACCTCTCCCTCAACGTGATCAAGACAAAGGAGATGATTGTGGACTACAGGAAAAGGAGAACCGAGCACGCCCCCATTCTCATCGGCGGGACTGAAGTGGAGCAGGTTGAGAGTTCCTTGGCATCCACATCAACAAACTAACATGGTCCAAGCACACCAACACAGTCGTAAAGAGGGCACGACAAAGCCTATTCCCACTCAGGAGACTGAAAAGATTTGGCATGGGTCCTCAGATCCGCAAAAGGTTATTCAGCTGCACCATCAAGAGCATCCTGACGTGTTGCATCACTGCCTGGTATGGCAACCTGCTCGGCCTCCGACCGCAAGACAGTACGGAGGGTAGTGCGTACGGCCCAGTACATCACTGGGTCCAAGCTTCCTGCCATCCAGGACTTCTATACCATGCGGTGTCACCCTAGTCATAGACTATTCTCTCTGCTACCACGCGGCAAGCAGTACCGGAGCACCATGTCTAGGTCAAAGAGGCTTCTAAACAGCTTCTACCCCCAAACCATAAGACTCCTGAACATCTAGTGAAATGGCTACCCAGACTATTTGCATTGCCCCCCCCCCCTTACACTGCTGCTACTCTTTTATTATCTATGCATAATCACTTTAATAACTCTACCTACATATTATCCCCGCACATTGAATCTGTACCGGTACCCCCTGTATATAGCCTCGTTATTGTTATTTTACTGCTGCTCTTTAATTATTTGTTACTTTTATTTTTGGGGGTATTTTCTTAAAACTGCATTGTTGGTTAAAGGCTTGTAAGTAAGCATTTCACTGTAAGGTCTACACCTGTTGTATTTGGCGCATGTGACTAATAACATTTGATTTGAAAGCTAAGTTCTTTCAATTATGATTCGTACCTGGTCTTTGCTGGGAAAGTAGCGCAAAAGAAATCCCAGCAGTACCCCAGCTACCATTCCCCCTCCCACCTCCAGTATACCTCTCAGCAGGTTGTACCACATGGAGCCTGCAGAGGGAGACACAGCACAACGAAACATATGAAATTAATATCAAAACAGATGGGATCGTCCCAAATGGCACCCTGTTACTTTTGACCAGAGTCCTATGTGGGCCCTGGTCAAAAGTAGCTCACTATATAGGGAATGCGATGCCATTTAGGACACAGAATCCAGCAGGAAGTCAATAATAAAAAGCATGCAATACAGAGGAAGACACAGTAATAGCAGAACACATGCAGTTTGCTCATACTAATGGTCCCGTGGCTCAGTTGGTAGAGCATGGCGCTTGCAACAACAGGGTTCATAGGTTCGATTCCCGAAGTGTGAGGGTGTCATCTATTGGATCCAGGACAGATTGCAGGAAGATTTCTATTAATGCTGCAACAAAAACAGATAAGTTCTATTCTTTTTCTAGTGGTCTCCTCTCATCATTGGCTCAGAGCAGAGGCACAGATCAACAACCTCTCTCTTGATTGGCTTAGAGCATAAGAACAGATCAACATGCTCCCGACTGATTGGATCCCTACCGGTGGCGAAGGCCATGCCCATGCAGGTGGTGAAGCCAGTGATGGCCAGGATGTCGTCAAAGCTGCCGGCAGCCATGAGGAGGGTAGGGATGCCCTGCTCCAAGCCGTAGCCATCCTTCTGCAGCAGCAGCATGGAGGGAACCACCACGGCCGGGGACACGGCTCCCAGCACAAATCTACAAGAGAGCCAAAGTGAGGGTTAATCATCATAATATCATATTCATCAGGTTTGGGCTGCCCGGCTGAAGAGCGACCTCCGAAGAAACAACCTGTAATATGAATACTGATAATAATAATTGTCATATGACCATTTAGCAGATAGCCAGTACAAACCTACAGGAGAGGAGACACACTATGAGAGTTCATCATATAATATGGCCCTGTAGAAGATGCTTTCAAAGGCCTGTAAAAGCACTTTGTGAGCAACTGCTGATGTTAAATAAAAAGAATGCATTTGATTGATTAATATGAAGACACCACAAACCACGAAGAGACAGGGGAGGGGTTATGGGGATAATACAATGAGTATAGACAAAGTGTTTAATGATGCAGCTTTACTAATAGGAATTCGTTTGAGATATACACTATACATACGAAAGTATGTTGACATCCTTTCAAATTAGTGGATTTGTCTATTTCAGCCACAATCAATGCTGTATAAAATTTAACAACCAGCCATGCAATCTCCATAGAGATCACAATGGCAGCAGGATGGCCTTACTGAAGAGCTCAGTGAACCTTTCAATGTGGCAGTTTGTCAAGTTTCTGCACTGCTAGAGCTGCCCCGGGTAACTGTAAGTGCTGTTATTGTGAAGTGGAAATGTCTAGGAGCAACAACGGCTCACCCATGAAGTGGAAGACCACACAAGCTCACAGAACAGGACCGCTGAAGCGTGTAGTGCGGAAAAATCATCTGTCCTCGGTTGCAACACTCACTACCGAGTTCCAAACTGCCTCTGGAAGCAACGTCAGCACAAGAACTGTTCGTCGGGAGCATCATGAAAAGGGTTTCCATGGCCGAGCAGCTGTACACAAGCCTAAGATCACCATGAGCAATACCAAGCGTCAGCTGGAGTGGTGTAAAGCTCGCCGCCATTGGATTCTGTAGCAGTGGAAACTTGTTCTCTGGAGTGATGAATCACGCTTCACCATCTGGCAGTCCAAAGGACAAATCTGGGTTTGGCGAAAACCAGGAGAACGCTACCTGCCCCAATGAATAGTGCCAACTGTAAAGTTTGGTGGAGGAGGAATAATGTCTGGGGTTGTTTTTCATGGTTTGGGCTAGGCCCTTTGGTTTCAGTAGGGAAATCTTAACACTATAGCATACAATGACATTCTAGATGATTCTGTGCTTTTTTGTTTCAGCATGACAATGCCCCGTGCACAAAGCGAGGTCCATACAGAAATAGTTTGTCGAGATCGGTGTGGAAGAACTTGACTGACCTGCAGAGCCCTGACCTCAACACATTCGAACACCTTTGGGACGAATTGGAACGCTGACTGCGTGCCAGGCCTAATCGTTCAACATCAGTGCCCAACCTCACTAATGCTCGTGCCTGAATGGAAGCATGTCCCCGCAGCAATGTTCCAACATCTAGTGGAAAGCCTCCCCAGAAGAGTAGAGGCTGTTATAACAGCAAAGGGGGGACCAACTCCATATTGATGCCCATGATTTTGGAATGCGATGTTCGACAAGCAGGTGTCCACATACTTTTGGTAATGTAGGAGGGTAGGGTAGTGTATTTAGAGGGATGGATGAATAGAACGATGGATAGATCAGAGTGAGAGACAGTAAGAGTGGAGAGGAAAAGAGAGAGAGTAAGAGGAGAGAGGATGAGAGAAATAGAGAAGACAGAGAAAGCAAAAGAGAGGGAGAGCGCGAAAAAGAGACAGCAAGGGGCTAAGAGTCAGAGGATGAAATGAAAATGTATAAAGGCTGGGTATCCAATCTTACTCCTGGAGAGCTACCCTCCTGTAGGTTTTTGCTCCAACCCCGGTTGGAACTAACCTGGTTCACATCAACCAGCTCATTATTAGAATCAGGTGCGCTAGATTAAGGTTGGAGTGAAAACCTACAGGACGGTAGCTCTCCAGGAACAGGGTTGGAGAGCCCTGGTATAAAGTATACTTCAAGTGTTCACGGTGAGTTACAGTAGCTGCCAAATACTCTACACCTGTCTTAACGGAATGCAAGTGGTGTTAGGTAGCCCTTTAGTTTTACAAATGCGTCGGGAGGCTGCGGAATACTAAGTGGAATTTAGACGACCGACCGAGACAGAGAGTTTACCCTAGGATGAATCCCCAGATCCAGGGCAGGCCCATGAGAAAGTGGGAGGCGATGGCGATGGTGCAGGCCTCGATGATGCAGGGTCCCATTCCCACGCGTATACACACCATACTCAGCTTCTTCAGAGCCTGGGAAAACACACATGTATACAAACACACCCATTAATAGAAAAATCTAAATTTCATTAGTCCACTGTTGATACAATCCCAAGTTAAAGGAACAATCCACATTTCATTAGCCCCAAATGTTTTGCAGGTCAGCAGTAAAGTTGACATAATGTGGCAAGTGACACTTTGCTTCTTGAAGGTCCTGAAAACTTGACTGCTGAAATGCAAAACATTTTGGGACTGTATCAACAGTGGACTAATGAAAAAAATATACACATTGTTTTTTAGTGGATTTCTCCTTTAACACAGGAACATCAATAATAAAGGAAGTACTAAACACTAAAAGCATTGGCCTATGGAGAGTGTGATAGAAAAATTACACATTTACCTGGTTTGTTTGATATTAACAGTTAGCAATTAATACTTTACAAATAGGAAGACATTTCTGTTCTGTCAAGAGATGGTTTCGACTCTAGCTTCCTGCAGTTAGTCTGGGCGTAGGGTCAAGCTTTCTATAGACAAAATGTGGTGTGTGTGACCCAAGATAGAGAGAGCCTGAAAGACCTTAGAACAATGCCTCATGTTCTCAGCTTCCTGGCATCTGGGAAACTAAGGGGGGGCAAAACACCATCCTATGTAGATAACCAAGGTGGCTTATGGGAGTAGGAACCAGTCTGACTAAGCATTTTTAAGTCCTATATAAGGTCTCCGTTTTACCTTGGCCCGTCGACGGTTTCATTATTGCAATAATTAAAACGATATTGAATAAAGATGATTGTTTGAAGAAATGACAAAGTCTCTCTCACTTTGAATAGAAAATTCCACCGAAAGAGTGTTTTATTGACATACCGAGCCATCCAATCCCAGGCCTGCTCGGGCCAGGATGACAGCAAGGGCAATGTTCCTCAGGGAGGAGGACCATCGGTAGTCGATGTACACGGCGTCCGTTACCACGGGGATATTACGCAGCAGGAAGCCCGTCAAGAGCATACCTGTAGAGAATGGCAGAGAACAATGATACTTTATCATACTGTTAAAGTTAATACTTTTATAAACAACCATGGTGTTATTCTTTGGACTTTCTCTCACAGCAAGAGGGACAAAAAACGATGTCTTGCTGTGTTGTTCTGAAGACAAACTTGTTTTTATATTAAAAAGAAGAACTAAACAGAGGCTAAGATATCATTCCCATCTTCACATTGGTTCAAATGCCAAGAAATACATATTTTACAACAAATTCTTTGTTCTGATAGTCTGGGAACTGCATATTAAAAGGTTGAAGATCAATTGGTTTAAGAAATCAAAAGGCTTCTAGGCATAGGAGTCTTTTGAGAGTAAAGGTAAAACCTTTCCAAGTAGGAATAGCTCAAACTGAAGACATGCGTACAGTGGAGTCTTTAATTTACTGTATGAAACTGAATTGCCTTTGAAGGTCAGAACGATCAATATGGTCCTGTGTGGTTCAGTTGGTAAGAGAGTGGCATTAGCCAACGTCAGGGTTGTGGATTTGATTCCCACTGGTGGCATACAAAACCGTATAAACTCACATCACTGTAAACCGCTTTGGATAAAATGTCTGCTTAATAGCGTATTATCAATAAAGTACACAACAATTCCATCCCATTTGGGACGCAAGCAATGACTACTGTCTGAGCAGGGAGGAACCAGTTGACAGGCATAAGAATGTGGCACCGACTGTCGGTTAGCCTAAGTTAAGTAAAAAATAAATACCTTTAAGGCTGTAACAAAGCTTAAACGAAACGGAATTCATGCTTTGTTCCATTTTAATGCTGCGTCCCCAGGCAACGCAGGCCAAAAAAAAAAGTATTTAGTTCAAACAATAAAACGGGGACATTGAACTGGGGACGCAGCATCTCTGGGTTCACAAAAAGAAAAACAGGGGTTGGAGAGACATTAAATATCAAAGATCTATATCCAACAAACAGGACTTAACTTCTGAACTATGGGAGTGGGCTCTGTCGGATAGACACTACGCTAACGATCAACGTTTAGAAATGAAAGACCCACCACAAACACTTCTTTATTATCTACAATCTCTTTTCTGGACTGTTGAAAGTGAGGAGTAGGCTGTGAACCCGAACGTCCGACTTCTACCTTCTTGCGGGCTGAATGAGTGTCCACTGTCTTATTAAAGGGGTCTGTGCAAACTACAGAACTTCTCATGTGGTTACCGGCATCAAGAGAGACTTTGGTCAAAGCTCAACCAAGTATTGTTTGTTGAGAAATGAAAATACATTTTTCATTCACTTCCTATCAGTCTAAGTCAACAAGGGTGTTAATTTGGTTAGAAATGGGATGAGGTGTGATATGAACTCACTTCACTGTCTAGGTATGGTAGTAACACATGTATGATGTACTACACATGAAGTAGCAGTGTTGGCAAAGCCAGACAGAATAATAAGGGGTCTGTTTGACCATCCGTGTATAGTAAAGAGTAGTAGTGAGGGGGCAAGCAAGTGCATGCAGGCTAAATATAGTGAGTGGGTGTGTTTAATCTGAAATGTGTGCTTATTATAGTAAGTAGGTGTATTCTATCTACTATATCAGCAGATATATATTACCAGCAGCCAGGCCGATGGCGTCTCTGACTGTTACTAAGGAGCATGTAGGGCACTCAACACCCTGAAGAAGGCATTTTTTTTCTCATTCTCAACAAGTCAAATGAAGTAAAGGTTACAGAAAATAACTTGTTGTATGCTGCACATACACAGACAAGACAGACCCCATCACCTACAACACACACACGCAAACACACACTCACTCTCTCCATTCGCATTACCTACCCAGGAGCGGGGGAAAGGGAGGCAGTTTGGGAAGCCGTATGAGGCCCACCAGTTTGCCCCCAGTGACGGAGCAGATGAAGAGCACGGTGATGCCGAACAGGTTCCCCCCCGGCAGACACTCCTTCTCTGTGATGGACCACACCACGCCAAACAGCACTAATGCAATGAGGACTGGGAAGGAGGAGAGGTCAGAAGTCAGTACGTAGCCAGTTGTTTTTGCCTTTTACCTGCCAAATAAAATAACAGATTGCATGTGCTGTACTTGATTTGGTTTGCAAGGTACAATGGTCTCAAAGGTCTACTACTAAGCCTAAATGTTAACTTGTAAATGTCAGTATATCAGGGACAGTGGGTAGTGCTTTAGTCCATCTGTAAATCTACTCCATTTGTGCTATATAAACGCCTCTGGGTACTGTGGCACTGTTCAACAACGTGCGCTGGATAAAGAGAGAGATACACACACTGGTTCTACAAACCCCCCATTTTCCACTCGCCCAAGCACAGAATGCTACAAGATGCCAACTCCTGATTCCATAGCAATGTCACCAAGGTAACATCTCTACGGTAGCATTAGCCCCCTGGTGCCCAGAATTAAATAAAAAACAGACCACAATGGCTTTATCAGCACATTGAAGCGTTATGAAGTTTCATGACATTAGGCCACTCTAGTGTTAGGCCTATATTGTATCTCTATTCTGGTGTCCATAGGGCACCAGCATAGAGACAATACTAGAGTGGCCTATATCTATGTTGGTGCCCACCCTTGGTGATGAGGGAGGCCAGGAGGCCTCGGGGCGGGCAGGGGCATGCCCGGCGGAGCCTGCCACAGCAGATGACTGGGGGGTCAGTGTTGGTGCCCGCATCCACCACCGGGTTACGGGGGATAAAGTAGGTCTCCTCCGTGACCTGGGGGGTTGGGCTCCGGCTCACCACCACCTGAATCTGGTTCACACCCAGGAACTACCGGGGGGGGGGGGGAGACGTAGAGGAAAGGGGTCTTAGTTCAATACGAAAATGTGTCAGCAGCCATACTTTTTAAATTAAACTTTCTTACTACAAAAATGCCATTTCAATACAAGCATCTGAAAAAGTAACACTACTGGATATTTTTATATTATTTCAAAAAGATTACCATCGTACTCTAACCATAGTTATAAGGTGCAATATGCAGAAATCGCTCCGCCATTTTCTGGTTGCTTAAATTCGAATAGTTTATGTAACAAAACAAGCAATGTATAGTGTAGAGAATCAATGTACCATTCAAACAAACCGCTGTTAAATATATTTTCAATAACCAAAAAGATTATATTTTCAGCTGGTGTACAAAACCAAAAGTAAACGACGCAAAAACTAAACTTAACGGAAGCATAGAAATTGTGCACAGAGAACAGATCTTGCTTTCAATGAGAATAACTGATCTATAATTCACATTTCTATGTGAATTTGGACAGGTCGCCCAAAAAGTTGCATATTGTAGCTTTAACTTCTTGAGTTGAAATCATTGCAATCTTTCAAGAGAGAGTGATTGTGGTCAGGAAGTTGTTTTGGGTAGCCTAGCCTAACTCTTGAAAGTTGATAAGAATGGTACTGGAGCCAATGCTACTGGCTTTTTGCCTCCATTTCTTTGTCACACCTACAGTATGTTAAGTGGTTCTCATTGTTGACAGAGAGGTTAGTCACACTAACAAGACACTACTGTGTTCCCAGTGTTAGGTTCTAAATAAACGGAGTAAAAACTCACGGACAACTAGCAAAGCTCAAACCAGGTTTATTCACCCACTGCGTTACACAGCAACCTATGACAAAAACACATTTACACAAATACTGGTATTTAAACCTTCCTCCTATGCGGAGTCTCCTCCGTACACATCTGGACAGCCAATACATCTCTGTTGCTAGGCAGGAAGTTAAGTGATGTGGGTAATAAACTGTTCCTTCTCCCTTAATGTGACCTGGCCTCTGCCCCCATTCCTCACTAATCCACCCTATCAGTGACCACAATCATATGATTGCCTTTCTCTTACTTAGTAACATTCCAAGTCCCTGGCTCATATCCAACCTTAATTGACCCCACCATATACATTCCTCCTACAGATAACCATTAACTTCTGGTGTAGCAAGTATTTCAAATTAAAACCCAACAACTGAAACCAGACTGTGGCCCTTCTCCTTTCCATAGGATACCTGATGTCTAACAATAACATGCTCTGCACTCCCCTCTCTCCCTCAGTACCATGAACAAGGACATTTCATACTTCAAGTTTAGAAGTCAGAACCCATCACCAGTAAATAATAGTTCTCATGCTTATCATAAAGAGTAGATGCCGACTGTGGCACAATGTGAACAGTCAGTGTCATGAACAAGGCTTTTGATCCAACTTACAGAAATACCACACTCTGTGGAAAAAGAAGCTGGCAAAAATCATTAGCAAATCTCCTGGTAGGGTACATCAAGGTGTTTCAAATGCCCTAACAAAAAGTCAGCAATGATGATTTTACTTTTGTTTTCAAGTAAATATTTGACCCCATAAATGCATAGTGCCAAATAAGAGTGCACAGTACACTGCCAATAACACATTTAATCTAATGCCCTCAAAACTGATTCTAGATCAATATGTGTGGAATTGTCTACTATTATGCCGAAGCTTTCGGTCAGCCATTTCTCATAGCCTTTACATAATTTAATGATGCTGAAGCTATCTATTAACATTTTGGCTAAAGCACTAGATATACTATACCTCTGCATGGTTCGTTACTGACGAGGCTCCAGGACTGTGTTCTAGGTCCAGCAATGGAGAAGGTGTAGGCGGCTTCGACTTGGGCTGGTCGTCCTCCATCATGGCATCTAATACAGTTCACTTTCTCCTCCTCACTTCTTCTCGAACCTTACAGCAAACCTGTTGAGGGGTTGGGTGGGCCATCGGTGCACTGCTGCTCTGCTCTTCTCCTGTTGTATCCTAAGGTCTGACTCTGTCCAGCACTAGCTCCCATTCAGTGAGTCGTCACCTGTTTATCAGTCAAAGGCAGTGACAGTGAGTGTTTGCTTGGTGGAACTGGCCAGAGGCATCTGAGGCAAACATGACTGTAGAGATATGAGGTGGAAACCAGCCAAGTGCAAGAGCAATCAAAGCTGAAGGTAAACAGTACTGTAAAACAGTTTTCAATGTTCAGCATTTTGCTACCAGTATGGAATGAGACTGGGAGTAAGGGTATCAATGCATGAATGCAGAATTTCCTCTACTTTAACTTCATATAGAAATCATGCTAAATTTATGTTATTAGCGACATTGCCACCACTCTCCTTATATAATGGCATTTCACATACAGCAATGTCCATTTTATCTGAGACAAGCTCAAGTTGGATTGCTTTATTTAAGCACGTTCCAGCCAGTTATGCTAGTAAAGTCCTAGTGTATAAAAATCAATTGTGACAGCTGTGATGGTAAGTCAGTTTTGGTACAATTTTATAAATGCCAACAGAACGTTGGTTTGTTCAACATGGTGGGATCTTTTTGTGTCTGTAAAATGTGTTATGCGCGAAATGGTGGTGGTTACACCTTTATGCACAAATATTGGTATGATAACCATCATATCGGCGTTAGCTTGGGAGTCGTGATGATATGGTGTGTGGTCCTCCCACTACAACTTGGGAAACCATTGTTTATTAGGCTACAGATTAAATAAATGATGGTGAACTTCACAGGGTGGTGACAGTGCACCGTGATGAGCTTGATACCGCTTTCCAGTAAATAGGGTATTATTTTGGTGACATGATAATCGGTGCTTGACTGCCGTTTGACAAAGCAGTAACGACCAACTTCAATGACAGTTCTTAAAATTAAAAATATCTAATATTCCAGCACCACAATAATACTGTCGCCGAGGAGGGCTTGTTAGCTAGCTACAGGGTTTGAGTCACCTCAGCCGTTTTATTATAAAACAGCTCAGCTAGCAACGCTAGCTAGACTGTGTCTAGACTCAGGAGCTCATGGGCACATACTAGACATGTCACATAGGCGTCAGGAGCCAGCTGGTTAGATATGATTCCACCATGGGCAACAACAACTGGCTACTAGTTCGTTTTCAACAAAATATGTTCAACTCATAGCTACTTAGTTCATCCAATGACAACCGCATTTAGAAGGATAGCTACTGTCTCACACTGGCCAGGCAGAAGCCATCTCGATAGTTAACAGCTAGCTAATCGTGGACGCCAAACGAAGACGCTAGCTAGACTCGGAAACTCACAGCCTACAATAGCCAACTGGTTAGACATGATAACAACATGGGCAACAATAACTGCCGACTAGTTTGTTTTCAGACAAATATGTTCAACTCATAGTTGGTTTAGCCACTGACCACTGCATTTAGGAGTCTAACTAAATTCACTCGCTCACTCACTGGCCAGGAAGTAGCCACTAATAGCCAACTAATCGTGGATTTCCTATAGATGGGTTAAGCCAGGTGGACACTACACGATTTTCAAAATCCTAACATCGCTGAGTCTTTCACATTAAACTACCACCTTTCCTGTAGTTCATTTTATTTTTGTGTTGCAAACGTAGCGGTGAGCACACTGAACGATGTGCCACAGATGGTCACACACTTCAAGATTCTTCACTTGGTCGCGAGGATTCTCAATACCACTCGGTCTCGTGAAAACAATGTGATTAGATTTAACGTAGATACGAGCTTAGGCTCAGAGCAGCATCATAAACATTCAGTCAGACACTCACCATACAGAGTTGAACTATCTAGCTAACATTTTGAATTGAATAACATTGCTTGTGAACTTCAGAACTGTAGCAATTTGACACTTTGGCTTTGGTAAAGGCAAGTACAAATGCATAATAGTAGTAGTAATCACTCCTGCACGAGATGAGTCATCTTCTCAGTCGAGCTCTCATTGGCCATTGCTGATCACTTTTCTCAACTTGTCGTTGCACATCTCACACTACAAGAGCATTGCAGATTGTGTTGATAAAAATATCAGGACGTCTGGACTACTCAAAGACCAGATCGGTAGCCCTCAGCTTGCGTCTCTGACCCGCTCACATTAAAACGAGCGTCTGTGACGGCCGTGCGCCCCGAGTGGGCAACGACATGGGGATTTTGTCTCCGATCTCAAAAACTTGTCTGGGACAGCTAAACCGTGTGGTTTACACCCGGCGTTAGCAGACAACGTCAGCTGCCATGGGGCAGAAGTCAACCTGTTGTTGTGATTCTGGATGGCCAGATTGCTAGCAAGAATGACCAGAACCTGCCATGTGGGGAATCGTAAGTGGCTCGTTTCATCTCGTTATTGATACCATGTCTTGTTTTTAGGTGTTTTGACTGATTTCATTTTGCTACCCGCACTGTATCTGCAAACTGTTGTGTAGAGCGCACGTGTCATGACCAGAGTGGGCATATTTGCTATTTAATGCAACAGTTTGTGACAAAATTATTGTTAGAGTTTATAATGTGATGGAAGCACATTGAACTTAAGATTTTGAATTGGTACATGAGAACTTATTAAGTGAAAAAGTATACTGAACAAAAAAATAAAACAAAACTATTTCAATGATTTTACTGAGATAGTTCATATTGGTGAAAACGGCATTTTTCGGCAGGACAGAGCAGCTACATCTGGTAAGATGAGGGGCAGGGGTGTGTGTCTATTTGTCAATAACTGCTGGTGCGCGATGTCTAATATTAAAGAAGTCTCAAGCTATTGGTCGCCTGAGGTAGATTACCTCGTGATAAGCTGTAGACAACCATCTTCCAAGAGAGTTCTCATCTATATTAGTCGTAGCTGTCCATTTACCACCATAAACCAATGCTTGCACTAAGACCGCACTCAACCAGCTGTATAAGGCCATAAGCAAACAGGAAAATGCTCATCCAGAAGTGGCTGGGAACTTTAATGCTGGCAATCTTAAATCCATTTTACCTCATTTCTACCAGCATGTTAAATGTGCAACCAGAGTGAAAAAAAAAACTCTAGACCACCTTTACTCCACACACAGAGACGCATACAAAGCTCTCCCTTGCCCTCCATTTGGGAAATCTGACCATAATTCTATCCTCCTGATTCCTGCTTACAAGCAAAAACTAAAGCAGGTAGTACCAGTGACTCTCTCAATACAGAAGTGTTCGGATGAAGCTGTTTTGCTAGCAGACTGAAATATGTTCCAGGATTCATCCAACGGCATTGAGGAATATACCACCTCAGTCACCGGTTTCATCAATAAGTGCATCGACGACGTCGTCCCCACAGTGGTTGTACGTACATATCCCAACCAGAAGCCGTGGATTACAGGCAACAACCGCACCGAGCTAATGGCTACAGCTTCCGCTTTCAACGAGCTGGACACTAATCCGGACGCTTATAAGAAATCCTGCTATGCCCACAGACAAACCATCAAACAGGCAAAGCATCAATACAGGACTAAGATTGAATCCTACTACACTGGCTCTGACGCTTGTCGGATGTGGCAGGGCTTGAAAACTATTACGGACAACAAAAGGGAAACCCAGCCATGAGCGGCCCAGTGACGCGAGCCTTCCAGAAGAGCTAAATGCCTTTTATGCTCTCTTTAAGACAAGAAACACTGAAGCATGCATGAGAGCACCAGCTGTTCCGGACGACTGTATGATCACACTCTCCATAGCCAATGTGAGAAAGAAATAAACAGGTCAACATTCACAAATGCGTGGGACCAGACAGATTACCAGGACGTGTACTCAAAGCAAGCGCGGACCAACTGGCAAGTGCTTTCACTGACATTGTCAACCTCTCCCTGTCCGAGTTTGTAATACCAACATGTTTCAAACAGACCACCATACTCCCTGTGCACAAGATAGTGAAGGTAACCTGCCTAAATGATTACCGCCCTGTAGCACTCACGTCTGTAGCCATGAAGTGCTTTGAAAGGCTGGTCATGGCTCACATCAACACCATCAAGCCAGAAACCCTAGACCCACTCCAATCCGCATACTGCCCCAACAGATCCACAGACTACGCAATCTCAATCGCACTCCACACTGCCCTCTCTCACCTGGACAAAAGGAACACCTATGTAAGAATGCTGTTCATTGAACGCTGAGCTGTAGTCAACACCATAGTGCCCACAAAGCTCATCACTAAGCTAAGGACCATGGGACTAAACACCTCCCTCTGCAACTGGATCTTGGACTTCCTGATGGCCGTCCCCAGGTGGTAAGGGTAGGCAACAACACATCCTCAATACTGGGGCCTCTCAGGGGTGCGTGCTTAGTCCCCTCCTGTACTCCCTGTTCACTTACGATTGCGTGGCAAAGCACGACTCCAACATCATTAAGTTTGCTGACAACAACAGTGGTAGGCAATGACGAGACAGCCTATAGGGAGGATGTCAGATAATAACCTCTCCCTCAATGTGAGAAAGACAATGGAGATGATTGTGACTACAGGAAAAGGCTGGCCAAACAGGCCCCCATTAACATCGACGGGGCTATAGTGGAGCGGGTTGAGAGCTTCAAGTTCCTTGGCGTCCACATCACCAACTAACTAACTAACATGGTCCAAGCACACCAACACAGTCGTGAAGAGGGCACGACAAAACCTATTCCCACTCAGGAGACTGAACAGATTTGGCATGGATCCCCAGATATTCAGCTGCACCATCGAGAGCATCCTGACCAGTTGCATTACCGCCTGGTATGGCAACTGCTCAGCATCTGACTGGAAGGCACTACAGAGGGTAGTGCGTACGGCCCAATACATCACTGGGGCCAAGCTTCCTCCCATCCAGGACCTCTATACCAGGCAGTGTCAGAGGAAGGCCCAAAAAATTGTCAAAGACTCCAGCCACCCTAAGTCAGACTGTTCTCTCTGCTACCGCACGGCAACTGGTACCGGAGCGCCAATTCTAGGACCAAAAGGCTCCTTAACCAGTTTCTACCTCGCAGCCAGAAGACTGCTGAACAACTACACAAATCAAATGGCCACCCGGACTATTTACATTGAACCCCCCTTTTTGTTTTTACACTGCTGCTACTCGGTGTTTATGAAAAGTTTTACCATGGTACCGGTACCCCCTGTATATAGCCTCGTTATTGTTATGTTCATTTATTTATTGTGTGTTACCTTTTGATAGATTTTTGATCATTTAACATTTTTTACTTTAGTTTATTTAGTAAATATTTTCTTAACTTTATTTCTTGAACTTTGTTGGTTAAGGGCTGGTAAGGAAGCATTTCACAGTAAGGATAACATACACCTGTCGTATTCGGCGTATGTGACTAACATTTAATTTGATCAGTCAATTGAAATAAATAAATTAGGCCCTAATCTTTGGATTTCACATGACTGGGAATACAGATTGCATCTGTCGGTCACAGATGCATAAAAAAAAAATGTTTAAAAAGAGAATAGATCAGAAAACCAGTCAGTATCTGGTGTAAACACTATTTGCCTCATGTAGCGTGACATCTCCTTCACATAAAGCTGATCAGGCTGTTGACTGTGGCCTGTGGAATGTTCGCACAGCCATTGAAGAGAAGTGGGACAAGTTACTGGATATTGGCGGGAATTGGAACACTGTCGTACACGTCGATCCAGAACATCCCAAACATGCTCAATGGGTGACATGTCTGGTGGGTGTGCAGGCCATGGAAGAACTGGGACATTTTCAGCTTCCAGGAATTGTGTACAAATCCTTGCGACATGGGGCCGTGCATTTTGTAAAAATTTGCAAAAAAAACTAAAAATCTGTTTTCGCTTTGTCATTATGGGGTATTTTGTGTAGATAGATGAGGAAAATGTATTTAATCCATTTTAGAATAAGGCTGTAACGTAACAAAATGTGGAAAAATGGAAGGGGTCTGAACACTTTCCGAATGCACTGTAGGCTTTGTGCGCATGGAACATTTCTGGGATCTTTTATTTCAGTTCATGAAACGTGTTGCATTTACAATTTTGTTTAGTGTAAATTGTGTGCACTATGGTCATCATGCACTGTTTTCAGTTTGGTGGAAACACGCCACTGGTGGGAAAATGTGCATATTTTGGAATTTTTGCATGAAAATCTGTTGCTATTTGGATGGAAACTTATCACACACGTATTATTACCGACATGTAAACCTAATAACAACGTAGACTAATCCACGACCTAGCTGCATCGGGGCACAAGTCACATGCTAATGGACTGTTCCAAAATGCTCACACTCATTTGCCAGGTACAGCTGTATTTCAAATATGAAGAGCTGGGTAGCCCTTTTGCTAGCTGTCCTGATGTATATGAATAAATGGCAGGAGTTAAGATATGAATATGTATAGCTAGCTTGCTATATTGAACGAAAATATAAAATATGCAACAATTTCAAAGATTTGACTGAGTTACAGTTCATTGATTTAAAGTGACTAATTTCATTCTAAGCCCTAATATCTATGGATTTCACATGACTGGGCATGGGCGCAGCCATGGGTGGGACTGGGAGGGAATAGGCCCACCCACTGGGGAGACAGACCCAGCCAATACAAATGAGTTTTTCCCCATAAAAGGGCTTAATTACAGACAGAAATAATCCTCAGCCCCCACAGGCGAAGAAGCCAGATGTGGAGTTCCTGGGCTGGCGTGGTTACATGTGGTTTGTGGTTGTGAAGCCGGTTGGATGTACTGCCAAATTATTTAAAGCGACATTGGAGGCAGCTTATGGTAGAGAAACAAATATTAAATTATCTGGCAAAAGCTCTGGTGGACATTCCTGCAGTCAGCATGCCAATTGAACACCTTCAAAACTTGACATCTGTGGCATTGTGTTGTGTGACAAAACTGCATATTTTAGAGTGGCCTTTTACTGTCCCCAGCACAAGGTGTACCTGTGTAATGATGAATGTTTAATGAGCTTCTTGATATGCCACAAATTTGTACACACCATTGAGAAATAAGCTGTGTGTGTATGGGATATTTCTGGGATCTTTTATTTCAGCTCATGAAACATGGGACCAAAACTTTACAAGTTGTGTTTATTTTTGTTCAGTATAAACTTCAATAAATGTTTCACTAGTCACTTTAAACATTGCTACTTTTAAAGTTTACATATCTTACATTACTCATATCACATGTATATACTGTATTTTATACCATCTACTGCAACTTGCCTATGCCCATCCATATACTTACATGTACATATTCTCATTCACCCCTTTAGATTTGTGTGTATTAGGTAGTTGTTGGGGAATTGTTAGATTACTCGTTAGATATTACTGCACTGTTGGAATTAGAAGCACAAGCATTTCGCTACACTCGCATTAACATCTGCTAACCATGTTTATGTGACCAATACAATTTGATTTTGATTTGATTCTATAACATTAGCTTATACGAGTTACCTTGTCTGACCTCATTGAGTATGGTTACATTTACACAATTATTGTGGATTGTCAAATTAATATAATAGTACGTTTACATGCTTTTCAAAAATCAGGCTACCTGATGGGACTTAAATAAATGCAGAACATCGGCAAACAAAATAAAAGTCCTACCAAAGCGACCAGTTATTTTTACATAGCCTATTTGATTCAGAGTTCGGACATATAAAAAGTTTTATGTGACAAATACTTTATAAATGCATTCTTTCTGATTTTTCTGCGCTCGTACATGTAATGTTATATTAACACTAATAATTCGATTTTCAACAGATTATGGCATTAGTCATGTAAACACCTTACTTTACTCATCTTAAATCGGCGTAACATCCAAATCGAAGTAAGCACACACCGATTAAAACACTGGGTTTTCTGAACAAACTTTGGAATTATTAGGACATAACTCTCATTTCGGACGGTAGGTAGCCTAGTTCTTAGAGCGTCGGGCTAGTAACCTTAAGGATGATAGATCGAATCCCTGAGCTGACAATGTACAAATATTTCGTTCTGCCCGTGAACAAGGTAGTAAACCTACTGTTCCTAGGCCGTCATTGTAAATAAGAATTTGTTCTTAACTAAAAATTATTCGGCGTTCCAGCACTGTATTTGACCTGCGCATGTACCAGCACCGGTAGCCCAAGCAAACTAAAAGCATGCACATTAGAACTCGTTTTCACATAAACTGTATATGTCTTAACTCAGAATCAAAAAGGTTTCGCAAAATTAACATGGTCACTGTGATAAGCGATTTCTACATTTATTTGGTCTAAGGCACTGCATCTCAGTGTTAGAGGCGTCACTACATATCCTGGTTCGATTGCAGGCTGTATCACGACCGGTTGTGTTTGGGAGTATCATAGGGCGGCGCACAATTGGTCCAGCGTCGCTGGACCGCTGCGCCTCTCGGGAGCCCCTAAACTGTTCTTAACTGACTTGCCTAGTTAAATAAAGGTTAAATAAATAAAGTCCCCCGTGATTTCAGGTGTCGATGTAAACTGAATAACAAGGGAAGTCATTGTTCTTGCAACGCATGTCAACCTTTTAAAATAACTATTATCTGTCTATCCACAATAATCCTATGGTTGTGTGCATGTAACCGTGCTCAAGTCTCGCACTTCAAAGCTGCAAAGTTACTTAAAAACACACATTACTGCAAACGAGCCATTAGGCTACTGAAAATGATAACCAACATGACCAGCAACGTTGTTTATGCCAGTAAACTACGTTGACCGACGTTAGTTAATCCAATTTTGAAGAGGCAGACACTAATCAATGCTAGGTTTAGCTCGACACCATATGGCACATTTTGGAACCTAGCTACTTTAGCAAGCTAACATTAATCGCAAGCCTGTGGCATATGGTTCGTGCATTAGCAACAAGCTAGCTTCATTATCGTATCTTTACATTAACATTATTCATATCGACGGTCTTTAAAAAAAAATGTTTTATTCCTGTAGAATGTGAAACATAACACTATGCCGAGCTATTATTCCGCCACAGCTGAACGGATTTACCGCGCGCAAACTTTTACAAAATAGCTACAACTGACTTACTAGACATGTTTTATAAAATCACACCATAAAGTAGTCTCGACAACGACTGTTACTCACCTCAAAAACGCAATAACTGCCATGCCCACTGACGAAGTGTCCGTGTGCCTGCTAGCTAGAAGGATGAGTGTTGTCCACTCCTGCACGGAGCTGCGACAGTACGTGATTATGATGGGCAGGAGGGATGACAAGACCCCGGCCAATTGGCCCAGTGTCATCCGGGTTTGGCCGTCATTGTAAATAACAATGTTCTTAAAACTGCCTAGTTAAAAAAAAAAAAAAATGTTCCCTTTTGAATTTCAAAAGTATTTATATAAAACCTAACACGGAAGCTAGTAAAACTGTTGCAATTATACTTACGTCGCTGTTTACTCCTAGCTTTTTCGCCGGTTGTATGACGTTCGTTGGCTGGCTAGGGAGATAAATTCATCTCGGATCTAATTCGCTAGTTTTAGATTTGGTGCGTAACTACTTCCAGTCTTTGTCGATCCTGTGCAGACAACCCTTCCAAATGGCCCTATGGCTACATCTACTTGTTGAATCTCCAGGTTTACACAGGTACTACACAAGTGTTAGCTAGCGATTTACAGTGAATTAAATGCTTCGAGTAACGTTAATAACCAGTCCACAGCTTTCCAACTTTACGGTGTATAGTATGAAAACATGAGGTTCATCTAACCTGGTCCTTGGCCAGTTGATGAAACTTAATGTGATGGTTTTCTCCTGCTATAGTTCAAACAAAACGCTACGCAACAGCTTTTCAGCATCTTTTAGCTATAAAAACTGTGTTCGTTAGCTAGCTGAAGAAATGCCACGTTCACGTGCTGTTCGGGACTAAGCAACTCGGACATGTTTTTCTTCTGTGGATTTTATGGTGGACTACAACCCAAAAATGTGTATTGCCGCCACCAACTGAACGTTTTTAAAAAATAAATCCATAAGTAATAGTGAAACTAACTTAATCCACCCTAATAAAAATAGTACATTGCCAAAACAAAACAAAACTCCCACTTCTTCCTTCTTTTAATTCTCCATATCGCCCTTCTCAGGCTCTAGGTCTTAGATATTGAACAAAAACATAAACGCAACATGTAAAGGGTTGGTCCCATGTTTCATGAGCTGAAATAAAAGATCCCAGACATTTTCCATACACACAAAAAGCTTATTTCTCTCGAATGTTGTGCACAAATTAGTCTACATCCCTGTTAGTGAGCATTTCTCCGTTGCCAAGGTAATCCATTCACCCAGTGGTGGATTTAGGCATAGGCGACATGGGAAGCCGCCTAGTGCGGTATCTTGCTGGGGGCGGCACGGGGCGCCCACACATGTTATTTTTTTTAAGTAACAAATAAAAAATCAGAATGGTGACATTTGCACGATCGGTTTTCTATCGCTCATTTGCACGTCACGTCAATGATATCATGTCACCGTGTGGGACTGTGGGTCAATTAACCTTGTCGGAGTGGGCGCCCTGATTCTAGTTTGTGAGCTAGGGGGGTGGGCTGAAGGAGGGGTTCGCCCAGGGAGCCATACAAGCTACAACCGCCACTGCATCACCCTAACGTATGGCATATCAACAACCTGTTGCCAATGAATTTAATGTTCATTTCTCTACAATAAACCGCTTCCAACGTCGTTTTAAAAAATACGTCCAACCGGCCTCACAGCCGTAGACCACGTGTAATCACACAGCCCAGGACCTCCACATCTGGCTGCTCTTTTACTCCAGGACTTGGGGAGGTTGAGGCAAAACAGATGGTAACTGTTGTCCACTAGTTTTCCAATTGCAAAAAAACAAACAATTGTATTATTTATTTCTATCCTATATCGAATTGATATGCCTGGTTTCTATCAGTTATTATTAATAGAAATACACCTGTGTCATGTAGGTAATTAGTCCAGACAACTTAAAGAGAATGGTTATTGTAAGTAAACATGTTATATGTATTTCTAAAGGAAAGGATTGATCTGCAAATAAGCATAACCCTATGGTCAATAAAGACAATGTCATATCTCAAATCAAATCACATGTTATTGATTGCATGCACATATTTAGCAGATGTTATTGCGAGTGTAGCGAAATGCTTGTGTTCCTAGTTCCAACCCTGCAGTAATATCTAACAATTCACAACAATACACACAAATCCAAAAGTACAAGAATGGAATGAAGAAATATATAATATTAGGATGAGCAACTTTGGAGTCTGGAATATAAATACAGTACACATGTGTGATGGGATGTATGGACATTATGGACAGTATGTGGATAGAATATTTAGTATATCTGTAGAATACTGATGAGTTCTGACTCTAAACTTTAAATATTGTTAATTATCAGGTATCCTATTGAAACATTGAGTTCCATAGTCTGGTTTCTGCACCAGAAGTTAATGGTTATCTGTAGGAGGAATGTATATGTTGGAGGCAATTAAGCTTGGAATGTATTGAGTAAAGGAAAGGCAATCACATGTTTACAGGCACTGATAAGGGTGGAGAGATGTGGTTTAGTGAGGAAGCGGGCCGAGGTCAGGTCAGGTCACATTAAGGGAGAAGGAACAGTTTATTGCCCGCATCACTTAACTTCCTGCCTAGCAATGAAGACGTAATGGTTAGAGAGAAGGAGGAGACTCCACCGAAATTGGGGTATATATATACTACCACTGGTGGAAATATGTATTTGTCTTATGCTGCTGTATGACCCAGTGGATGAATTAACTTGGTTTGAGCTTTATTAAGCGTCTGTGAGTTTTACTCTGTTTATTTAGAATCTAACAATACGTAGGATAGAATAGTATACATACTGCAATAGTTTAATAGAATGGCCTTGACTAGAAAACAGTACATACATATGAAATGAGTAAAACAGCATGTAAACATTATTAAAGTGACCAGTGTTCAATGCCTATGTACATAGGGCAGCAGACTCTAAGGTGCATGGTAGAGTAACCGGTGGTAGTCGGCTAGTGACAGTGACTAAGTTCAGGGCAGGGTACTGGGTGGAGGCTGGCTAGTGATGGCTTTTTAACAGTCTGATGGTCTTGAGATAGAAGCTGTTTTTCAGTCTCTCGGTCCCAGCTTTGATGCACCTGTACTGACCTAACCTTCTGGATGATAGCCGGGTGAACAGGCCGTGCCTCGGGTGGTTGATGTCCTTGATGATCTTTTAAGCCTCCCTGTGACATCGGGTGCTGGACCGTTTCAGATTGTCAATGATGTGTACACCGAAGAACTTGAAGCTTTTCACCTTCTCTACTGTGGCTCCGTCAATGTGGATGGGGGAGTGCTCCCTCTGCTGTCTCCTGAAGTCTGTTGACGTTGAGGGAGAGGTTATTTTTCTTGCACCACTCCGCCAGGGCCCTCATCTCCTCCTTGTAGGCTGTCTCGTCATTGTTGGTGATCAGGCCTACCACTGTTGTGTCGTCTGCAAAATTGATAGTTGAGTTGGAGGCGTGCATGTCCACGCAGTCATGGGTGAACAGGGAGTACAGCAGGGGGCTGAGCATGCACCGTTGTGGGGCACCTGTATTGAGGATCAGCGTAGTGGAGGTGTTGTTTCCTACCTTCACTACCATTCTATCTGGGGGCTCCATGCCCGGCTTTGCCACCCCGTAGAGCCGGCCCTGTACACGGATCAACTCAGCCACAGTATTTTATTGTTCAGGCTGCGTATTGGGTATTCATGATATAAAACAAAGGCACAATTAAAGACATTTTATTATTTTTTAAGAGACAATTTAACATAATCCGCATAATCATAAAACATGAACAATCTTTGGACACATCTACTGATTCCGGGGTTTTTCTTTATTTTTACTATTTTCTACATTGTAGAATAATAGTGAAGACATCAAACTATGAAATAACACATATGGAATCATGTAGTAACCAAAAAAAAAACATTAAAACCTCTACTGAATCGGTGTCCCGAAACCAACGGACACCTGGCAGACTTGATACAAAATATTGTGTAGTGATGTAATTCTTCAATGGATCCATCTGACACGTTGCAGACACACTGCTGCCGTCTTGTGGACAACATTTAAATTACACCTAGAATCCTACATCACTGTAGGATGTAGGAGAACATAACACATTAGATCTGGTAAGAGATAATATAAACAAAAAAATACAAGCAAAAAATATCTTTGAAATGCAAGAGAAAGGCCAAAATAAAATAGAAAACGCATGTTTTTTTGTATGTATTATCTCTTACCTACCAGATCTAATGTGTTTTATTCTCCTACATTAATTTCACATTTCCACAAACTTCAAAGTGTTTGCTTTCAAATGGTGTCAAGAATATGCATATACTTGCTTCAGGTCGTGAGCTAGTTAGATTTGGGTATTTCATTTTAGGTGGAAATTGGAGAAAAAAAGGGTCCAATCCTTAAGTTAAACAAATCAAAATATATTTTGTATTTGAGATTCTTCAAAGTAGCCACCCTTTGCCTTGATGACAGCTTTGCACACTCTTGGAATTCTCTCAACCAGCTTCACCTGGAATGATTTTCCAACATACTTGAAGGAGTTCCCACATAAGCTGAGCACTTGTTGGCTGCTTTTCCTTCACTCTGCGATCCAACTCATCCCAAACCATCTCAATTGGTTTGAGGTTGGGTGATTGTAGAGGCCAGGTCATCTGATGCAGCACTCCATCTCTCTCCTTCTTGATAAAATAGCGCTTACACAGCCTGGAGGTATGTTGGGTAATTTTCCTGTTGAAAAACAAATGATAGTCCCACTAAGCGCAAACGAGATCGGATGGTGTATCGCTGCAGAATCCTGTGGTAGCCATGCTGGTCAAGTGTGCCTTGAATTCTAAATAAATCACTGACAGTGTCACCAGCAAAGCACCCCCGACACCATCACACCTCCTCCTCCATGCTTCATGGTGGGAACCACACATGCGAAGATCATCCATTCACCTACTCTGCGTCTCACAAAGACACAGCGGTTGGAACCAAAAATCTCAAATTTGGACTTATCAGACCAAAGGACAGATTTCCACCGGTCTAATGTCCATTGCTTGTGTTTCTTGGCCCAAGCAAGTCTCTTCTTATAATTGGTGTCACGGCTGTTTGAATGATCGGACCAACGCGCAGCATGGTTGTGGTTCCACATATTTATTAAACATGAAACTAAATGCAATACACTTAAATACTTGAAAATACAAAAACAACAAACCGTGACGCAGAGAGGAAAACACACTACTCAAAAGATAATCACCCACAAAAACAGGTAGGACAAACATCAACTTAAATAGGACCTCCAATTAGAGACAACGACAACCGGCTGTCTCTAATTGGAGGTCATGCCAAACAAAAACCAACATAGAAATACAAAACTAGAAACTGAACATAGAAATAGAAAAGCAGACAAACACCCCCCTGTCACGCCCTGACCTACTCTACCATAGAAAATAACAACTTACTATGGTCAGGACGTGACAATTGGTGTCCTTTAGTAGTGGTTTCTTTGCAGAAATTCGGCCATGGAGGCCTGATTCATGCAGTCTCCTCTGAACAGTTGATGTTGAGATGTGTCTGTTACTTGAACTCTGTGAAGCATTTATTTGGGTTGCAATTTCTGAGGCTGGTAACTCTAATGAACTTATCCTGTGCAGCAGAGGTAACTCTGGGTCTTCTTTTCCTGTGGCGGTCCTCATGAGAGCCAGTTTCATCATAGCGCTTGATGGTTTTTGCGACTGCACTTGAAAAAACTTTCAAAGATCTTGACTGACCTTTGTGTCTCAAAGTAATGATGGACAGTTGTTTCTCTTTGATTATTTGAGCTGTTCTTTCCATAATATGGACTTGGTCTTTTACCAAATAGGGCTATCTTCTCTATACCACCCCTACCTTGTCACAACACAACTGATTGGCTCAAACACATTATGAAGGAAATAAATTCCACAAATGAACTTTTAACAAGGCACACCTTGCATTCCAGGTGACTACCTCATGAAGCTGGTTGAGAGAATGCCAAGAGTGTGCAAAGCTGTCATCAAGGCAAAGGGTGGCTACTTTGAAGAAATATATTTAGATTTGTTTAACACTTTTTTAGTTACTACATGATTCCATGTGTGTTCTTTCATAGTTTTGATGTCTTCACTATCATTCTACAATGTAGAAAATAGTAAAAATAAAGAAAAACCCTTGAATGAGTCAGTGTGTCCAAACTTTTGACTGGTTTTGTATATAATTCGAAAAGGCATGTTATTGATATCCCGGTAAGGCAGTCACATTTATATTGCAATAACTAATGACAGTTTTCTAAGTTCATCCTTGTTCTCTGTTCTGTAGGTTCTTCAGAGACCTCCATCCTCCATCGATTTTATACTCTGGTCCAGTTACATAGGCAGACTAAAGGGAGGTGGAAAAAACAGTTACACTTCATTTAAACTCTCCGTCAGCCATAATAATGTGTTACCTGAAAAAACATTTGACAACTAACCTCTGACTGTATTAGCAGCTACAAACTACAGCTCTGTCATTTAGCGTGACCCAGTGACTTACTAATGCATGTTAAAACAGATCAAACATTAACCAATATTCAGACTTTTTCTCTGCGGACCCAAACAACGACAAAAAGGGCAACCTGTATGATGCATAAAAACCCTTCGCAGGCAAAGGTAGGAAGATACCGTTTTGTCTGGTTATACAGCTTTGCAAGTCTTTAAATCGCTCCAGACCATAAATACACACGAGGTGGGTTCAAATTTGAAATCATATGCATGTCAATTACTTTACCTGTGCTTGATTGAGCAAACCCCGCCCATCTGGCACTACAGGCAGGCTAAAGTTTACACTCCTCACCTCGTCTGAAGTCAGGTAGACACACAGGTGAACCACCTCCTCGGAAGTGCACATCCTGCCTGTATTGCGACTCATCAGGATGTCAGCCGAGCCTGCATCCTCGGTCATGGCTTGTCTTAGAGAACTTTAGCATTTTAGCTAACCTTATCCCTTTTCCTAACCTTAACCTAATTCTACTAACCTGCTATGTTAATTCTCGCTGCGTAGGTTCTCCTAACATGCTCCGAAAAATATTTTATGACCGTAGCTGCATACCATCTAGTCAAAATCTGCATCGTCCCTCTCATAGAATGAGTGTCAACAGTCCCTATAGAGCAGAGAACACGTATTGTACAGGCCAATTCCATAGTAACAGAATTGCGCTGAGAGTCACATTTTTTACTTAAAAATGTATGCCAAATAAAAAAACATTGATTTCAAAGTTTAACAAGCCATACACCTCTGTTCACAAGGACTACCTTTAACAATTTACACTGAAAAAAAAACACATTCCTGAAAGAACTGTGAAGATGCAAAGTTTGGTAACAGAATTTCAGTAAAATCTCCCACAGTTTTTTATGTGACCACGTTTTCCAAAAACTCTCAAATATCTGCTCCAAATTAAGATTCAAAGTTGTCTGGGAGAGAATGGTGTCAGGCATGACACCTTGGGTACGGATACATTTTGTCTAGTCATCGCCTTTCAAAGTGTGTTGCATTATGGGGATAGAAATTATCCGACTTGCGCCTACACGTCAACTGCATGAACTTTACAAAATCCATGTGATGAAAGGTCATGTAGTTTTTTATGAAGTCACCTTCAAGTCGCTGCAGTTGCTTCTCACCAACTGCATCATGCAGCCATCGCCTGCCTAGTAGGAGGCACTATTTGTCAACCAATCACGATCCAAAGACGTGACTGAAAAAGGAATCAACTTTGCAATGATTCTGAAGCTACAGGGGATACTAATTCAGGGGATACTAATTCAAGTGATATTTGAGACATCTCTCTAACCAATTTAATTGTATACACGTTATGTTTTCAGTTGGTGAGTGTGTGATATGGGGGTACTGAAAAGTTGATTTAAACATGAATAAAGATAAACTTTTCTAAACAATAGCAGCTATTTTGATACTGCCATGTTGATCTGAGAATTTCTGTTGGAAAACCACTACAGTGTCTGACTTTTGGCTCACAGATGCACCTCCCCCGACTTCACTCGCTGACTTTTGTCTAAAGTCGGCTTCGTTAGCCTTACTTTGAAAAAAATCGCTTTTGGTTATTGAAGTGAAGTTGATTTACACCCGGTAACAGAATTGCAGTAACAGAATTTCATCATGTACTACACAGAAATGCATAGTTATGGATATGAATGTCATTCTCTTCATGGTGATGTATCCTAAATATGTACACACAGGTATCAATATGCAGTATGCTCCGTTGCATATTTATGTATATTCTACACACTGGCTATTATTTTAACGAGCGCCGCCCCAAAACAAGACCAAATTTGGTTGGTCCGGACCGGGAAAAATCTGAACCAATTATAGACATCTATGTTTCACAAGTTTTGACATTACAGCAAAGTAAAGCTCAGTAGAGTACAGCACAGCACCAAACAGTACAGTAGACTTCAGTATAGTACAGTAGAGTACAGTACAATAGAGTACAGTAAAGTAGAGTAGAGTTCAGTACAGTAGAGTACAGTGGAGTATAGTTCAGTACAGTACAGTACAATACAGTACATTAGTGTACTCAACTCTCGTGTACTCTACTGTGTACTGTACTGTACTGAACTCTGCTCTATTCTACTCTACTGTACATGACTGTTACTGTACTGAAATATACTCTGCTCAAACTTTTTTACATTACTGTACTGTACTGCTCTACTGTACTGTGCTCTCCACACTTGTGAAACATAGATGGTTATGATTGGTTCGGATTTGGTCCTGCCCGAACTGGACCAAATCTGAACCAATCATGGACGTTTATGTTTGGGCCAAATCAAGGCCAATCCAGACCGGACCAAAAATCAACATCTGTGTACGTTCAATTTAAACCGTACCAAAAAAACAAAAATTACGCCTGTGGACCAAGGCGGACCAAATTTCAGCTACTTTTCAACATCCATGGGCGTCCGGTGTCGGTTGGTCGGTGCTCAGTAGGTAAGGATGTTGGTTGCAGTAGATGGAAAGAGAGGGGGCTCATGGGTAGGTGTCAGTAAGAGCCGGGAGAGCTGACTAACTGGAGAGAGAGAGGGAAAGAGAAAGAGGGGTTGTCCAGACTGTTTTCACACTTGCTTTGACCACCAGATGACAGAAAGAGAAATAAAACAGTTATGAGCTGAACATAACAGTATGCCAGTGGAAGGGAGGACAGTAGCAGGTGACCCAACTGTGGTTTGTGACTACTATAATTTCCCATTGTAGCCAATAGCAATGATTCCGTTACTGATATTTCAGATAGTCCGTTAGTTTGAATCACTTAATAATTCATAAATCCAATAGATATGAGTAAAACACTATAACTAATTGTTAGGTCTAGCTTTACTTGTTACTTCTGTGAACTTTCATTATCCCCTCTCATGAGGGAGAGAAATTACAAAATATCTGTGGGTTTTTTGTAACAGAATTTCAAGGCACAGGTCAATGTTTCTTAAACTTACACAAGGCAAACAATTTCCCCAAAACGAAATATAAGTGTTGATATTAGTTCTTTATTTCGAATACATATTAAGACTTTTTCTGGTAGATACAGCTGAAGTTGGAAGTTTACATACATCTGAGCCAAATACATTTAAACTCAGTTTTTCACAATTCCTGACATTTAATCCTAGTAAATATTCCCTGTCTTAGGTCAGTTAGGATCACCACTTTATTTTAAGAATGTGAAATGACAGAATAAAAGTAGAGAGAATGATTTATTTCAGCTTTTATTTCTTTCATCACATTCCCAGTGGGTCAGAAGTTTACGTACACTTAATTAGTATTTGGTAGCATTGCCTTCAAATTGTTTAACTTGGGTCAAACGTTTCAGGGAGCATTACAAAAGCTTCCCACAATAATTTGGGTGAATTTTGGCCAATTCCTCCTGACAGAGCTGGTGTAACTGAGTCAGGTTTGTAGGCCTCTTTGCTCGCACACGCTTTTTCAGTTCTGCCCACAAATTTTCTATAGGATTGAGGTCAGGGCTTTGTGATGGCCACTCCAATACCTTGACTTTGTTGTCCTTAAGCCATTTTGCCACAACTTTGGAAGTAAGCTTGGGGTCATTGTTCATTTGGAAGACCCATTTGCAACCAAGCTTTAACTTCCTGACTGATGTCTTGAGCTGTTGCTTCAATATATCCACATAATGTTCCTTCCTCATGAAGCCATCTATTTTGTGAAGTGCACCAGTCCCTCCTGCAACAAAACACCCCCACAACATGATGCTGCCATCTCCGTGCTTCATGATTGGGATGGGGTTCTTCGGCTTGCAAGCCTCCCCCTTTTTCCTCCAAACATAACGATGGTCATTATGGCCAAACAGTTTTATTTTTGTTTCATCAGACCAGAGGACATTTCTCCAAAAAGTACGATCTTTGTCCCCATGCGCAGTTGCAAACCGTAGTCTGGCTTTTTTATAGTGGTTTTGGAGCAGTGGCTTCTTCATTGCTGAGCGGCCTTTCAGGTTATGTCGATATAGGACTCATTTTACTGTGGATATAGATACTTTTGTACCTGTTTCTCCCAGCATCTTTACAAGGTCCTTTGATGTTGTTTTGGGATTGATTTGCACTTTTCGCACCAAAGTACGTTCATCTCTAGGAGACAGAACGTGTCTCCTTCCTGAGCGGTATGACGGCTGCGTAGTCCCATGGTGTTTATACTTGCGTACTATTGTTTGTACAGATGAACGTGGTACCTTCAGGAGTTTGGAAATTGCTCCCAAGGATGAACCTTGGGAGGGCTTGGCTGATTTATTTAGATTTTCCCATGATGTCAAGCAAAGAGGCACTGTGTTTGAAGATAGGCCTTAAAATACATCCACAGGTACACTTCCAATTGACTCAAATTATGTCAATTAGCCTATCAAAAGCTTCTAAAGCCATGACATCATTTTCTGGAATTTTCCAAGCTGTTCAAAGGCACAGTTAACTTAGTGTATGTTAACTTCTGACCCACTGGAATTGTGATACAGTGAATTATAAGTGAAATAATCTGTCTGTAAACAATTGTTGGAAAAATGACTTGTGTCATGCACGAAGTAGATGTCCTAACCAACTTTCCAAAACTATAGTTTGTTAACAAGAAATTTGTGGAGTGGTTGAAAAACGAGTTTTAATGACTCCAACCTAGTGTATGTAAAGTTCCGACTTCAACTGTATTTTCTAATTCCCCTTTTCCATCTGTTTGACCAGAAATCAAAGCCTTCGCTTATTCCTAATATTTAGGATAGAAAATTGTTGAAAAATGTATATATGTCTTAATTTCTCAAAAATATAGACGCAGCATTTGACACCAGATTTGACATGCTCCTATGAACTTCACATGTCGGTGCTCATGGGTCCTTTTACATGTGCCAGTTGGTTTCTGCTCACTCGCCAACACCTTATTTGGCAAGAGAGCAGCAACAGACTGGCACACAGGCTAATGGTACACCACAATGATAAAACAACTACAATACACCTTTTCACAAGGGGAAGCTACCACCTCTACCATAAGCCATTATATGGCTGCCTGCCTGACCATCTCTGTACTGCATGGTCATCTCTAAAACTTTAGGTTTAAAGTTACATGCATACTGGGTTCTTACTGAGGCATGCTGGCACCATTTAGATATTCCACTCTGCTATTCTGTCATAAGTCCTCAAGTGTGTCTGTGTCATAATATAACACAGTATGTGCTGTCCTTGAGTAATAGTAGAGTATATGATTAAAATGGAGAAGCACTTTAATCAGACTTTATTCAAGGAATGCGTCCCAAATGACACCATATTCCCTTTATAATTCACTACATTTGACCAGGGCCCATAGGGAATAGGTTGCCAGGGCCCTGGTCAAATGTAGTCCACTATATAGGGAAAAAGGGTGCCATTTGGAACGGGGGACGTCAGTGCAGTGCTTACCAGGGCATACGCAGCGAATGCCTTGCTCAATGAAATTGCCTGCTGAGTGTACAAAACATTAGGAACACCTTCGTAATATTGAGTTGCACCCCCTTTTGCCCTCAGAACAGCCTCAATTCATCGGGGCATGGACTCTACAAGGTGTCAAAAGCGTTCCACAGGGATGCTGGCCCATGTTGACTCCAATGCTTCCCACAGTTGTGTCAAGTTGGCTGGTTATCCTTTGGGTGCTGGGCCATTCTTGATGCACACAGGAAACTGTTGAGCGTGAAAAACCCAGCAGTGTTGGAGTTCTTGACACACTTAAACTGGTGCGCCTGGCACCTACTACCATACTGTGTTCAAAGGCACCTAAATATTTTGTCTTGCCCATTCACCCTCTGAATGGCCCCCACACACGATCTACGTCTCAATTGTCTCAAGGCTTAAAAATCATTTTTTAATCTGTCTCTTCCCCTTCAGCTACAGATTGAAGTGAATTTCACAAGTGACATCAATTAGGGATCATAGCTTTAACCTGGATTCACCTGGTCAGTCTATGTCATGGAAAGAACAGGTATTCCTAATGTTTTGTACACTTGGTGAGCCCAATGACTGCAGCGTTGGAGGTGCTGTACACACAACGATTCGTCACGCCAACGTTTTGCTTGACTAATTACATTGTCAGAGATAAGAGGATCAGATAGAGTGGATATGGACTCTGTGGCCACATCTCATTGGCTGTTCAGGAATTATACTGTCTATTCATATCATATCAGAAATATAGTAAGTGAACACAAAATTAATGATACTTTACATTTTGGGCCATTGATGCATTGTTAAGGATAGTCCCAGACTTCTTGGCCAACATCTGAGTTGAAAAAACAAAGTTGATCAAGAACGGGAGTGGGAAACCAATTAGGGGATGAACTTTATTGAACTTTATTTTAAGTGTTTCACCAAATTAGTCAGATATTAGTAATAACTATTAACTACTCACTATTAAATTGAAGGCGCTGGTGCACTCCCTATCTACATAAAATGATATATATATATATATATAATATATATATATATAATTATAATAAAAGCCAACTCAAGTTCGACTGAAAGAGTTCAGAGTGGAGGGATGCATTGTATGCTAAGGAGCACTAATTAAGGCTACACTTTGTAGTAATTTGGTCAGTTTATGGGTAACCCAGGAGAAGTGGGTAGAGGGTAGCGTCCTATGTCCCATGGCTCAATGCAATGCAGTTAATCCAGGTGGGAGGGCAGAGGAAGGAAAAACAACATGTCAGTCAATTGACCGCAGCACCTCTCTCTGTCTCTCTCTCTCTCTGTCTCACCCCCCCCCTCCCTCCCCCCACCGCCTCTCTCTCTAGAATACAATAGGATAATAGGATCATCACGGAACAGGGGCAGAATGGACGTATGTCTTCCTGTAATCCTTAGGTCAGAGGTCATGTGGAGTGTACTCAGTGGAGGGATGGGGGTGATGGTGTGGGTCAGCCTGCTCATGAGGTACATGCTACGGGTGTTGACGTCCATGGTGAAATTCCAGTCGGTCTCCTTGGAGTTCAGTTTGGAACCGAAATGGACGAACCTGGGAGAGGATGATGATGGGTGGTGGCCAATTTGATGATCCAAAATGGTGGTGTTCCAGGTTGTCATTTTTGCAGTTGCTCTGTGAATCTTAGATTGCTATCATATTAATATGGTTTTTTAGGTGTGAGATATAACTGCATAAAGGGATGACTTGGAGCACCACCAATGGCTTCTCGTTGACCTTTGCCAATCTACCTGATGACACCTCAGTCAAGCTAGTCTGGTTGTACCAAACATTGCACCACCAAATTGGCATTCAAGTCAACCCTCGTCCACTTCCAGACCAGTGTCAAAGTTGAGGGAGACAAGAGTGCTTATTCACAGGGCATGAGCAAAGTGCTGTGCAGATGAGCCTTATACCTGTGAACAAACTGTCTATACTGTGGGTCTTCTGAGGGTGACACCAACCTACATATCAGGGCAGGATCTTAGTGACCTCCATTAAGGGGATTGCTTGGTGACAGAGTGGAGGTAAGCCCATGGAATTCTGGGATTTTGGAATTTACAGTGACTGCTGGAGATTTACAGTGAGTTAAGAGAGAAGTGCTAAATAATTTATCTGGTTTAAACAAAATAAAAAATTTAAGTAGTTGTTGTTACTGTAGGTTTACAATGATTAACAACAGTGCCGTAGCTATTTATGGACAGTGGGTGCAAATCAAATGCTGGAAATAAGCCCAAACTAAAGTGTGGTGGCTCAATGCGTCTTGTTAATTCAATGTGTAAATGTTTTAATTGCATTAGTCCCTACACAAATAAACGATTTGATGAGAGTGAAACAAGACCAGGAAAAAGCTCCACTTGCCACAACGTCGACTGAAGGTGGCGCCTCTCCTCGTTCGGGCGGTGCTCGGCGGTCATCGTCGCCGGCCTACTAGCTGCCACCGATCCTCTTTTCATTTTCTTTTGGTTAGGTCTGGTTTTGTGTGCACCTGTATTGTGTTAGATCGTTAGTGGGGGGGGGGTATTTAGTCTCTCTGTTTAGGTTTGGGTATTGTGCGTGATTGTTTTTTGTCTGGTTTGGTTAGGTTGGGGTTAAGGCATTTTCCTCTGCCTTTTGTGTATGTAAGGCTGCGTGTTTTGGGCTGCACCCCTACGCTGTTTTCGGGCTCTTTCTGTATTTGTATTTTTGCCCTGCCTACATGTTGTTGGCAGTTTTTGGACTATTGCCTATTAAACGAGTGTTCACGGACCTTGATCTCCTGCGCCTGACTTCACCCCTCCTGCTGCTTTGAGTCCCCTGGCAGAACTTGAAACAACATTGAAGAATATCTGTACATGGTCAAACTCCTAGGCCAGACCTTCCACCTGGTTCATCTTGGTCACATCCTCTTTGATCTCAATTGCTATTAAGATACACGTTAGCCTGGTTAAATCAAACTGAATACTGGTGAGCACAGCGTTTAGTCTGGCTACATAAACATATGATTAGCTTCTATAAGCCCTACCTAGTACAAGGATATGTGTCATAGGGGGATGTATTGCACGCTAGATCATGTGAGGCGATTTGTGCCTAGATTAACAGGATTAGTAGGTGTGGGTAGAGGAGAGTGCAAGGAAAAGAGCAGTAGGACCATACGCGCTCCCTTTGAACTCACTATCTGAGAGGAACATCTAGTCTATATATACACTAGGCATGGTTAGTGAACGACCATTGACGTATATGCTGGATTATCAGTATGGTTGTGGACTATAAACTACTGTGATCATAGACCATGTCATAGAAATACATTGAGTACAGAAATGTATGGCGAGAGGTTAGAAAGGGATTAGCAAGAGATAAAGCCTTGAATGTGTTTTTTTGCAGCCTTTGAAAACTCTAGTATTCTACGACCCTGAGAGGTACGCATTAATGAGTTTAACACTGTCAGAGTTGGAATGTTAATGTGAGTCAATAGCTCTCAAATCATAAAAATTGGTCAAGGTTAGGATTAGATTTAGGGTTAAGGTTAGTGTTAAGGGGGAAGCTCAGGCATAGAGTTAGTGGACCATCATTGGGAAGTTCTGGGAACCATTCAGATCTGTATAATAAACGTCCTTTTTATATGAAGAAGGAGCACTCTTTCATTCTCAAGATGCCCAGTAGATGTCAGTAGTAAACCATAAGAAACTGCCAGTGTGGCCATTGAGTTCTTTCACTACATGGATATCTGTTGCTGTAACTTGGGCTCCATACTTGGCAAAGGCCTACAATATATAGAATATCATGGTTTTTCACTCAAAATATCAGTGCAATTGTCAAATGAGTACGTATTATACTACACATCATGAATACGTGATGACATAGATTGTACAACTTCTAGAGTGTTTCTGAGTGCCTAAGTGATCCCTTTATCAAGACAAGACAGAACAGTAAATACATCAGCATTCAACACTTTCTCATCCAAATCCATTCCCTTTTCAAATCCATTCTTCTCCTCGGCCTCCAGTCAAAGTGACATCAGCTGCATCATTAGCCATAAAACAGATGATTTGAGAACAAGTCTACACCATGAGAGCAGTGGGTCCTGAAAAAAAGACTTTACTTTAGTATGATCTCTTCACTTTGTCTGTCGTAAGTGGCAGATGGAGACTGTACGTAGGTTTTTTCCTCCCCTCACTCCTCTCAGTGTGTTCAGCGTAATGATGGCTTTTTTCCACACACACACACACACACACACACACACACACACACACACACACACACACACACACACACACACACACACACACACACACACACACACACACACACACACACACACACACACACCACACACCTCCCTCAAGAAGCATTGCTTCAAGGAACTCAATCAAGACATGGGCAATATGATCCAATCCCAGCAGTGATTACTAATTAGCAAAGCCCTATAAGCTAGGCCCTTCTTTTCTGGCAAGACATCGCACCAGAGGAAACCAGAGGAACTCTTGGATTTGTGTAATTAATCATTAATGTGCAAGCAGAGCGTGGAGTCTAGAGAGAAGTGTTACATGATATTATTTGGTAGGCGGATAATGTTTGTTCTGAAAATCTACAGCTGTAGTTTGAGATCCCTGAAAAGGTAGCATGTCATGATAAGATTGCTGCAAGGCCTTGGTATCAATTCCCTTTATAATATGTCCAGAGAGGCTACAGCACATGTGTTCAAAAGCTGGAAGTTAAGTAAGCCAATTTTGACTTTATTAGTCTATGGGAACTTCACTCTTTCCATCACTTTAGAAATGAGGACTTTTTTTAAATAGACACTTCACTTTGCAGCACTATCGTATACTCTAGTGCTTTGCTGATGTTTCTGGGTGATAAGAACCCTCGGAAACAAACCTGTTGGTACCGGACACACACACACACACACACACACACACACACTTCGGGGCTTGGCAAGGGAGAGAGTGCACGTCAATGGAAAGAGTGCACGTCAATGGAAAAAGAGTGCACGTCAGGATAGTGGAGCCCTTGGACAGAAATAACAGTTCAGTCACCAAAGCGACATATGCCTAACATTTATTTGAGTTAAGGCTGGTTTATACCTGTTCTAACAACATGTCTGCAGACGTCTACAATGTGTCTACAGACAGTCGTTACATCAAGTATACACCAGCCTTTACAATAGAAAACTATGTTGGTTCTACCATCCTGAACAAACCAGTTTTCTCTCTCCATATTTTCCACACAGAGAGGGTAGCTACAGTAATAGCAGGAATCAGTCGAAAGGGTCCTAAATGTTCATAACAAAGAAGATACATTAACATTATAAGCCAGAAAATGGGCTGTATCTATAAATAATTGTGTGTGAAATGTGGTTGTGTAGCAGTGTGGGTGTGATGTGTAAATTGAGTAAATATTACTATGCAGCTCTTCCAATGCCCTGGGCGGCTGCTGACAACACAATGACTTTCCCTTCCAGTCGGCAAATGATGATGCAGGCTTTAAACCCACTGGAAATGGTAATGCTGTGGATGAATAAAAACAATATTATTATTATTATTATTATTACTATTATTACTGTTAAAAATCACAGTCAGTATAGTGAAACTAATGTTGTTGTTGTAAAATATACAAAATACTCAGCAGTGGAGGCTTGTCCAAAATAAACATGCAGCTTATATTAAAACTTCTTCGGGCTAGGGGGCAGTATATACTGAATTTCTGCCTGACTCATGTGCCCAAAGTAAACTACCTGTTACTCAGGCCCAGAGGCTAGGATATGCATATAATTGGTAGAATTGATATTAGATAGAAAACACCTTGAAGTTTCTAAAACTGTTCAAATAATGTCTCTGAGTATAACAGAACTGATATGGCAGGCAAAAACCTGAGGAAAATCCATCCGGAAATGGTTTTATTTTGGAGGTCACAGGCCGTTCCAATGGAAGTCTATGGGTCTATATATCAAAATGGTAGTTCCTATGGCTTCCACTAGATGTCAACAGGCTTTATACAGGGTTTCAGGCTTGTTTCTTGAAAAACGAACGAGTAATGTTAGTTGTAGTTTATCCAAGGTGTTGTCTTTAGGAAAGGTAGGCTTTTGGCGTGCGTAAATGAGGGCACGCTCTTAATTATTTTCCTTTCCTATTGAACACCGTTCTTTCGTCTGAAATATTATCATTTATTTACATATTAGGGTACCTGTGCATTCGATGGAAACATTGTTTCACTTGTTTGGATGAAGTTAACCGGTAGCTTTTTGGATTCCTTTGTGTGCATGTTGAAGGAGTGGATTACTGAAATCAGTGGCACCAACTAAACAGACTTTTTTGGATATAAAGAAGGACTTTATCGAACAAAACGAACATTCATTTTATAGCTGGGACCCTTGGGATTGCAAACAGAGGAAGATCTTCAAAGGTAAGTGATTTATTTTATCTCTATTTGTGATTTTTGTGAAGCTGGTGCTGGTATTTTGATGTGGGGTGCCGTCCTCAGATAATCGCATGGTATGCTTTCGCCTTAATAAAGCCTTTTTGAAATCAGACAACTAAATTGGATTAACAAGAAGTTAAGCTTTTAAATGATGTATGTTCATGAATGTTTAATATCACAATTTTGTCATTTGAATTTGGAGCTCTCCAATTTCACCGGACGGAATTATCCTTCTAGCGGGACACCTAGCCCAAAGAGGTTCATATAATCAAGGTCTAGACTGAAGACTATCCATCAGGTGTGTTCGTGCTGGGCTGGAACAAAAGCCTGCAAAGTAGCTCTCCAGGACCCTCCCTGTCATATGAGGAGATACTGGTAAGTCTGCAAGCGATATATACAATGACCTTATCCTCTCCCTGTCGTAGTGTTATGTTTTATATGAAGAATACGGAGGCAAATATCACTTTGGTTGACTTTAATGAAACAATAAGTAGCATAACACAGGAGACTCTGTTCACTGGACTTGTTACGATGGATGCACGCAGACCGACTTGCCCAATCATCTTTTACCGTGCCTTTGGAAAGTATTCAGACCCCTTGACTTTTTCCACATTTTGTTAGGTTACAGCCAGCCTTATTCTAAAATGTATGAAATTGTTTTCACTCATCTACACATAATGCCCCATAATGATAAAGCAAAAACTGTTTTTTAGAAATTTTTGCTAATTTATCAAATTAAAAAAACTGATATCACATTAACATAATTATTCAGACCCTTTACTCAGTACTTTGTTGAAGCACCTTTGGCAGCGATTACAGCCTCCAGTCTTCTTGGGTATGACACTACAATCTTGGCACACCTGTTTTTGGGGAGTTTCTCACATTCTTCTCTGCAGATCCTCTCAAGCTCTGTCAGGTTGGATGTGGAGCGATGCTGCACAGCTATTTTCAGGTCTCTTCAGAGATGTTTGATCAGGTTCAAGTCCGGGCTCTGGCTGGGTCTGTGTGCTTAGGGTTGTTGTCTTGTTGGAAGGTGAACCTTCACCCCAGTCTGACGTCCTGAGCACATCGGGAGCAGGTTTTCATCAAGGATCTCTCTGTACTTGATGCTGACTGGTCTCCCTGCTGCTGAAAAACATCCCCACAACATGATGCTGCCACCACCATGCTTCACCGTAGGGATGGTTTCAAGTTTCCTCCAGACGTAACACTTGGCGTTCAGGCCATAGAGTTCAATCTTGGTTTCATCAGACCAGAGAATCTTGTTTCTCATGGTCTTAGAGTCTTTGTGCCTTTTGGCAAATTCCAAGCGGGCTGTGATGTGCTTTTCACTGAGGAGTGGCTTCTGTCTGGCCACTCTACCATAAAGGCCTGATTGATGGAGTGCTGCAGAGATCGTTGTCCTTCTGGAAGGTTCTCCCATCTCCACAGAGGAATTCTAGAGCACTGTCAGAGTGACCATCGGGTTCTTGGTCACCTCCCTGACCAAGGCCCTTCTCCCCTGATTACTCAGTTACTCAGCCAGCTCTAGGAAAAGTCTTGGTGGTTCCAAACTTCTTCCATTTAAGAATGATGGAGGCAACTGTGTTCTTGGGGACCTTCAATGCTGCAGAAATGTTTTGGTAACCTTCCCCAGATCTGTGCCTCGACACAATCCTGCCTCGGAGCTCTACGGACAAGTCCTTCAACCTCATGGCTTGGTTTTTGCTCTGACATGCTCTGTCAACTGTGGGACCTTATATAGACAGGTGTGTGCCTTTCCAAATCATGTTCAATCATTTGAATTTACCACAGGTGGACTCCAATCAGGTTGTAGAAACATCTCAAGGATGATCAATGGAAACAGGATGCACCTGAGCTAAATGTTGAATCTCATAGCAAAGGGTCTTTATACTTATGTAAATAAGGTATTTCTGTTTTTTATTTTTTACAAATTTGCAGAAATGTCTTAAAACCTGTTTTTACTTTGCTGAGATGGATTTTGTTTTATCCATTTAAGAATAAGGCTGTAACGCAACAAAATGTGGGAAAGGCCAAGGGGTCTGAATACTTCCGAAGGCACTGTATATGATATCATGAATATATTTGCGCCATGCGCTATAATAAAATAGTTCCAATACCACAGACCTGTTAGGGTATGTCAAAAAAAAATGTATAGCCAAAGCAATACGCGCCTGTCATATGAGATGACTTTTTGCAGCAGGTGTGCTAAAACTATCACTAGTGCAAAAGGTCGAAGGCCACTGAAGTACCCTCATTCATGACAAAGTCACGAAAAAAGTTGAAGACATACCACATCAAAATACCATTTAATCTGTGAAGGGCTGGCTCACTGATTAAATACTTTGACAACCCTTGAAGCCATTTCAGAAGCTCTCACCACTTTTTACTCACTAGCCTACCATGACATTTCCACAGTTCTATTTCAAAACACTTTCAATTCTATTCATTTAAAAGTAAATAAGATCAAATGTTTTATTTCACTTATTCAGTTTGCCAAATTGTGACTGCAAGCAAAGGCATTCTTTTGATCTATAGTAAAGTGTGTGTAGGGAAGATAAATTGGTGTTTCCAATGAAATTCATTTGCATGAGTCATAAGTCTAGACAGGCCAAAATAACTTTGTAGGACTTGAAACAACTTACCTTGGATCTACAAAGACACCTGACTAGACAAGTTTAATGTCAATGTCAGGATGTTGTAGGGTGACATTACGTCTAGATACTGATCTGGGGTTAGTTTTTCATTTCCCCCACTAATGGTTAAGGTTAGGATTGGGGGAGAGGAAGCTCATCCTAGATCTGTACCTAGGGTAAACTTAAACTATTAGCTTCAGACCCTCGCTATCTGACTGACAGCTAGCAAGATGAAAACACATTAGAGCGAGAGAGGTGATGTGGTGGACATATCTGCACATTTGGGATGTAGTACACCATTTTCGGGGGCCACTTTTTGGTTTGTGGGGCTACTTTCAGAACTACTGGTTAAAAGTATACAAAACTACCGGAGAATATGTTTAAATAATTTTTTTTAAATGGTGTTAATACAGATTGAGATTTTCAACCTTCTCTGGTTTCAACATATACATTTTAAATGTCATATTATTCTTAAAGAAACTCTTAATCACGTTAACAGATTAAATATAATAAACTGTTTAAACACATTGTTTTGTGATGAGGATATTTGGTGTATAGTTTGCTAGGACCAGACGTCATATCCACTTGTGTTATCTGGGTCAAAATAGAGGAAGTACCCAAATACATGCATAAGCAAACATGAAAACGCTCATCCAGAGAGGGCGCTCCTAGTGGCCGGGGACTTTAAGGCAGGGAAACTTAAATCCATTTTACCTCATTTTTACCAGCATGTTAAATGTGCAACCAGAGGGAAAAAAACTCTAGACCACCTTTACTCCACACACAAAGACGCATACAAAGCTCTCCCTTGCCCTCCATTTGGCAAATCTGACCATAATTCTATCCTCCTGATTCCTGCTTACAAGCAAAAACGAAAGCAGGAAGCATCAGTGACATGGTCAATAAAAAAGTGGTCAGATGAAGCAGATGCTAAGCTACCAGACTATTTTGCTAGCACAGACTGGAATATGTTCCGGGATTCTTCCGATGGCATTGAGGAGTACACCACATCAGTCACTGGCTTCATCAAAGTGCATCGATAACATCGTCCCCACAGTGACTGTACGTACATACCCCAACCAGAAGCCATGGATTACAGGCAACATCCGCTCTGAGCTAAAGGGTAGAGCTACCGCTTTCAAGGAGCGGGACTCTAACCCGTAAGCTAATAAGAAATCCCTCTATGCCCTCCGACGAACCATCAAACAGGCAAAGCGGCAATACAGAACTAAGATTGAATCATCCTACACGGGCTCCGACGCTTGTTGGATGTGGCAGGGCTTGTAAACTATTACAGACTACAAAGGGAAGCACAGCCGCGAGCTGCCCAGTGACATGAGCCTACCAGATGAGCTAAATTACTTTTATGCTCGCTTTGAGGCATAAGACAGGCCTGCCATACCTACGATGTCATAGGCGCACATGCATAGTCTTGAGTTCTGCTGCCCAATCAATTCTAGTGCCTCCCTAGTGGGGGACCTAATGAAACAGTGGGAATAAATAAATCAAAAGGAAAAGGACCGAGGCACCACTTGACATGAACCTTCATTGGCCGAGACACAGATGAACGACAGTGGTGAAAAGTTATATACCCTTCCGTTATCAAACCAATGAGTAGGTGGCTTGACGCCATAGGCTACTGCCCTGGTCAAAAGTAGTGCACTATAAAGGGAACAGGTAGCCATTTGGGATGCATACCTTTTTCATTCAAAGAAAGCTGACTGTCAAGGCTGCTCCTTGGTCCTATCCTTACGACGCCCTTGACACTCGGAGTATGAATTAATGTGTAATGTTTGTTAACGCTTCATTGAGAAAGAATCTCTGTGTTATTACTTGAGGGGGCGGACCAAAAATCTATTACATTTCCCCTAGAAGATGAATGTGTATTGCAATTGGTTTATAACATTTTTAACAAACACACACGCTTAAAAGCATGAACTTGCGCTGTCAGATGCACACACGTACGTGCGCACGCATGCACGCACGCACGCACGCACGCACGCACACACACACACACACACACACACACACACACACACACACACACACACACAGAACTGTTATTTCCGTTACGGTATGTTTATCTTCCAGAATATCCTCACCTTAACCAGACACTGCAGTTGAGCCATCCTTCCACAGTGATTGTCTGTTATCGGGGACATGAGTAAAAATAAACACTTACTGTAATTACTTTGTTCTCCTTGCATTAATTTCTAAAAGTCTATTGACGCACCCATGCGTCAGTCTAAGTAACATAGTAAAAAAAATCCCCATTAAAAACCCTTCGGTTTAAGCTAGAGATATCAGGTGCATGGGCTGTGTCTCAATCCACCACATCCGCCTATGTCAGCCTTCCGCATCTGCGGTGGAAGGTGGCCGAGTTACAGTGGTCATCCCGAAAATCGTCTTCTCACAAAAACATCTGTATCGTCCAAACGATTGATGTGTCCACTTCTGTCTGTAGAAACAGTCAAATCATCGGAACATTATCTCATAAAATCTAACCCATCACCACAGTACAAAAAGAGGACTCGCAATTTCAACCATTCACTGCACATTTCCCATAAAATATGGTTTAATCAAGCAACACGTCAACATACTTAACAAATTTGACAAAATCATTGCATATTGCCATGCAAAATGTAAAAATGTCCATAGCAAAAGCAAACATTTCTGCCCGAAAATGTTGAAAAAAATCCCTGTAAAATCCTGGAGGGACTGAGTAGGTATTTCCTTCATTACAAATTTAAAAGGGAAAATAATTAATGAAATTAGCAGACGGTAGGTATAAAAGCTTTAAAGAATTGTCAACTGATGGAGAGAGTGCTTACAAAGAAATTAGGCAAGTAGACCTTGTTATGTTAAGTTATACAATGAGTGGGTCCATTCCAGCCGTTGGCTATTCAACAAGTTACCACCGGTGGCTATTCAACAAGTTCCGTCTGACTGCGCAATCCACTGTCTCATAAGTTCAGCCAGGCAATTCATATACCAGATCCACACAGTAAAAAGCATCTAGACATTATCTCCCATTTCTTTTAGACTAGCATTTGGTTTTCAACAGCAGAGATTTGTAATAACCTTGCTGTCTGTCTCTCCGACATTTGCAACATTGTTTCCAGCCCTCATGGCAAAGGAACATTTAGATCGAACGACTGGGTCCATAGATTTTTATGGATATATACAAAGACATTTCAATTGAAAAAAGGTAAAATGAAACAAAGTGATTGTGTTTGCTGTCAGTGTCCTGACGAGTGAGCACCTTTTCTATACAAGGCAGAATTTTGCCTCATTAGCTCATTGTTATGGATGTATCCAAATAAATGTCACTAGAAAGCAGCTTAAACAAACGCAAATGCAGCTACTTTGCTGTTATTCTGGCTGCACTTTTTGACGTGACTGTAAGTTAGCCATAGTTGGATAGCTAGCAAGCAAGGGATAAGAACATTGCCAGCCAGTATGGCAATGGAACATTTAGAACGAACGACTGGGTTGCGTCCATAGATACAGAACAAAAAGACGTAAAAAAAAATGTTTTATTTTTTTAAATGTATATATTTGCTACTGTAAGTCGCTCTGGATAAGAGCGTCTGCTAAATGACTAAAATGTAAAATGTAAATGTAACGATTGGGTCGCGTCTCTGGCAACCGAACCAGTAGAACCAACGACCAGCCGGCTTGGGTAGCAACCTTAGCTTTGTGTCGGGACTATATCTTGTGGAAGGATGAAATAGTATGAATATATTCATCAGAATAACGTTTGTAATGAAAATATGTCAATCATTATTTGAATATGTTGATATATATTGAATATATTGGCACCCGTATGAAAGTGCTAATGCCCTCAAAGCTGGTGTTTGGAGGATATTTTGGCACCTCTCAGGCCTAACAATACCAGTGCCAATGTATCCAGTGCCAATGTATCCAGTGCCAATGTATCCAGTGCCAATTTATCCAGTGCCAATGTATCCAGTGCCAATTTATCCAGTGCCAATGTATCCAGTGCCAATATGTATGACAAGATTAAGAATAGTATACCAAGCACATTGGTTGATTTAATAAATAGTGAAGTTGTAAGAGAAGATGTATTTATATTTCCTAATTTGTTTATTGGTAGCATCAAGAAGAAAGTAAATTGATCTAATATCCCGGTTAAAATGCTGTATAGAATAATGATAGAAAAACATGTTAGAAGGCCAGCTGCAGAGAAAGTTTGGAAAGTAGTTTTTCTGGAATTGGATGGAGAAAAAAAAGATATGGAAAACAGATAAGATACTGTATGACAGAGACCACTGATGTTGGGGTGTGGATGTTAAAGGGGGGTGTGTGTGTGCGCTCGCGTGTTTGTGATGGTGTGGGTGTTATGATAGGATAGAAAGATGCATCGTCCCGTCCCCCCTCCAATTAACCAGATGCCCTGCGTTTGATTTAATTACACCTTGATTGGATCCCTGTGAGACATCTCTTACTCAAATTTCACAGGGACATAATTAGCATGGATCTCCCTCAAATCCTACTATAGTTCTGAAGATGGCCCCTATTCATTGCGTTCTAAACATGACACATTTTACTGAACAATAGGCTCAACTGAGTCAATTGTTAGTGTAAAAGTTAACTGAGAACTTTGTTGCTGTGAACGACAATAATTCTTATCACTGTATATTATTCCTTCTCACAATTTGACCAGGTAAGACCAGGTAAGAAGACACATTTTATTGTGTCAATTATTAGAGTTTTTCCTCGACGCAAACGTCAGTGTAGCTATAGACCTATCTTTTTAATGTTCTATTATGTTCTAAAACCACATTGCAAAGGAGTTATTATGTACCTTGAGGGAGAGAAGCTCTAGTCCAGCCGGCCTCAGCTGAGCCTCTTAGTGTCGGCCCCTGACAGCTTAGTTGAACCACAGCCATGGAAATATGATAAAGAGGGCTAGGTTTAATTCTAAATTATGCTGTGATCTTTCCTTGCTGTGAGATAATGAAATGGCTGTTGGGTGTTTCTAGTTTTTTTTTTTAAAGGGAACACTAAAATACAAAAAAGAAATCCCCCATTTTTTCAATGGCGACAAGACTGAATAATGCTTTGAATTTCACCTAGAAAAAGCATCAATGCCTACGGACATGACTCTCGACACAGCAGTACATTACCTTTACATTTTATGACAAAGTAAGTAAAGTAAGATCATTACTAAATAATTGTATAGTTAAAAAAGGTTGAATAAAAATAAATAAATAAATAATTAAGATATATTAAGATATTATGATGTTCCACCCAAAATGCAACCTAACTTACCTTGTCTGTAGTCAAATGATAGAATCCTACATGTGCCATCCATCAACTCCTATGTCCCTGCTATCTATGTGTATTATGTAGCATGTCCAGTATGCTTTCACTGATACTGACAATATGTGGGGGAATAGCATGACCAAAATGCTGTTATAAACTGACTAGTTCGAGCCCTGAATGCTGATTGGCTGAAAGCTGTGGTATATCAGACCGTATACAATGGATATGATTTTTTTTTTTACTGTTCTAGTTACATTGGTAACCAGCTTAAAATAGCAATAAGGCTCCTCTGGGTTTGTTGTATATGGCCAATATACCACACCTCCTCGGGCCGTAAGAGCTTAATTGTAGCCTGTTCAACACATTCCCTTAATAGCCTACCTCAGTTGGATGGTTGAATTCCAACACCAAGGGCACATATTCACTAAGGTAGGTGGAGAGGCAAGCAGTTTCTATCCATCTAGTGTGTGTGTGTGTGTGTGTGTGTGTGTGTGTGTGTGTGTGTGTGTGTGTGTGTGTGTGTGTGTGTGTGTGTGTGTGTGTGTGTGTGTGTGTGTGTGTGTGTGTGTGTGTGTGTGTGTGTGTGTGTGTGTGTGTGTGTGTGAGTGCCCTGAGGGCATAGTTTTGCTGAGGAGACTGCCAATTCCAGGGAGCACCATCAGAGTATAACAAAGGTCCTAATATGAAAACGAAAAAAGACATTGTTACATGTTGAGGATGCAATCCAACAGTCTTATGTGAAAGCCTTTATACTACATTCTAGCCACAGCAATCCAAATATGGGAAAGCAAAGACTTTAGTGAGGTCTGGTTGGTTTCACATTGCCAAATGTCAAACAAACTAAAATTCCAAAACAAAACCATGTGTCCATGCAAGTCAATTGTTTATTGGACAAATATGCTCACGTTATATCCATATCATGAAGCATCACTGTGTCCCAACCTTCCTATTACTTTCGCTTTGGTCTTCCAATAACATGCAGGAGGAAACAGCTCAATAGCCGCTCTAACTGCGACGTGAGTAGGTTATGTTCAGTAGCCTATATCCCCGGTATTGTCCCTGTCTCCCCTAATCTGCATTGGATGGGCTCATAAATGCCCTGCTACTCACAGTATGTTTCAGAGATGTCAAAATGTGATGCTGCGTGCAATTTCATCAAACGCTCGCAGTCAAACAAACAATAACGATGCGCGACTCTGGTTATTTTCCTGTGTTTGGTCCGAACTGCGAACCACAGTGCGTTGTTTAGTGTGCTCCCGAGTGCGGATAGAGTGTTCACACCAGTCTAAACGAACCAAACTAAGGAGGTAACACACCAGAGTTTGGAAAAACAACTTTGGTGTGAAAGCCCCCTTAGCCTGGCTTTAATTCCAGTTTGTCTACAAATTAATAATTGATCTGTTGCATTCACATCTCTATTTCAATCAAAAATCTCAGTTAGAGAATATGACTAAATCAACTTTAAATAAAGTTTCATTTGATATAGCCCTATTCTTTAACCTTGATTTTTGATTGAGATGGAGACGTGACTCCAACACGTCAATTATTCATTTGCAGACAAACTGGAATTAAAGCCAGACTAAAGTCAGTGGTACAGATGGAATTATCCAAGCAGAAGACACATCTCCTTCAAATGTTGATAATGTTGATAGTTGCGTTGACATCCAAACAATTCAATATCACAAAATATCATTACATTTGAAATCAGGGGTTTGAATTGGGGGGGGGGGGGGTGTTGAATTGAAACAATAGTTTTGCATGACTTTGCAAATGATGTATAGACCTACATAGCATCCTTGATGTTACATTTTATTTGCTCTGTTAAACCTACCCTTTGGAATGACTTCGTTCGCAACAGAGAAGCTATTTCGTTTTTAACTGGAGAATTCATTCTCAAAAATATTGTTTCATTATTCAATCTTTTGATGTCCAAGGGTCTCTCTGTGTTCCACAGTTTACATTCCAATCTCGAACACTACAGAGCGTAGGGGCAGCGTATTTTATGACCGGCCATAAAACAATCAACTTCCCGCTCTCCCCCTCTGAGAGAGAGCATGCTGTAGAGCGGACCCCCTGTAAACCTGAACCTTCAGATCGTCACAGGAAAGTTATGACAGCAGGAAGTTAAGTGGATTCATAACTTGTGTGTGTAAAAAAATAAAATAATTCTGCTCAGTTGTAATGGACCCAGCATAGTGTGTGAGTGAGTTAGTGAGAAACAAAAATGGATATTAGACTGTTGGCTAAAGATGAGATGTATTCAATCAACAGTTCCATGACATTGCAGGCTTAATTCTCTAAATTCAGAAAATAATTAAGCACTATCATATAACATATCTGACAGAATGTGATTAGTATTTCCTGATGGAAAACAAGCATCAGTCCACTAAAATCTCCCCGTTTTTGCTATCTCTCACTTAGAAAAACACATACAGATATAGGATCTTTATTTGTGCCAGTTCGCTACAGCAGGAAAATAATCCTGCAGCAATAGGAAATGTTTATTATTGTGGGTTATAATTAATGGATATTTTTGTAGGGGATCATACATTTTACTTTAGGGCAAATCAAGTCTGCATTTTAAAGTGTAAATTACAAACCTTAGAAGCCTCCTTGAATACACTACTGCTGTGCAGGAAAATTCTCATCAACAAAAGAGTGGTCAAATGAAGATCCTACATCTGTAGCATGTAGACTACAGCAATGAAGAAGTGATTCCACCTGGACTGGAATGAAAAACTCACTGTAGGCTACTTCCACTGAAGCAGAATAGGGCACAGTAGTAGGCATGAAACAATGACTACCCACCCTAGAAGTTGACATGTTATGCCATTATTCCATATCCATTTGACAACCTCAATCAAATACAGTTGATCAATGTTTGTCCAGAGATACTTTCCTGGAAAACACATAAAAAAGAAAGATAATGATGGAAATAAGCTATGCAAGCTAGAGAATTCGATCAGGGAGGTCCAATCTCCCAATGTTGGATGGTATCTGTCGAATAGCCCATCTGTTTCCAGAAGATTTATTGTTTGCTTTCCCCTTGTTGCATCAGGCTGGTGGCTACTTGTGGTCTACGGTCACATAGCAATTGATGATGGCACAAGACCAGTGGCACGTCACCCCGAGAGACATTTGGTGGCAGATTCCCTGCCACCCTGCCAAAAACATCATAATCAATGTTGATTCTTACCAAATGGATGTCAACTGGGCTGGAATGAAAAGCGCACCTATAACGTAATCATTTTTCCGTTTGTTAACTTCCAAAATGCTTCCAATATAACTTCCTGGAATACATTTATTGAACCTCCTTTAATCCTCTATGTGCCATCCCTTAAAGAGATGTTCCACTCAAGATACAACATAAGTTACCTTGGCTGTAGTCGAATGCTATAAATAGAATAATGCTATATGTGCCAGTAGCATACCAACCTGCATCCCACTGCTAGTTTGCTTCTGAAGCCAAGCAGGGTTGGTCCTGGTTGGTCTGTAGATGGGAGACCAGATGCTGCTGGAAGTGGTGCTGGAGGGCCAGTAGGAGGCACTCTTTCCTCTGGTCTAAATAAAATATCCCAATTCCCAAGGGCAGTGATGGGAGATATTTCCCTGTGTATGGCGCTGTCTTTCGGATAGGTTGTTAAATGGGTGTCCTGACTCTCTGTGGTCACTAAAGATCCCATGGCACTTATTGTAAGAGTAGGGGTGTTAACCCTGGTGTGCTGGATAAATTCCCAATCTGGCCCTCATACGGTCACCTTATCATCCCCAGCCTACAATTGGCTCATTCATCTCTCCTGTAACTATTCCCCAGGTTGTTGCTGAGAATGTGTTCTCAGTCAACTTACCGGCTAAAATAAAATGTGTCAATCCTCAACTCCCATGTTCTTGCTATCTATATACTGTAGTAGCATGTTCAGTATTCTGATACTGACAGTATGTGGGGAAATAGCATGACCAAAAATGCAGTTGTAGCCTGAGTTCTTCAACACATTCCCTTAATAACCTACCTCAGTTGGGTGGTTGAATTCCAATTGTTAGTGATGTGATACCCGCTAAGGTCAACACACTAAGATCATTCTTGTTAGAGAGAATATAGTAGAAGGTATGTGTCAAAAAGGGATTGATGAGCTATTTCTGTGTCCTGTGTTTATGTCCTTTAAGGACGTCCTGTCCGGATGTCCTCATGCTATTTATGTTGTGCTTATGTAACATGATAGTGCAGCTGTTTCTTCGAAGTAAAACAAATGTTTGCAATAAAAAGTGATGCCCTGATGATTGATGTGTAGTGACCTTGTTGAACTGAAATAAAATGTGTTTGAATTTTTTTTGTAGAGAACTTATAGAGCTGCTGTGTATCTTGTGACCCTTTGTATATGAAAAAGTAATTCCCGGGGTAGGTCTGCCTGAGTATAAGTAATTGTTATACTTGTCCTGTGCCAAGTCTAACACAGATAAACTACAGAAAACATGCCTCCTAGACCAATTCTAAGTGTATTGTGTCCTTCATGTCTGGGACACAATGACAAAACCATCTTAAGCCATTTTCTCCTGCGTTTCGCTTGAGAGAATGGATTAAGGTAAGACTTGCTTTATGTCAGATCGAACAGGCCCTGGGTGGAACATCCCTGCCTGGGTACTCATTTGAAGAGGAAGTCTGCGAGCGAGATGATTTGAAAGCCATAAGGATCTCTTCAGTCGCATATAGTCCAGACTAAAAAGTGACAATTTTAGGTTGTTATGAATTCAATAGCTCAAATGCCACCAAATCAGTTAGTTAGTATGTATCTTCCAAAGCATGCACAGAGGTCAACTATTTTGTGCCTGTCTTTAGCTTCAGGTGGGTAGATCATTTTAAAGTGCTTGATATGATGAAACAAGTACAGCAGTTTTTCCACCATCGTGAACATTTACGAAGATGGGCCCTTCTGTCCTCAAGACATAACTTGGGCTTGACGGCAAGAAGGTTGATCTATCATGGAAAAGAAAACATTCAAAACATGGAAGGCCCTGGAGATCTAGCGTGGAATTGACTGAGACGCTCACAGCTTGAAGATGGGGATTTGGAGACTGATGGGGGTTTTGCGTTACAATAGGCCCTTCCCAAGACCTTTTTCTCTAAGAAAGGAATTAAAAAATAATTATGCATGTAAACGTGTATTGTGTAGTAAAGTGTAGTACTGTTTAATAATTGTAACATGTATGCAATTATGTACTAAAGTTTTAGAATACAAATAAAGGGTTTTATAAAGAATTAACCTTTAATGAATGACAGTTCTCTTCCTCTGACCCTCTGTATAGAAACCTTTGGGGTGTGTGTGAGGCCAGGCAAGGATGCATGGTTGGGGTCAGGTTACAAGCAGACGAGGGCCATAAAAAGGATCAAAAACATTCAAAAAATATATTTACACATATAAACATTTAATGGGTATTAATGTGTAGTATTGTTTAATAATAATAATAATAATAACCAAGGGTGTGTGTGTGTGTGTGTGTGTGTGTGTGTGTGTGTGTGTGTGTGTGTGTGTGTGTGTGTGTGTGTGTGTGTGTGTGTGTGTGTGTGTGTGTGTGTGTGTGTGTGTGTGAGAGAGAGAGAGAGAGAGGCAGGCTGCATGATTGGGGTCAGGTTACATGAGGAGAGGTACAGAGAGAGATCCCCTGATAATGAGCAACATACTTATTCTTCTCTAAGAATGCATTTAAAAAACAGTCTTTCCTACAACATTTTAATCCTAGGTTTATGACTTCTAGGCAGTGTTTTCTCGATGCTGTGCTTCGCAATATGCATTGATGGGTCTTAGATGTTTAGACTGGGTTTCTGTAAAACACTGCTGATGCAATAAGGGGTTTCAAGAAATATATTTGGTTGATTGACAGATTTGTATTATTCTAAAAAGTGATATAACAATATTAGTATTATTATCATAATCATTATTATTATTATTATGTTACAGGTGAGACATACCTAGGAATGCCAACGTCTTGTCAAGTGCTCAAATCTGTACAGCAGCTCCGTATACAGTAGCTCCAACTTACAAGAATGTGTTTACAAGGCAGTGATGAAAACAGTTTGTATGAGCGCTAATTCAAACATACAATGATATATGTTTGATACAATTACCCATTCAATCCTGTTGTTACAAAATCACTTCTCATTGCGTTCATTTCAAGGTTTCACAAACATAAAACAACTATCTAGTTAATATTTCTCTGACTAACACACTGTTGAGTTTCCTATTTACTAAAGGGCAATCATTCAGACAAAACACACACAGTTCTAATATAATTGGTATACATGTCATTCTATACTGAAAACAGGTACATTCTGAAAGATTTTGTTGTTGACAACATTTTTTATTCATGTCTCAATTTAAGATAATACTGTTTATTTGTATTTTACTTAAATTGTATTATTTACGTTGTCTCATACCATGCTAATACACTACCAAGCAATGCAAACAGATGTAGAATTAACCCCAAAACAGTTGTGTGTCTTTTTGGATCAAGAATTGATCCTCTTTCCTATTCAGGCATCATATAATGCACAGCCACATGCAAATCCATCAACTCCACCAATAAAACATTGAAACCTTAACATGACTACTGGCAATGTCATTATTTTGTCACCATCCATCAATGGTTGAATTGCGTTCTTTTTCTTTGTACATGCACCGAGCTTCCAATGGCTGGAGCCAATCAACATGGTAAAGGAAAAATACCCAAATAAACTGTATGTGAAAATATATAGTCAAAGTATAAAGCTTTGCAGTTTATTTTTTCCTTTTTTCCTAACATTTGCCATAACTAGTAAGCCTTACATCCTGAATGTATATGTGCTATAAAATATGCACCTGGGCACACATGGGAGGGGTGGGACCACATGCCCTGCTAAGTAATTGAGGAGAGAACATAATTGCTATACTCTAAAATCATTGACCCATAACAGAACACATGACCAAAGCAAGGCATGACCCTTATAGAATTAAAACAACATTATTCTTAATGAGAAATATAATCTAATAAACAAATGTTTGCATGACCAAATACTTTCATGTTGGCAGTAAGGTCATTGAGAATAACAAAGATTTGTTCACAGTGGGGATTTTGAAAGAGAGGATAGAACCAAAAAGTAATAGTGGTAAGAAAGATCATAAAGGTAATTTCAGATTCAGGTTTAAGGGGGGTGATAACTTTATGGAAACCACTATTCATACTATGTGGATTATAAATATGTACAGACATAAAGAACCATCACATCAAGAAGGTGTAACAGTGATGAATGGCTATTCAATGTACAACAGTAGTCTTCTGTAACAAGCGATACATATTAAATATGTTTACATACATCCATGACTGAATGGTTTCACAAACTTCTTTAAAGATTTTGTAAGTAAATTGTAACAGGCCTCATTCAGCAGTCTTAATTAACCTAGAGACACCAAAACATCAATGTTTAGGGAAGCTTGGAGATTATTCCACAAGTTAGAGGCAAAGAACTGATTTACCTAACTCTATACAGACCAAAGGAATTTTCAGTGCTAGCAATCCCTGAGACTGTGTATGATAACTCTGACTCATACGTCTAATGGTTATAGTAGATGTTAGCTACAGAGGGAGTTTACAGTATGCCAAAGAGCTTTATAAAGGCAAAGAGAGCAATGAATCAACCTAGGTGACCTCAAAGAGGGTCAGCCTACTTTATGATAGAGAATGCAGGGATGTGTACTGAACCTGTACCCATTAACAAGGTGTTAATACTGCTGAGTGGACACTTATTGGTATTCAAGATGTTCCAACGTTCGTAGATGACCATCAAGGTCATATAGAGTGGGCAAAAGTTCAACACTCAGGAGTCAATGTCATGTCTTTTGTCTTTTCCATAGCCTGAGAGAGAGGATCTATTACATAAAGTTATCACAGATGCACACTATGTAACACATTATATTAATAATTCCCTAACAATTGGATGTCATTGTATTTCATAACTGTTACAGAACATTGAAACGTTGTTTGAGAGAGAGAGAGAGAGAGAGAGAGAGAGAGAGAGAGAAAACACTTAAATAATAGATCATCACTCACACACACACAGGCACCACTTGATAGTTTATTATCATAGTTTCTAATTATCGTTTGTTAACGGCTGTCGTGGGAGAGAGTAGACCAAGGTGCAGCGGAGTTAGTGTTCATCATTGAATATTTAATAAAGAAAGAACACTATACAAACAAAACAAGAAAATCGACAGCCAAACAGTCCAGTCAGGAGCAAAACACTAACAGAAACAATTACCCACAAAACCCAAAGGAAAAACATGTTCCTTATGTGTGACTCCCAATCAGAAACAACGAGCTTCAGCTGTGCCTGATTGGGAGCCACACACGGCCCAAAACAAAGAAATACAAAAACATAGAGAAAGGAACATGGAACGCCCACCCAATGTAACTGTCACATCCTGACCAGTATAGAGTATATTTGGTTATTGTAGTTTGGTCAGGACGTGGCAGAGGGGAGTTGTATGTTTATGGGGTTTGTCACTGGTCTATGTCTGTGTCTATGTCTAGTTAATTGGGGTTGGACTCTCAATTGAAGGCAGGTGTGTTGAGTTGCCTTTGATTGGGAGTCCTATATAGTGGAGTGTGTTTGTCTTTGTGTTTTGTGGGTAGTTGATTTTGCACTGCTACACGTGAGTACCTAGCCTGTGAAACTGTCATTCGTTGTTTTTTGTGTATGCTGCTTTTTATTTAATTAAAAGATGAGCATCCACATTCCTGCTGCATATTGGTCCTCCCTTCAACACGGCAATATCTGTGACAGAACTACCCACCAAACCAGGACCAAGCAGCGGAGGAGGAAGGAGCAACAAGAGAACAGCTTGATGGACTCGTGGACATAGGAACAGATACTGGACGGAGAGGGACCATGGACTCAGGCTGGGGAGTATCGCCTCCCGCAGTGGGAGATTGAAGTGGCGAGAGCGGAGAGGCAATATTACGAGGAGAGAGAGCGCAACGAGCACGAGAGGCAGCCCCAATACATTTTTTTTGGGGGGGGGCACACGGGACAGTCGGCGGAGCCGAGGTCGGAACCAGAGCCAGTCGGGTTGACATTGGAGGTGAGCGAGGGGTACGAGGCAGAGACTGTGAAGGAGTTAATGGGGAGATTAAAGGAGAGAGAGATGAGAGAGCTGCTAGTTTGGTGCATAAGGCACGGCATTCGCCCTACGGAGCGTGTCGTTGAAATGATGTCACCTGAGGCAGCTCTCCATACTCGTCCTGAGGTGCGTGCTGGTTGTCTGGTGAAGACTGTGCCTGCGCCCAGAAACAGGCCTCCTGCATGTCTTCCCAGCCCTGCACGTCCTGTGCCTACGCCCACAACCAGGCCTCATGCATGTCTTCCTATCCTGGTCAAGCCCGTGCCTCCTCCACGGACCAGTCCTCCATTGGGTCTCCCTATCCTGGTCAAGCCCGTGCCTCCTCCACGGACCAGTCCTCCAGTGGGTCTCCCTATCCTGGTCAAGCCCGTGCCTCCTCCACGGACCAGTCCTCCAGTGGGTCTCCCTATCCTGGTCAAGCCCGTGCCTCCTCCACGGACCAGTCCTCCAGTGGGTCTCCTCATCCTGGTCAAGCCTGTGCCTCCTCCAAGGACCAGTCCTCCGGTGGATCCCTCCACCCTGGTCTCTCCTGTGCCGCCTCCTCAAACCAGGCCTCCAGCGGGTCTCCCCAGCTTGGTGAGTCCTGGGCCTGCGCCCAGAGCCAGGCCTCCTTCATGTCTCCCCAGCCTGGTGAATCCTGAGCCGGATCTGCCAGAGTGGCCCGCCGTGCCAGAGTGGCCCGCCGCGCCGGATCTGCCAGAGTGGCCCGCCGCGCCGGATCTGCCAGAGTGGCCCGCTGCGCCGGATCTGCCAGAGTGGCCCGCCGCGCAGCCATCGCCGGCGATGACTGCGCCCGGCTGGCTGACGACCCTTGCTGCTGGCGGGCGCAGCAAGGGTCGTCAGCCAGCCGGGCGCAGTCATCGCCGCCCGCCAGCCGGGTGCAGCAAGGGTCGCCCGCCAGCCAGGCGCAGTCATCGCCGCCGGGCGCAGCAAGGGTTGCCCGCCAGCCGGGCGCGGCATGAGACACCCGCCAGCCGGGCGCGGCAAGAATCGCCCTCCAGTCGGGCGAGGTCAGGGGCGCCATTTAAGTGGACTGCGTCAGGGAGGGAGCGGAGTCCACGTCCCGCACCTGAGCCGCCTCCCATATAGGTGGGTTGGGGAGGGGGGGTGTAGCACTGTGCCGTCATTGACGGCAGCCACCCTCCCTTCCTTCTCTTTTTGTTTAGGGGATTTTTTTGTTGTTGGTTTTTTTTCTTTTCTGTGTTTTGTGTAGGTGCATTCCGGGGTCTGCACCTTTTGAGGGGGGGTACTGTCATGTCCTGACCAGTATAGAGTATATTTGGTTATTGTAGTTTGGTCAGGACGTGGCAGAGGGGAGTTGTTGTATGTTTATGGGGTTTGTCACTGGTCTATGTCTGTGTCTATGTCTAGTTAATTGGGGTTGGACTCTCAATTGAAGGCAGGTGTGTTGAGTTGCCTTTGATTGGGAGTCCTATATAGTGGGGTGTGTTTGTCTTTGTGTTTCGTGTGTAGTTGTTTGTTAGCACTGCATTTGTTTAGCCTGCTACACTGTCCCTGTCGTGAGTATTGTTTATTGTTTTTTCCTGTGGATGCTTTGCTCGTGTTTTATTAAGTATCCACATTCCCGCTGCGTATTGGTCCCATTCTCTCTACTACGACGACACATGTGACAGTAACACCCTGGCCTAACCAATATAAAGAACAAAAACCCCTCAATGGCCAGGGCGTTACACGTTTCTAATCATATTTTGAACATAGTTTCTAATCATGCTTTCGAATCGTAGTTTCTAGTCTGAGAGGTTTTGATATAATAAGAGGGTCAAATAGAGCCAAAGAGGGCAGAAACTATTGTCTACAAACAGTATGAATAAAAACAATGGCTACTGATCAATGGATAAATGGCAATCATTTTTAATACATATCATTCTTAAATAATATATATCTACATACAAACATCACATTGAATATTCAACTCACCATCAAAAAGTTCCATGAGGAAGAGAAGAGTCCCAGGTTATCTTTTAGATGTTATGTCTTCAGGATGTTCTGGGCTGATGGCTGTTGGAGAGGGGAGGGGCAGTTGAATGAGCTGGGTCCTTTTATGGCCCTGCCTCTGGGAGCCTGTCAGCTTGTGACATGAGAGAGTGAAAGAAGGCCTACCTGTAAAATACTTTGTTTTATTTTGTGCTACAAACACATCTATTTGAAGAGGTTTTTGACCATTCAGGGACCTAATCTCAAACACTCATGAAAACATGAAAAGCATTTTTGTCTACACTAAAGAATGTGAATTTGGTCATAAAAATATGCATTAAAATAAAGATGCTTAAAATGTGACATTTTGTTTTGATTTTTGGACACTGTTTTGGATAAATGTATTTTAAGATAGGTTGGTATAAGATATCTGCTCCATTTTTGGGGCCCATGTTAACAAGATGTTGGGGAATCACTGGAGGGGAATATTGACCAACTGAGCATCTGTGTACATCTCAATAAACACAATAGGTGTTTTGTTCTTCTGTGAAGTATTTAAAGTGTCATATTGGGATGCAAACTCAAAAATGAATAATTTAAACTAAATATGACATGTTACTGTTGTCTTCTTTTTTAAGCCCATAACCATGTGTGTGAGGTGTATACTTTTGTTTCACAGTAGATGTGTTTAAGACCACCAAGAAACACTCTGTGTGCCCCTGATTTAGCCCACTGCAGTAACAGGTTATTAAAGGGGTAAAATTGATCTGTTTAGGTCAGCATTGAAATGGGCCTATCTTTAAAAGAAATAATACAATAACCCTTTCAAAGAGGAGGGTGTGATTGACAGAGACATGCAACGTACATTCCATCCTCTGACATTCTCAACGGACATCATCGAAGAAAACTAAAATTGTTTGGGGGGACCCTTATGTTCATATACCTACTGTATAAGGGCCAACCTGTTGACTATTTATATGTGGATTTGATAAGAACTATTTTTTAAAAGACACATTTACACATTCACACCAACTTGGGGGGGGGGGGGGGGGGGGTCCGGACATCCTCGGAGGCACCTGGACACAACTGTTTTTCAGACAGTTGTTTTAAAGACACACTCTCACACACACACACACACACACACACACACACACACACACACACACACACAAACATCCACCAGGACCCCTTGGCTCTTGTGTAGAGACAGAGAGAAACAGATCAGGGAGACAGACAGAGAGAGACAAAGATATTTAGGTAATTTACATTTTAAACACTTTTTCTTTTCTTCAAAAATGTTACTCCCTAAATGCCTTCATATTACACTTATTAAAAAATGTACTATGCAATATTAAACTATAACCATGTTTTTTTTGTAAATATTTCTATAAATCTTACAAATTATTATACAATACTACACATTTACTACCCATTAAATGTTTATATGAATAAATATCTTTGGTGGAAAGACTAGGGGTCCCTCAGGGGTCTGCTTGTAACCTGCCACCAAGCCTCACACACCCAGATGGCCAGAGTAAGAGCTGTCATTCCTTCAATTCATCAAAAACCCTTTTATTTTCTTCCAAAATGCATATTACAATTATTAGTGTTGCTCATTTTCATTTGCATGTAACCTGATTAAACCCTTTATTTTTATTCTAAAACTTTAGAACCTAATTGCAGACATATTATTATTAAACAATACTACACATTAATACCCATTAAATGTTTATATGTATAAATATTTTGTTGTAAGAAAGACTGTTTTTTAAAATGTTTTTGATCCTTTTGTCAGTTTTGAGTCTGGACTATATGCGACTGAAGAGATCCTTATGGCTTTCAAATCATCTCGCCTGCAGACTTCCTCTTCCAATGCGTACCCAGGCAGGGATGTTCCACCCAGGGCCTGTTCAATCTGACATAGAGCAAGTCTTACCTTAATCCATTCTCTCAAGCGAAACGCCGGAGAAAATGGCTTAAGATGGTTTTGTCATTGTGTCCCAGACATGAAGGACACAATACACTTAGAATTGGTCTAGGAGGCATGTTTTCTGTTGTTTATCTGTGTTAGACTTGGCACAGGACAAGTATAACCTGCCACCGAAAGGTTGCTGGATCAAATCCCAGAGCTGACAAGGTAAAAATCTGTTGTTTTGCCCCTGAACAAGGCAGTTAACTCACTGTTCCCCGGTAGGCCGTCATTGTAAATAAGAATTTGTTCTTAATTGACTTGCCTAGTTAAATAAAGGTTAAATAAAACAATTTTTTTTTAAATTAAAATTACACTCAGGCAGACCTACCCTGGAAATTACTGTTTCATATACAAGGGGTCACAAGATACATAGCAGGTACATAAGTACGCTACAAAAATTCCAAACTGTTTCACATTTTTCAAACACATTTTATTTCAGTTCAACAAGGTCACTACACATCAATCATCAGGCCATTACTTTTTATTGCGAACATTTGCTTTACTTTGAATAAACAGCGCACTATCATGTTACATAAGCACAACATAAATAGCATGAGGACATCTGGACAGGACGTCCTTAAAGGACATAAACACAGGACACAGAAATAGCTCATCAATCACTTTTTGATACATACCGTCTACTATATTCTCTCTCTTGTTTTTCTACTAATGTAAATGTAAGCCGTTTCCATCCATCCAGTGTGTGTGTGTGCGCGTGCGCGTGCGTGTCCCGAGGGGACCTATTCACTGAGCAGACTGCAAATTCCAGGGAGCACCACTCGAATATAAGTGAGAGAAAATGCACCTCGTCCTTGCTCCTCCACACTCCTCACTCACACATATCTACAGTTGAGCTAGCTGGAATTATGCAGTCCTGATACTGTATGTGAAAATGAAAAACAAAACAATGTTACATGTTGTTGATAGATGTGGATGCAATCCAACAGTCTTACAGTTTGCATTCAAATTCGAGTCATTTAGCAGACCCTCTTCTCCAGAGGGACTTACAGTAGTGAGTGCATATATTTTCATATTTTTTTCGTACTTATGTGGAAGCCCTTATCCTCTTACATCTACACGTTCCGCTAGCGGAACGTCTGCTCCAATATCCAATGATGGGCGGGGCGCGAAATTCAAACTCCTCTAAATCCGAAAACTTACACTTTTCAAACATATGACTATTTTACAGCTATTTAAAGACAAGACTCTCCTTTATCTAACCAAACTGTCCGATTTCAAAAAGGCTTTACAGCGAAAGCAAAACATTAGATTATGTCAGCAGAGTACCCAGCCAGGAATAATCACACAGCCATTTTTCAAGCTAGCATATCATGTCACATAAACCCAAACCATATCTAAATGCAGCACTAACCTTTGATGATCTTCATCAGATGACACACCTAGGACATTGTGTTATACAATACATGCATGTCTGTTCAATCAAGTTCATATTTATATCAAAAACCAGCTTTTTACATTAGCATGTGACGTTCAGAACTAGCATTCCCACCGAACACTTCCGGTGATTTTACTAAATTACTCACGATAAACGTTCACAAAAAGCATAACAATTATTTTAAGAATTATAGATACAGAACTCCTCTATGCACTCGATATGTCCGATTTTAAAATAGCTTTTCGGATGAAGCACATTTTGCAATAATGTAAGTACATAGCCCGGCGTTACAGGGCTAGCTATTTAGACACCCTGCAAGTTTAGCCTTCACCAAAATCACATTTCCTATAAGAAAAATGTTCTTACCTTGCTTGTTCTTCATCAGAATACACTGCCAGGACTTCTACTTCAATAACAAATGTAGGTTTGGTCCCAAATAATCCATCGTTATATCCAAACAGCGACGTTTTGTTCGTGCGTTCTAGACACTATCCCAACGCTAAATCTCGGCCACGAGCATGACGCAAAATATGACAAAAAATTTCGAAATATTCCATTACCGTACTTCGAAGCATGTCAACCGCTGTTTAAAACCAATATTTATGCAATTTATCTCGTAGAGAAGCGATAATATTCCGACCGGGAATCTGCCTGTCTGTAAACTGAGGAAAAAAACGAAAGCCGGGGGCGGGGCGTGTCACGCGCCTAAGGCTTAGTCCATTGACTGACCACTCAGCTTTTGCTCTCGTGTGCTTCAGCCAGGGCTTTGAATTACGTCATTCCTGTTTTTCCCGGGCTATGAGAGGCCATTGTTGACGTGTGAATTGTCACGTAAGAGCAGAGATCCTTTGTAAACGATAGAGATAATCAAGAAGGGCAAGAAATGTTCAGACAGGGTACTTCCTGAACAGAAGCATCTCAGGTTTTTGCCTGCCATAGGAGTTCTGTTATACTCACAGACACCATTCAAACAGTTTCAGAAACTTTGGAGTGTTTTCTCTCCAAAGCTAATAATTATATGCATATTCCAGTTTCTGGGCAGGACTAATAATCAGATTAAATCGGGTACGTTTTTTATCCAGCCGTGAAATTACTGCCCCCTAGATGTAAGAGGTTAAACTCACTGGTGTAACGCAGTTTCTCTGGACCCCTGCAAGATCAGCGTTCACCACATACACAGGCGCACAGTCGGGAAGAAGGCGCAACAGCGACTCTTCCCCCTCAGGAGGTTGAAAAGGTTTGGCATGCGACCTCACATCCTCAGCTGTACCATTGAGAGGATCTTGACTGGCTGCATCACTGCTTGGTATGGCAATAGCACCACCCTCGATCGCACGGTGCTAAAGAGGGTGGTGCGGACAGCCCAGTACATCACTGGGGCCGAGCTCCCTCCCTGCCATCCAGGACCTCTATGTCAGGCGGTGTGAAAGGTAGGCCCGGAAAATCGTTAAACCATCCAAGCCATAGAATGTTCTCTCTGCTTTTGCACGGGAAACGGTACCGGTGCATCAAGTCTGACAACAGGCTCCTCCTGAACAGCTTCTATCCCCGTGTCATAAGACTGCTAAATAACTAACAAAATGGCTACACAATCTGCATTGACCTTTGTATTTTATACTTATTTTTGCCGCAATGCACACACACACTACGCACACTGATATTCCAACACACATACAAACACTCACTCCATCATTTGCTCACACACGCATAATATGCACATACATTTATAATGACTCTACACACACCCACTCACGTACTGTACAATCATCATATATGCTGCTGCTACTCTATTTATCAACCTGATGCCTAGTCACCTTTCGCCTAAACATATCTACCTCTATCAATCCAGTATCCCGGAACATTGTAAATATGGTAGTGGAACTTACTTACTTTATCGTGTTCTCCTTATTTCTATATCTCATTTGTTTTTGTTCTTCCTTGTTATTTTTTTGTATTACATTGTTAATGATTACTGCATTGTTGGGGTTAGAGCTTGCA